>NW_004524589.1:19149770-19162879 GCF_000260255.1 Octodon degus
TCCGGCCCACGCTGCGCCTGGGCTGGGACTGGTCCCGCCGGCGCAGGGTAGCAGGAAACTCTCCGCACACTCACCGGACCTGGGCTAGGACTGGGTCTCGACACTGCTAATTTTTGATGAGGATCAGTAAACTAGAGAAGTTTCTGGTATAAGTAAAGGAAACTTATTATGATGCCAGAAGATACTGTAATAGCCACCTATTTAAAATATGTTGAATTAAGTAAGCTGCATGGAATATACCACACAAGAGTGAAAGGTGTGCTACCTGGAAGTTGGAAGTGCATCAACCCTTGTTGCTATCTTCCTTTGATACTATTCATAAAAGTTGGTCTGGGGATATAGCTCAGGGGCTTAAGTGCCTGCCTGGTAAGCACAAGGTCCCGAGTTTCATCCCTGGTCCTGAAAAATGAAAATCATAAAAGTTTGCTTCTATCAACATTCTAACACATAAAACTTTGGCTAACAACAGACATCATGTAGTCAAAATATGGCCCCACATTACTGCAGTTGCTTCTATAAAAAGGCAGACTTTATAATTCTATTGCTAAAATCTTGACCGTGCTTGTTACAATATACAATAGAGTGAGGTGGAAATGAAACTATGTGCATTCAGGAACCAGGTATTCATGGCTTTTTGTCTCTTGGAATGCTGCTGAGGGACTTAACTGTGTGGAGTCTCAAGCTGAAAGGACTTATGAAGGAGTCCAAATCCCACTGACCCCAGCTGAGCCTGTGTCCTAGCTGTATTATCTGATGTTTGCCATACAAATAAGTCCAGGTGGCACCAGTAGAAGAGCCACCCATGGGAACGTAAGATCTCATGAAGCACAATTGCTGTAAGCCACTAAGTATCAGAGGGAGACAACTGATCCAGGCATGACAAAAAATGGCCAATGTTGGATTCCTTTCCCTCACAAAGTAGGGTTATAAACAACCAGAATATTTCTTTAGTGGTGCAGAGATCCTACCAGAGAAAGGTTATTCAGTGAAATTATGAAAAAAATTTCCAGCTCATTATGACAAGTGACAGAAATAGAAAGGTCCTGAGCAAGCACACATTCACACATATTGATCGTGTGAATCTTCAATTCCTGGCAAGAAAGGATAAAACAAGGGCTTAGCAGACCAATCTGAGGCTCATCTAAATGTTGCAATGCTTGAAAAATTAAAACAATGAAAATTCATTGTAACAATATTTAAAAGCTAGCACAGAAGCATAGAAATTTGAAAAAGAAATACTACAAAACAAAAATCCATTAATATTTAGTAACCTCTACTTGGCTTTCCCAAATACGAAGGAGTCAGTAATCAGGGAAGATCTTGCCTGAATCATAATTCTATTTAATTCAGATACACTGAAAAAAATGCCTAAAAATTCTGAGAGCTGAGCAGAGAGCAAGAACTAAGATTAGCTGGAAAATTCCAGAGAGGGGAGCATATAGCCACAATTTTTCCTTGTATGCCATGTAACAAATACACAAATAAACATTGCCTTCTTAATTACCTACGAAATTCTTTTGAAACATTCAATATGCCATGAACTTTGTCAATGGACCCAAACCCTTATATGTTTCAGCATTACCTATGCTCACAGCCCAATCAGTAAACTTTTGATTCTATATATCATCATGGGTTTGTGCAACACATTCTTACACAAGTTCTAAAAATGAGGATCAGATATTCATAGTTTGTCTAAATGTAAAGTTCATTATGCAGTGAAATGGAATTGTCAGGTATTTTCTTCTTAATCTACAAAAAATGTATTACATAATAATATTTATAGCTCTTATACTATATTCATTGATCCAGTGACTTTGTATATGTTAATATTCTTTGTCCTAATACAAGCCCATGAAGTTAATATTAAATATATTCTGATTTTTACAGATAAGCAAGCTTATATAAAAGCAGGTACATAAATTTGCCCATCGTACATGGCTAAAAATTACAGAGCTGGGATTTGAGACCGTGTAGCCTATCTTTCAACTATATACTCTTAGCATTTATGTCATAATTCTCCTTGAGGAAAATGAATGACATTTATCCTTTAAATTCTGATGACAACAACTTAGATTTCCCTGGACCCACAAGTACACGCTCAGTGTTTCAGTGTCTCCCACACTCGCACATTAGCTGCGCAGGGACTGACCCTGTGCAGACGAGTTAGATCCAAAGGGAGGAACAGAGTTGACATATGTAGATCCCTTTAGAGTGCATTATGAACGGGAAAGTGTTATTGATATCATGATACCATTATGTACATGGGAATCTCCACTCAAATTCCAGGGGTCCCAAAGGCCAAGTGAAAAGGGCAAAGACGTATTTATCGATTACTTGCTAAGGAACTATTAACAAGACAGTCAAATCATAGATTTCTCACCTTTCTATCTGAATTTGCTTTGTCTCTTTCCAATGTGCCTCAAGAAAAGGGTTATTTCAAAAAGAGATGCAAAATTGATGATTTATTGTGGTCCATGTGTACACTTTTGGCACTTAATAGACAGCATGTTTCCCTGCTATTACTTTTTTATTTGATTTTTTGTTTTTGGTAATACTGAATTTTAAAAAGTAATTTAAAAGAGAAGAAATAACTTTGAAATGTCTGTTCAAAAATCACCATGATAAAATCAACTAAAATCATATATAATATTTAGTGTACTAGGAGTTCTTAGAATTTTGATGGTCAAGGGCTTTTTTGAGACGAGAGATTACTTCACTCACCAGAAACACACAAGTAAATTTTTTCCAATTTATTTCAACAAAACAATGAATCTTTTAAAATATATTCATAAACTTCCAGGATAAATAGTCCCACTTTATCCTCTATAATTTTTAATTCATTGAGTGGAATGAATTAGAAACTTAAATGATGAATCTATGATATATTAATGTCAATAATGACTATTATCACAACACTAATAATCATAGCCACTTATTTTGTAGGTAAATGTGTTATCAGTGATCATGTATAACAAATACTGGTACTAACATCACTTTACACAGTGGATATCTAAGACATGTATGGGATAACTTCCTCCAAATAAATTCTGAAACCAAGTTTGCAAACTGGGTAGGTCATGTCCCTCAGCTCCTGTGCCGTATAAGGCCAATTAGCCCACTGGAACATGAGCATGTCCAATGAGGATTTGCTGGTCTTGCAGTCACTGTTGCTATTTAACTATGAACATGGATCTTGTAAGACAACAAACAGCACATCAGCAAAGTTTTTTTCTTTGAATAAGTGAAAATGGATTTTTCTTTGATTTAATAATTGTCTCCTTCTGCCCTAGGTTCTAATAGTTAGATAATGGATCTTCTCAACCATTATATGTCTTCACCTCCAGCTGGGGACACATAACTTTTATTGTGCTCCATTAGCTGGCCATTAGAGGTCACACGTGGGTCCCCTGACCCTCTGCTTCACATTATGCTGAAGAAAATGTGTAGAAACTGTGGAGGCAGCAGCTTTTCCAGCATCAGACATACAAGAACCTCCAGAGCTGCCTATATTGAGAACATTCATTTTCCTTCTGCTGTGAAATCCATCATTCAAGACCCGAGGACAAAAGTTAGCCTTGATTCCAGGCCCCAGCCTTTCCTCTTGTTCTGTCACTTCAAGATGTCACACCCAGCAATACCTGAACTCTCCTGGTTAGCCCTATTTTCTTTTTATTTGAACAAGGGTTTTACATTGCTCAGAAGTTTGCAAAATGTGTTCAACTTAGTGAAATTTTTATATCTTGTCACACATACCACTGACATCCAAACTTCAAATATTTTGTGTGATTTAGAGATACTCTCATTATGGGCTTGCCAACACACTTTGTTTTCAGAATTAAAGTGAACTATAATTAATTTCAAATAGACACTTTTCAGAACTTCATACCAGATGAAATATTTGGAAATGCTTACAGTTATTTGCTGACAGAACGTAGGTCCATCTGTCAGGATTCTTTTTATTCTCACCCAGAGAAAGAAAAGATTTCCAGGGGCCAGATAATTCCAAACACGGTCCAGTAGCTTGGACTCTATTGAAAGAGTGTTGTTGGCTTTTTTTGCTTTCAAGTCAGCTTTTTAATTTGGTTCTTTTTTTTGTTCTTTTTTAAAATTTGGTTCTAAAGCTGAATGAAATGTAAAAATCTATGCTTATTGTCTTAATCCACCTCACCTCTTGTTTCTTTAAAGGCCTGTGTAGCTCCCTGCCAACTCCGGATAATCCTATTGCTTGCATCTCAGTTTCATATATATATATATATATATATATATGATATATATGATATATATGATATATATGATATATATGATATATATATATATATATATATATATATATATATATATATATCTTAAAAGTAAAATGAATGTTTTGGGAAAGTCAAGCCCTGTTTTCAAATATATAACATAGAATGTTTTCCCCATATGTTAGTAGTCCTGAAATAGAGGACTGTCCTCTCTTTCACTAGTTTTCTATCTAGTTATTCTCTTTCTCCTTTGATACACTTTCCACTCTGCAACTTGCTGATAATCACATAAATGGGTGGAAACTATCATTTATCAAAACGTGCAACCCCCATACTTAACAGCAGATGTACCCATGTGCTATGGCTTATATCTGGATTCCCCCATAGCCTATTATACTCGTGGGGGGGGAGGTTTGAGAGGGGATGGATCATGGGTGTGTGATGCTAGACTACTGATTGGTCTAGCATGGTACTGAGTGTGGAATGATGGACACACTAAAGAGGGAAGATACACTCTGGCATTGGTGACACCAGTCAATAGACTTGGAATAAAAAGGAAATGAAGCAGGAGGTCCTTTTGCTTCCTACCAGCCATGGCATGCACTAGTTCTCCTCTGTGATGACTCTGTGAATGCTGCCCTGCCTTGGAGGACTCTGGACTCGAACTTCTACAAACTGTGAAGTTAAACCTTTTTATTTATTTATTTATTTATTTATTTATTTATTTATTTGGCAGAACCGGGGATTGAACTCAGATCCTTGCATTTGCCAGTCAAGCGCTTATCCTACTGAGCCATCTCCCTGGCCCCTTAACCTTTATTTCTTTAACTTGTGAGTATTGGGTATTTTGTCTCAGCAATGAGAAAATAGCTATGACACAGTGGAAGTTGTGTTAAGGCTTCTACCTTAGGCCACTGACAGCTTAAAGAATTTGGTGAAGTGGTGCTGCTGATGGCCCACTGCTTGTGAATTTCTGAGTAACCAGAGGCTTTCTCCAATAAATGCCACATGCTGTGATCGAAAGCTCTTGCTCAGTGTATCACCCTATCAGTATTTACTCTAAACCACACATAGAAGGTGATGGTGGAATGTGTGTGGGAAAAGAAGAACTATTGCCCTGGCTTGGCCTCAGATGCTAGTGTACAGAAATGAAAACTTGTCTTCCAATCAGTACTCACTTCCCATGAGCTCACTAATGCTGCCCCATGAATCTCCAAACAGACTAGAGAACTAGGACCTAGTGACTGACTGACACTGAAGATTTTAAGAGGAAAAACATAATGCACCCCTATGAGCTAAAAGGATTGAAGTTCCTATTCTCTCCAGAGAAGTACAGAGTGGGAGCGAGCCCTTGAATAGCCTGGTCTCCTGAGGATACAAGTCTTTGATCTGCTCTCAAACACTACTATGGTTTGTGGCTAGCCTCCACAGAGCAAGCACAAAAGGAATGCTCAAGTCAATACCGCGATTTCTGGTTTAGTTGACTGAAAGAAAAATGAGTGGAATTAATCAAGACTAGCAAATATAAAAAGAACAGGTTTGATGGAAGGATAATGAAATCCATTTTGATGATATTTGAGTTTGAGGTGCCGGTAGAAAATCCAGAGGGAAATACTGAGACAGGTAGAATGTGTGTCAGAGACAGGAGGAAAGGGTCAGATCAGAAAGGAGAGTAATCTTGGGTATAGATGACAAAAGAAAAGTGTAAGAAGAAACAACCAAGGCTGGGAACAGTAGCCTGGGAAACATCTCCATTTTGGAAGGAGAAAAAACTAGGAACCTAGAGAATATAAAGCAAAACAGATCAAATGGCAGGAGGCAGACAAAGATCCTTCTCAGAAGCCAAGGAAGAAAGGTCTCCTTGAAAGATTACTGTGACATACTTTTACCTATGTGATACTTAATTGTTAGCATATTCTGAATGGGACTGGAGGGATTTGCTGAAGACAGAAGACCCACCCTGGGTGTGAGCAGCACTAGCCAATGTCTAAAATGAAACAACAGAGATGTTTGTCTCAAGTCTCACTTCTGTTTATTTGGAGCAGCTCTACTCTTCTCCTTCACCTTGGACATTCATCTTCTGACTTCCATCACAGACCCTTCAGCTTCTGGGTATAGACTCCCACAGGACTCTACAGGGAGGCCCAGGCCTTCAACTTTTGACTAGATCCTTGGCTCTCCATGTACAGACAGCCCCTTCGCACTTTCTCTACCTGTCTCTGCAGCCTGCCATTGCAAACTTACTGTGCTCATTTTTATATTTCTATATTTTATATTAAATTTGTTCCTCTAGTGAATGCTGACTGATACAGACCACAAAATGAACATGAACTACAATTAGTTGCTCTCTGAAATAGATTTGTTTCATGATTAGGGCACTCAAGATCATTGAGAGCAAGGCTTAGTACTCCAGAGATGAGTAGAGGACTAAACACCATGAAAGGGTTACAGGATTTGGCACATCACAGTGACCCTGAGAAAGTAATTTTAGTAAGTGATGACAGGAGCCAGAATACCAGTAAACAATAACTAAGCAGGAAGTAAGGGGCATGGAATATAGATTTACTTCATCCTTAAAAATCCTTTGGTTGGTTTGGCAATGACTTAAAAGAAAGATAATGACTGCTTAAAATGGCAACAAGGAGAAAAAGATTGTACATACTTTCTTATTTACATTCAGATAAGGGAATTTTGAGCACAGTCATGGTCACAAGCTCCCTGAACAGGACATAATATAAGAGAACACAGATCCTTGGGAGACCAAGGTTATGAGCAGGACTGGAAAAGACTGGTTTGAACCACAATAGACCAAGCATGGTGAGCAAAAAATTGCCTGAGACAGGAAGGTCACTCATTAACAGACATTAAAGATAGAAGGTGACTCATTAGCATGTATCAATTGTGCACTTGTCAGGTTCCCAGGGCTATTTTGTCCTTTAGAGATACAAACTAAAAGGCCAAAACCCCTGCTCAGTGTATTTTATCTTCTAATGAGGAAGACTAGGGTGTGTGTGTGTGTGTGTGTGTGTGTGTGTGTGTGTGTGTATGAAATGCTATGGAATAAAATGAAGCAGAGAAGGAGTAAAGAAGTGTCATTTGGGGTAAGATGATCAGATAAGTTTAAGCAAGAAGGTGACATTTGGGATAGACTTTTAGGAGGCTTTGGAGCAAGTCAAGGCCAGGTGCTGGGGAAAAGCATTCAATGTTGCAGCCAAGAAGATGAAGGTTCCTGATGCAAGAACACTCCTGGTATGTTTGAGATGAGCAGAGTATCTGCCAAGGGCAAGACAGGCACAGGGGGACCCTATAGGCAATCACAGATTATGGTCTAGTCTTTGTTTTCTGCTATAAGTAAGATGTGACTATACAGTAGTTCCTGACAGAAGCGCAGCATGGTATTTTAACTGGATCCTTTGATATCTATGTTGGAATAAATAGTAGAGAATGAAGCCAGTTAGGAGACTACTGCAGTAATCTGGGTGAATAGTGATGGTGGCTTAGACTAAGGTGATAGCCACAGAAGAGGTGGAAGCGAAGTTCTGCATAAATATTGAAAGTATAGCTGGAAGTTTGCTTTAGTAGATGTACAAGAGAGGAACCAATGATGACTCTAATAATTTAGGTGTGAACAATGGAATAGTTGGGTTTCCTGATATAGAGATGGAGAGGTTAAAAAGAAACAAGGACTGGATAAATGAGGAGAATGCAAAGATCCCAGTTTAGGATATATTAATACTTTTAGAGGAATGCTAGGTAGCCAGATGGTCATACCAGGCCACACAGTATACACAAATCTGGAATTCAGGAAGTAGTGGTTAGTAGGGAGACCTAAGTATTTAGAGGCTATTTATGAAAATGAATGAAATCACCATGAGAAAAAGTGTGGATAAAAGAGAGAAGTGGTCTAATGCTCCAACACCTCAGTACTCCTGTGTTGAACTATTAAAGACAGAGGAATTCAGTAAGTTCACAGTTTGAGGTACAAAGATCCTACACACAAATATACATGCATATAGAAGGTGTACACACACACATACACACACACACACAGATACACAAAATTACAAGAGCTTAAATATCCCTGGATCCTCTGCAAATATGAAGACTTTGTTAATTGTAGATCTAGTGGTTTCTTCTGGAAATCCTTCTACATTCCTTCAAGTGTGGTTCTTCACCATTGTGTTGTTCCATGGTACCCTACACCTGAATTTCCACATCCTAAAGACATGATAAATCTGGGTTTTTTCTACAAAACTCTAAGTTACTTGAGGACCTGAGTCTATTTGTCTTCTTGTTGCAGCTCATAAGATCTAGCAAGTACTAACGACAAACTAAGTTCTCAATCATTCAATTCAGTGTTTTAAAAAAAGGATTTTCAGAGTTTGATAAGGTGAGGACAACTGAGATAAGAATAAAACTATAGGAATGCCAGGATATTTAAAGTCTCCCAGGCCTTCAGATCAATTTTTGTGTCATAATCTACACTTATAAGTGGATACTGTGACTTTCCAGAACCTGATATATTGTTTTATGAACATATCCAACTCTAATAATCTCCTAATCTCTGACTTTTGTTTCATCAGAGTTAGCTCCCTGTCCCATCCCAGTTGAATTTGGATCCACTCTCATACAACTGCCCACCTCAGTGATTACTTTATCTTATTTTGATCTATTTAGTTACAATGTGAGAATTTAATTTTTTAAAGTGGATAGAGTACTTCAATTTAAAGTTTCAAAAATGATAAGTTTAGTTTAAAAATGCTATAGATTTATTGCATTAAATTAGTTCTGTCTACAAAATTCAACAGAAACATTTGAGAAATTCATTTACACTTAAACACTTAAACTTCCTTTTTTTTTTTTTTGTATTTTATGGGAGGGTCTACAGAGTATTCAGGGTCTCACTACTAGATCAGACTTATAGTGATCTGTCTGTTTACAGCTTCCCAAGAGCTGGGATTACAGGCATGCAGTACCACTCCCAGTCTCAAATGCCCTCTCAGTGAACCTTGGGGGCAGGGCCAGGAAGGCAGGCACTGGGATTAAACCTCTGGCCCCTGAACCTGCTTGCAGGTGCTTTAATCCGCTGAGCTATTTGGCTGGCCTAAACTTCCCTATTATAGACATGAAAAACATGCTTTTAAGTTGCTATAAGTATTTTAAATCAAATACCTGAATTTAAAGAAAGATAGGAACTTAATTTTTAGTACTATTTTTCTGTGAATTTTAAGGTGAATTTATAGATATTTAAACCTGTAAATATTTCCTAAAGTAATGAACAAAACATGAGTTAGGCAGGTACACATGCCTATACTACCAGCACTCTGGGAGGCTGGAGGATTGCAAATTCAAGCTCATCCTAGGTAACTGACTGACATAATGTAATCCCGTCTTAAAACAGAAAAGTTAAAAAAGGCCAGGAATATAGTTCAATGCAAAGACCCTGGATTCATACTTCAGCACTACACACTCACACACACTCAAAGTGGTAGCAAAATATATATACAGTTTCTTTATATTCCTTCTAGAAAAGAGAGCCTTAAAGGATAGAAAAAGAATAAGAGTATCTGACTTGCAAATGAGGTAATAAAAGGCACCATGACTTCCCACTTGCTTTTTTTTTTTTTGCATCCTTGGCCAAGGGAGAAGCCAGCTGCCAGGTACTGAGGTGCTGTGGAAGTGACTAAGTAGCAGGGCAAGGAGGCCTCCTACTAAGAACAGGGGTGGGTTAGCCATCTGTGAAGAGCTGTGTGCCCAGCCCAGTCTTCTGATCACCACAGTCCCTGGATAGATATGAGCACACCATTATGAGAAAGCCTGGGCCTGAGCCACCCTGCAAAAACAAAAGAGAGCATAGCATCTATTCTTAATACCTTGATATCAGAGCTTACAAACTTGGGGGGTTATTGTAGTTAATCAACTCATTACTTTTGTGTTCTCACCTGTTCCTAAGGCTTTAAAGAACTTTCCATACTTCCAGAGAAAAAGTATTCCCTTCATATTCTTTGGTTTTAAAAATAAGGTTTAGTCAGCAGGTTATAAGAAAGGACAATTCAATAGAGATTTTATGAAAGTGAGTCCTATAGGACATTGGTGTAAATCCTATCAACTGAATCTTCCTGGGGTATTTTATACCTGAAGGCCTATGCTTTGGAAAATTCGTTAAATCTCATGAGAGGATAAATTTGACTAAGGTACATAACTTCCCAGGTATTGGACAAGGTCAGCTAGGTCTTTGGTATGGTGCTAGGAATCATAACTTAGCCTACAGAAATCTAGTATATTAGTTTTCCCATTGCTGGGGCTATAAGATAGGCACACATTAAAGAAGGAAAGATTAATTTTGACTCACAGTTTCAGAGGGCTCAGTTCATGGGTAGCTGGTTCTAGGGCAGAAATCATAGCAGAGAGGTGCTGAGGGGCAAAGCTGCTTAGTCCACAGTGGGTAAGAAGCATAGCAGTGAAACAGCAACACAAAGGACGGACAGGGACTATATACAGATTCTATAGTCATGCCTCCGTGACTTACCCAGACACACTCAGATGTGTGGTTTCTAACACCAGATGTGGCTCCCACACTGATAAAATTGACAATTAAACTGAGCCATCACAGGGAGATTGTCTCAAAGCTCCCCTGGCAAGTTTCAAGACTCAAGATTCTCTGATCCAGAACCTAAGAAAGAGCCTGAAGATACTCATATTAGCCAAAGGGAAAGCTGGAAGATATTACAGAACTACACAAGCCCAGATAACCTCCAAGAATTTAACACAAAGCAAGGCAGATATATTCTAAATTCTAAGCATGCAGAGTCCAGGAAGATGTATAGTTTTCAGGAGCAGGACCAGAGTTGAGAGATGGAAGATAGGGAATTTTAGTCTAAGATAGGAAGTGAACAAGAGAAGAGCAACTGAGCTAGGAGGATTTACAGATCTATGATCTTGGGAAACCCGTGTGATAAAACCAGAGCATTATTCTTTTCCTTTGTTCAATTATTATGAGTTCAGAAGAAGGAATTCAAGAGCGGTAAGATTGTGTGCTATGAATTTTAATTACAAGGCCAAGTGTATAGTTCAGTAGAGGAATATGTGCTCAGCATGTGCAAACCCCTGAGTTTGATTTTTCAATACCACACACATATAAAGATTTAAAAATGGCTGTGTACTAGGTCTAACACCTCATGCCATGTGAGGTATTATAGAGAAAATATTTTCTGTATTCAGCATACAGACCAGTCTGAGAGCTTTAGATTTGTGTAGTAAACCTAGGCTAGTCAGAGGCCTCTGCAAGTCAAATCAAGAACAGAGCTAGTCAAATCTTCAACTCTTTTCATTCACCTGTGTGAAATGAAGAATCCTTTATTTTCAGTTTTTCCCTTATTTAATTACAGTGGCTTTAATCATTTTGTTTTTCAGTTTGTTTTTATTTTCTCATGAGATAGTCCCATTATATAGATGAACTGGCCTTGAACTCACTATATAACCTAGGATAGCCTCAGACTTGTGATGATCCTACTGCCTCAGCCACCCAAATATGAGGGTTATAGCCACATATCACCATGCATGGCTGGATTGTGTCTTGATTTTTATGGTTCATTTGATTCCTTTTTGGGGTTCTGTGGATCAAGTTTTTCTATATGCTACTCAATTGCTCTCTCATTGAGCTACAAACTCTGGTTCTGAATCTTAATGAGATATTAAACTGTCACTGTATCTTCCCAGCCACAATTTTGGGACAATGAATTCATTTCTTGGAAGACTGAATTTGCAGTTAATTTATGTAGTGAGCAATATGTCAGGAGCAAGGAGACAAAGAAAGGCCTTCAGTTCTGGCACTGGGATGTCACTCCATTAATTCTAAAATAGTCCACTAAATCAGAACTATTCGAAAATGGACAGCTCAGCATGTTTAGTGATATGTCTGGTACCATAGAATAAACTTGATTTCCCAATTCCAATCTGCACAGTTCATTTTGTCACAATGGCCCCTTCATTCCAAAACCACTACAAACTTTCCACATAGAAAGTATTGGGTCTGAAACCTCAGAGAAAACAAAATAAAGAAAATAGATCTCTTCCTTTGCCCCCATGCTTCTTACTTTGGTTTTTCCTTCTTTCCTTCCTCCTTTGCTCCTTCTTTTCAGGACATATTTGTTGGGCACCTTTGGGACAAGCCCACAATGATGAGCATGAGTAAGCAATCTGTTTTACAGTGTACATGAATTAGCAGATATCAATCATGCAATCACACAAATATGTGTAAAATTGTCATTGTGGTTATATACTTCAAAAGAATACCACATGGAGTTATGACAATGTATATTAAAGAAATTTCACAAAAAATGTGGATCAGACACATGTGTAAATATTGTATAGTTTCCCTACTATAAGAGCTCAAAAGAAGAAATACAAATAGAAAGGTATAATACAATTAAAAGGAAAGCAAGAACTTGAAGACTAGACAATGGAAAGAGCAAGGAGAAGAGCTCGAAAACATGACAGGAGCAAGCCATAGTTATATGTAGAAGATGGGTAAAGCAATGATCCTGAGAATCTTCAGAAGATTTTTGAATCTAGCAGTTAATTGGAAAGATTCTCACCCTGACTAACTATATATACAGACACCTGTGAATGAAGCAACTGCACTGAACGTGGCAATTTATAATAGTAGGATCATGCTTGGAGTGCCTGTCATTCTGGTCTTCTGAATACGGGTTGCTCGTCATGACATGCCAGTTGCTTCTGTGCTGTTTCTCAGGTAGATGATTGTTCAAAAAGGAGTGGGTGGTGATTGAAGGCAGGAGACAGAAAAAGGAATGTTGTGGGACTGTCCTGCTACAAAGTTGTATATGGTTAGATTTCTGGACTTAT
>NW_004524589.1:19163899-19169478 GCF_000260255.1 Octodon degus
TACAACTTAGGCTGTTAAGCTTAACCTCACTATCTGTCTGCATATCAAACATCTTAGGCATAATATGGAACAGGTATTTTTCATCGAGTATTGATAGGTTGAACTTTTTTTTTTGTGGAACCGGAGATTGAACTCAGGACCTTGCGCTTGCCAGAGAAGTGCTTATTTCACTGAGCCATCTCCCCGGCCCCCTGATAGATTGAACTTTAAGTCCCTACAGAATATGATAAAAACATTTAAAAATTAGAATATATTTTTAAAATAGGCATAAAGTATTATATACTTCTCATGTTTACACATAAGTCAAAAAATCTCACCATATACAACCTTGAAGCAAGACAGTCCCACATTATTCCTTTTCCTGTCTCTTGCTTTCATTCACCACCCCCTTCTTCTTTATATTTTAATTTTTTAAATGTCTTTTTCATCATATTCTGTAGGGACTTAAAGTTCAACATATCAATGCTTGATGAAAAATACCTGTTTCACGTTATGCCTAAGATGCTTGATATTCAGACAGAGAGTGAGGTTAAGCTTAACAGCCTAGGTTGTATGGTAATAACCATAAGCTTCTCTTCTGGAGGGCTAACAACCGAAGTTTGCAGACCAAAATTAGAGAAAAAGGAGGGCTGCAAGGAAAGCCAACATTTTAGCCCTAGCCTTCCAAGGTCAATTAAAACTCAGGACATATGAAAACTTGTACTGTAACGTCATGTAACTCAGTAGTGTCCCAAATTTTCTGATCGAGAAGATTATGGGGCCAAAGAGGAAAGTAATTGATGATGTAGAGGATCGATGTGCCTAAGGAGAGTCACCTGGAGAGAAAACATTCTCTCAGGTTTGACAGAGAACACAATGGCCAAGCAATGGCCATGACTCATCCCCATGGCTAATACTGACAAAGGATCTACAATCTGAGGTTCAGGATCTCAGGATAAATCCTGAGGGGATTTCACTGACCTTATCAGATCCAAAAGCTACAACTCTTCTTGCATAGGTCTTGCTTTATCTTGGTCTTAACTATTCAGCAGAAAAGTATAAAAATGAAGTTTAAGAAGTAAAGCCATGGTGTTATGTTGAGCTGTAGAAGACTCAGGTCAACAATTTCTGACACTGCCAGTCAAGCGGAAGACTCAATACTATTATGGACTACTGGACTCTTTTAGAATATTTTGCTGAGTTAACACACCTATAATATTTAAATGATGGAACTGAACAAAAAAGGGGATACAAATAAATGTCCATTTTGTATCTGTGTATTCAAAATGGTTAGGATAGATATATAGTTACATTCTCTTAATGAATAGAGTGATTTGTTGTAATAGTGTTTGTTAATAGGATATCATGTCTGAATCTCGTACAGCAATTAACCACTAGGAAGAATGTATGCAATGTGTTAATTATTGAAACTGTCCTACCAATTTGATTTTCAGAAGGGTTTTTTCTTTTCTTCTTTTTTGCTCCAAATGCCTTCAGGGCAGGTTTGGCTGGCTTGAGTTGTGGGGATCAAACCACAGCAACCTGAGCCTGACTGCTTTGTTGAAGCAGCCACTTAAAGAACTGAGCTAAGGGGCAGACCCCCTTGATTTGAAACTGTCTCATTGCTATTTGTCTCTCAATAAAATTATGGGGAAAAATGTGTATCAGAAAAGCTTGTCTTGTGAAAGGGTAGGTTTAATGAAGATCTAAAGAATAAATCACAATAACAAAATATATGGTATCACAACTTAAAAGAATAAACAAAGGCCCTGTGATAAAGACACAGCAGATGTCTGAAAGAAAGCTCAAGACTAATGCCAGAAATGTGTGACTGAATTAGAATAGTTAGATAAAGGGGACTCAGATGGAAGAGATTAATTTCCAGGAAGAAATTGCTCTGTGAAAGAACTACATTTCCTAGTGCATCTTGCAGCCTGGTGTGGTCATGAGTCTTAAGTTTTAGTCAATGAGATGCAAGGAAGAACATGAGACTGTAAAGTGGAAAACAGTGGGCTATCTGGTCCCTTTCCTTTCTGCTAACTGGAATGAAGATGAAATTGCAAGAATAGGAACAGCCACATTATATGTTTGAAAATTGTAGCCCTTTGCCAAGAGAATGAAAGAACAGCATAAGAAATTATAATAGGATAGCCACTAGTTCCTAGAATGTAGCTCTTGAGAGTAGTGTCAGGATTAATATCTAGATGTTCCCTCAAAGTGTGCACATGTGGGTTTTTTGGAAGGTGACTGGATAATAGCAAGATCATACTCCTCAGTGGATGAATTATAACGACAAGTGATGCTGGGAGATGAAGCCAGGTTGGAGGAGGTGGCTTACTGAGAACATGACTTGCAAGGGTCTATTATTCTTTTTCCTCCCTTGACCTTGCTCTCTGTTTCCTACTTAACATGCCGTGAGAAACCCTACTCTGTTCTGCTCCCCTGTGGTGCCATCCTGCCTTGGAGCCAACCAGCCATAGACTGTAAGCTCTGCGAGCAGTGAGCCAAATGAACCCTACCTCGGTGTGGGTGACAGGTGTTGTGTCTCAACAATGCAAAAGTAACTAAGAGAGTAAGGTGTTCTAAATAATGAAGCTTACGCAGAGTAAGCCCTTTGGGCCCCACTGGCTTCCAGTCACACGGCTCCTTCCCAGACTGAGCAACTACATCAAGGACAGCAACATGTAATACAAAACCCATGGTTGAGTACCTCTCCCCTTTGTCTTTTAAATGTGTGCCGTTTCTGATGTCCTATCAATTATTATACTCTTTAAAATAAATTAAAACAAAAAAAGACAAGGAAAAAAAACCTTAAGATTTCTTGAAAGCAAGGTCCAATATTCAATTATTGTCCCAATCTTTCATAACTATATCTATTAATCTGAGCAAGAGATTTGATCATAAAAATAGACAATATAACAATCACTGTTAATTAGCTATTCCTGTTTTGAAAATCTGTAACATATGATTGTTATATGTTGCCCTGTTTCTGTCTTTTTTTCTATTTGTTTTTACTCTTCAAAATAAAATAAAATAAAATCATAAAAAATAATGTAGATTAGAAGCAGTTTTATAAGAGTTGAGGTGAGAATTTGGCATTAATATCTTCTCTCCTTCCCCTTCTTAATGGTCACTTTGTTTTAAATTTTGCAACAAACATTTTATAATTAATCAGTGAACTATTTTTTAAGTAATCCAGAGAAGAATGAACTATGAAAAATGACATGATACAATAAATAAGGGCTGGCCAGATAGCTCAGGAGACTAAAGTGCCTGTCTAGGCAGGCACAGCCACCAGGGTTCCATCCCTGGCTTGCTGTGCTGGCCCTGCCCCTGGGGCATGCTGAGACATCTGAGAGTGGGTGTGGTGGTGCACCTGTAATCCCAGCCCTTGGGAGGCTGAAAAACAGGAGAATCACTATGAGTCTGATCTGTGTAGTGAGACCCTGTAGACCCTGTAATACATACATTAGAAAGAAAGAGAGAAAGAAAGAAAGAGAGAGAGAGAGGAGAGAGAGAGAGAGAGAGAGAGAGAGAGAGAGAGAGAGAGAGAGAGAAAAGAAGAAAGAAAGAAAGCAAATATATATTTTTCCTCACGTAGTGCTTCTTGGCCACCAAGCTTCCAAATTCCTTACTGTCTCTGTTCAACCTATGTGCAAATGTCAGTAATTATCTCTTGAAACTGGCTTATTTCCTCATCTTTACTATGGATGTTCTGATGACTATCATGTGCATATATCATGACCCATATTTTTTCTATGAAATTGTTATTATATTTGCAGTAGCTTTCATTGTCAAAATGTGAAGGCTACTTCAGTCTTTATCAAAATGGAGAATGGACTATTTGAAGTAAACTAGATGTTTATATGAAGAATGCTATATGAGTACATGTGTATAAGCCTGTCCACCCACCTCTGCTGTTACCACAACATGTAATGTATTCTTTTTCATTCAGGGACCATGACATTCAATAAAAACCTTTCACTTAAAGTGTTACAAATAATAGCAACACAGCAATACAGTGGAAAATTGCATGGAACAAATAAATATACTAAATGTTTGTCATCTTTAGTTGTGTGTTAATTTTAGGTACCCCATATTACAAATTTTTATAATTTTTTAAAAGAACATAGACCAGTGATTGTCAAAGATTCCACTTTCTAATCTTTCTCTTCTATCACAGAAATCATGTTTTTTTTTTCTCTGAATGTGCTTTTACCTAAAGGCTTCATAAAATTCAATAGTTGTTAAACTATAGTTTCTGTTTTATAGCTATAGTTATATAACGATAGTTGTTAAATTATATCTCAGATAATTTAATATAGATTATATAGATTATATTAAATTATCTAAGATATAATTCCAGAATAAAAATAATCAGAATATTTAATATATCAATTCCTACCTCAACCTAAAACATAAAGCATTAAGCAAATGAGTAAAGTTTACCCAATGAACTACTAATTTTTCTCTTCTAAAGTTGAGGTTTTGAGTATTTTGCTGGTTGTTTAAATGAACATTCTAATTTTACCTATGCATCAGGAAGCTGTGATTATAAGTCAAAAAGTTGCACAAAAGCTGGAGAGAGCTTGATGTTCTAAGCATCTGCCTGGCAAGTGCAAGGTCCCAAGTTAGATTCCTGGTACTGCATGCTGTGCTGACCCTGGAACCCTGAGCACACTGTGCCAGCCTTGAAACCAGCGTAGTGGTGCATGCCTGTAATCCCAGCACTGCGGAGAATGAGACCGGAGGATCACTAGGAGGCCAATCTGTATAGCAAAACCCTGTATCAACAACAAAAAAGTTGCACAAGACACGTTTCTTGTCTTCACGAGTAAGAAGTGTGAGCAAAAGTGTGATGGGTTAGAGCCAAGAACAGAACAGAGAAACCCAAGGGACAAAGGGAGGGAGGAGACAAAGACAAACAAATCCATGTATGCAGACTTCAGCGGAATAGTGCTTGGCACCACAGCCAATTGTGCTTGTCAAGCTCTCAGTCTTTTTCAAAATGGTATCATGGATACCCTCCTATAATAGCACATGTGATCCTGATCACTCAATCAAAAGTACTCCCCCCATTTACTGAACATTCACTGGGTCCCAAGCATGACCTCATTTATTCTTACTAGCCACTGTAAGAGATAGATGCTATGAGTCCCATTTTATTAAGGAAAATTCACCCAATGAAATCAGTTTATTTGTGCAAGATATAGTCAGCAGGCGGACAAAGATGGATGATGGATGTTGAAACCAGCATGGTGGTGCACGCCTGTAATCCCAGCACTGGGGAGAATGAGACAGGAGTATCTCCCACAGCCAACAGGAGGACAAAGATAGATGTTGTTTACATGATGGAGCCAACTTCTATGCTTTTTCTCTTCTCACTCCAACATCTATACATAGGGAGATTCCCTTTGAATTTGAGATTAGAAGACAGGAAAAATCAAGGTGAATGCCCTTAAAACTTATCTGTGTGGCATGTCCCAAGCAAAGAAGGTTTGTATGTCTTTTTTTTTTCCTACAGTTTTATTGATAAACATATAGCAATGAGACAGTTTCAAATCAAATCGGAAGTACAGTTTCAACAAATAATACACTGC
>NW_004524589.1:19172813-19215313 GCF_000260255.1 Octodon degus
GAGTGGTGGGGGGCGGCCCGAGGGGCTGGGAGAGGGTCCGGCCCACTCTGCGCCTGGGCTGGGACTGGTCCCGCCGGCGCAGGGTAGCAGGAAACTCTCGGCACACTCACTGGACCTGGGCTAGGACTCGGTTTGTATGTCTTGAGTATCTGGATAACACAAAGAAGATTTCACAATATATTTCTTCTCATATTAGTTAAAATGTTTTCTGATATTCTTTTTTTGTTTGTTTGTTTGTTTTTGCGGAACCGAGGATTGAACTCAGGCCCTTGCGCTTGCCAGGGAAGCGCATATTCCACTGAGTCATCTCCCTGGCCCCATGATATTCTTAATTGAACATTTCTTTATTTTTTATATTCTTATTTAAGTGTGGAATTTCACAAGATAACTTAGTACTGGCAGGCTAAATTGATGAAGTCTTTGAATGTCTCATAATTAGGAAAATTTCCACCTCAAATATATAGTTCTGAGAATTAAATTGGGTCATATGGACAGTACAGTAAATACTTAAGGAATTTGTTTAGGAGGCTAAAATAGGTGTACACTGTGAAGGGTGCAGATTAACAAAATATACCTTAATTGGTGATTGGCTTTATTATTGTTCATATTTTGATTCATTTTCAAATTAATGTTTTAGCTTGTATTTCTAATGATAATAGTTGAAATTAGAGCTCTTGAAACTAAGAAAAATCTTCAACATTACATAAAGAAAGACACTACATTTCTCTCTCATTCATTACATAAAGCTCTCTAAATTCAAACCAAAATTGTCTTAGTTCTTTTTATAACTGCTTTACATAAAACAAAGATCTAATTTTAAAATTATTATCACCCTTAGAGTCTAGATTTCTTTTATTCCCCTGCCTGAGAAGCGTTCATACCATATTTTTTTTGCATGAAGTCATTTACATTTTTGAAGGCCAAGTTTCTTTTCATGTAGACAGTTCTAACTTCCTTGGATTATACTTTATATTTCTGGTGTCCCTGGTGTTCGGCACTCTTCCTAAGCTAGGAGCATCTTAAAATTTTATGAGGATGTTTTGAGGTCTGCATTTTTCCCCAACATATTAAAAAATATATTGAGTTAGAAAGAATCTCACAAATATCCCCATGGCACATAAACTTACTACATCTCACTAATTCAACAAATATTCCTATAACATCTATTCAACTCACTTCAACAAGCATGCATAAGTGCCTTATGTATAGAGGAGACTTGACGTGAAGATATGCATCAGCTCACACTCAATGATCCTACATGTAAATTCCCCATATGAAGCCACGTAGCATCCAGTATGGTCCTTTGATTTTTGCTCAGTACAAATGTGAGAAAACATATCTTACTTTCTTAAATCCAGCATAATTTGAAAAATAAAGGCTTATTTCATTCAGCAAATGTAGAGATTCTAGATAGCGGCTATGTGTCTATATATTTGTTTATATTATATGTAAATGAATTTATAACCTAGGAAGCAAATAATTTTGAAGTTGAAAGACACTGAAGGAATTATTTGATGTGAAACTTCACAAGCCTAGAGAGAGTGAAACTGTTCAAACATGATCCAAGAGAGTTAGTAAAACATCTAGGATTGTACAGTGCATATCTTCTACTAGTCTGTACTGCCTTGGTAAATTACATGTTTTCTAATCTTTGGCAATGAGCTCTTTAAAGACTAGGTTTCTAGCAAGTGTAGATAGTATACTTATTCTATTATATTTTAATTATTAAATATGAGTTGACTACATATAAAATTGATATTTAACATTAAAATGTAATGATAGTTGTGTGAATTTCTGTTTGGATATATGGGAGAAATGACTGACAGTCCATCAAAAGTTCATACTTCTTCTAGAGTCATCAGTTATTACTGGGATGTGGCCACCCCAGTTCTCTTTGGATCCATGTGGGGCCATTCGGATAGTTCTCAATCATCTAATAGAAATAAATTGCATCCCAAAGACCTGATCAAAAAATGGGGATCTGAGATGAATATAAACATCTCAGCTTAAGACATAGAAATGGCAAATAAATATATGAAAAAATGTTTGACATCATTGGTCATTCAAGAAATGCAAATTACAACAACAATGAGATTCCATCTCAACCCAGAAAGAATGGCTAACATCAACAAGTCAGCCAATAATAAATGCTGGAGGGGCTCTGGGAAAAAGTTACCTTTATTGTTTGTGGGAGCGTAGACTTGTACAATCACTGTGGAAATTAGTGTGGAGAATCCTCAAAAAACTAGGATTAGAGATCATTCAACCGAGCTATTCCTCTCCAGGGTACTTTTCCACAAGAACTGAAAATATCATATCACTGCTACAGATGTGTACCCATGTTTATAGCAGCACAATTTATCATAGCTAAATCTTGAAAACAACCCAAATGCCTATCAGCTGAGGAATGGATAAAAAAGATGTAATATTTTTATACAGTGGGTTATTAGTGAGCTATAAAATCTGATAAACTCAAGGCTTTGATAGACACATAGATGTAACTAGAGTTCATATTCTTAAGTGAAATAAATCAGACCCACATGTGCAAACATCATATTGTCTCCTTAGTGTAAGAACCTGAAAGAGTAAATAAAATACAAAAGGTGCACTAGATACTGTGAAAAATAAAGCAACTGTTCAAAAGGGAGGAACAACTTGTATGAGGAAAGGAAAAAAGAAAGGAGGGGGAAAATGATTGTACTGCTGATTTTTTTTTTCAGGTATCAGGAATTGAACTCAGGGCCTTGTGCTTGCCAGGTAAGCACTTATTCTACTAGGCTATCTCCCTGGCCCTCTACTGGTCTATTGAAAAAACAATAGAGAGCTTATATCTGGTTATCTAAACAACTAATTAGAAGACAACAATATGCAATATAACAACCATTGTTGAATTCCTATCATTTTGTTTCGTGAAATTTGGTATCTTTTCTAAATAAAACTAGTAAGCCCAACATCTATACCTTATTCCTCTTTCTTTTTTATATGTGACAAACTCTAACCATCTGAAAGACACGATGAAGTCTGTAAAAAAGAAAAGCCCTTGCTCTGAAAATTACATGCAGAGGAGAGGAACCTCTCGATTAATCACACCTATACCATTAGGTGAGTTCATATGTTAATGTTTTTACACTGTGACAATACCCAACAAAATCAATCTATGAGGAGAAAAGGCTTACAAGGATGACAGCATCCAAGGTTTTTGTGCACAGCCATTCAGTGCCATTGCTTCAAGATCTGTGATGAGGTAGTACATCATGCCTGGAACAATGGGTGCAGGCAGCTGCTTACGTCAACTTGGCCCGGAAGTCAAAGAGAAAGAGAAAGAGTCTGGGTACCACACTTTCTCTTCAAGGACAGCCCCTAGTGATCCAACTGGGCCTCACTCCATAAAGATTCCATCACCTCCCAATAATGCCATGGGTCAACCCTTTAACATGGAGAACTTGGGAAACAACCAGACCAAAGAAATTGGAAATAAACTATAAACCATTGCTGTGTTAAGTCACTGTCTTGAGACAGTATTTACCACAGTAGTTAAAACAATCCCACCATAGAGGTCATCAGAGAAAGCCCTTTAAGTTAGAGGATTAGGCAATTGGATTTTGAAGGTGTTACTCTTCTACTCTAATGGGAGTTCAATCCATTACTTTATTTTGAATGACTTTTCATTCTAGTCTCCTATCTTCCTGATTGATTTTGTCAGAGACAGATTCTCCTTTATTTAAAAATATCTCAAAGACATCAGCTCCTGAATGGTATATTCTGATGCAATCAGAACAATGAAAAAGCTCTGAGAAAGGAATCTAAGAAAGTAGGTGCATTAATTCCATCAATGCTGTCCCACATCAGCACTTTCTCCTTAAATGCTGGGGAACTCACTGCCTGTCCCCTTGTGTCTAGCCAGGAGGGAGTGATCTTGTAATCAATGAATAAGAGAGGAAAGGAAATGTGTCACTTTGGGCCAAAGAATTTGGACTGGTGCACTGGCTCTTTGCTCTCACTCATCCTCTAAGGTGGTAATCTTAGAAATGGCTGCTATCTCAAATAGTAGGCTTAGGCTTTTGGAATAAATTGAAACTTTGAGGTACCAGATGGAGCATCACCTCCTCCAGCTCTGACCCAGATTTGCATGAAAATGACACAAATTGTGGTGTCAAGCCACTGAGATTGATATTTTAATTTCGACTGTAGTGATTAATACAAAGTGTTCAACTGTGAAGTGTAAGTGAAGGGCAATTTTTGGAGGGGAATATTTATAAAGTTTGAATGTTTGATGTATTTCTTAATTAGCTAGGGTAAGAAAATAGAAGAATCAAATTTTATGGCATAAAGAGACCACTACTGAATTTCAATGCCCCTTTCTAGGAATGCTTCTAAGAGTCACAGCATGTTAAGACTAGTGCTGTAAGGAGAAAGAGAGAGAAAAAACAATGAGCTGAGATTCTTATTTGAACAAAAACAAAATTATAAGCATCACTACCTCAACCACAGCCTTACTTAGAACTATTGGCAATAAGAATCAAACCTTGGTAGTGTGGTATAGGTAATGAGGCCATTTTGGAAGGGTGAATTCTAATTTAATTGGTCTACTATAGGTTGGGCATCCATAACTAAAAAAACGAAACTATAACTTGCTCAAAAATCTGAAAGCTACACATCAACATGATCCAGATGTATATGTTGAAAGATTTTGATTTAATATTAACAATTCTTGATAAGTAGAGCCTAAGCAGGTACTTAGAAACCTTCAAAATGCAGACATGTGAAAGACTTCTGATCCAAAAATTGAAATGTTTCCTTTAACTGTAATTTGACCTGCAGTTGTTGTAAGTGAATTTATATTTTTTTCTTGTCTCAGTTTTGTTTTTATAAAATAGGTATATAATCTCTTTCTTGCTAATCTTCTACCATTATAACAAAAATAAAATTATATAATTCAGGATGAAGCCTAAGGAAGATTCCAAGCTGCTATAAGATATGGTGTATCATTATGATGCTTAGACCTCTCAATTTGCTGTTCTCACTAACCAAACAGAGGAAATCACATTGTGATAAATATCTGCAACCTATTTTTTAAAATAAGACTAAGATTATGTCTTACTTGTCATAGTTATAGTTGTGCAAGCACAGAATATTTTCCTTGGTAGATCTGTAATGATGTTTATGAAACTTTCTACTGTAGCTGGAAATGTTTCCTTTATCTTTATAAGGCTAGATACTACCAGACTCCTCAGTTCAAAACACGTTGAAGTGTTTTAGTGTGATTTTGAAGAAGTAGATGTTTTAAAATCATAGAGCTCCAGCTTTAGATTCTATCCTGAACCTCAGCCTTTCTCTGATTCTGCAGGACCTCATTATGTTGCATTTCTCTTCTGAAGCCACCAATTTCACTTTTCCTTAGGTCATCTGCATAAGCACAAAATGTTTATGATTATCTTTCATCAAAAAATAAAAACAAAATATTCATCATCTCTGATCCTATCTCTTTCCAAGCTATGCTCCTTCAATTTCTCTATCTTCCTTGAAGAGATTGTCAGTATTTGGCCTAATTTATTCCTTTCTTAATTTCTCTTAGTACTTACCAGCTGGGCCTTAGTCCCTACAACTCCACTGAAAATTTTTATCACTACTAATTATAACCTATATATCACATAATATTTCTGTCTTTGCTAACCTACCTTATATACATATATAAAGTTGATCTAATACAATACTGAATATTAGAAGGTGATTCCACACCTTCAAGATATTGAAGGTAGTTATTTCTAACCAAGAATTTTATGGCAAATTAATAAAAATTAATATGCAGGATATAGACATTTTATAACTTTCAAAGTCTTAAAAATATGCTCATTAATCATTTCTCTAGAAGCTACAAAATGGCAGATGGTACTAAATGAAAGAATAAATCCTGAATCAAAAAGACATGTAATCCAGGAATGAAGGACTCTCTGAAGGAGAAGGGAAAGGGAATTCCTAGGTGATCCTAAAGAAAGACCTGGGTGACAGTTGTCTTAGTTACTTTCTCACGTCTGAGACAATACTTGATACACACAACTATAAAGAAGAAAGGTCTATTTTGCCTCAGTCTATAGAGCTTCCAATCATAGCTGGCTGGCTCCAATGCAGGGCAGCAAAGCAGAGGAGCAGGGCAGAGGAGTGTTGATCATGACACGACAGCATGATGCAGTGAGATCGAAGGAGGAGGGAGGAGATAGGCCCTTCCCAACACTCCAAACAGACTTCCCCGGCAGCCTCTCTAAGACATTGTGAGCATCACGCCACCACAATCCAATCACTTACCAAAAGCTTTACATGTAAGTTTTGTTTGTGAGTTTATTTGTGATATATATTTATTGGTAGGATTGGGATATAGTCTATAAATAACTTTGTACCCTTCATAAAAAGAACAAAACATAATATCTAAAATTTAAAAATTAAGCAAAGACTCTGTTGATGCTTAGATATATGGAGCTAAATGTTAGAAGAAATAGCTAATATTGGTGAAAACAACTACTTCTTTTGATGAATCATTAAGGGAATAGGCCTATTGTCCTGTTTATTATAAACCTTAAAGAAGTGCTTGAATTTTTATATAATACATATATTGCTTTCATGAAAATAATTTAATAAGTGGGCATATACACCTGTATGTAAATATTTTATCACTAAAATAATGTACATATAAGTTCCTTTATTATTTCATAAAATAATTATCCTAGAAAATAAAATATGACCATATTTATATATTTGCATCTATAAAAATATGCCCTTAACTAGTTACAAAGATATCTTTTATAGGAACAATAGCTGGAATTCTGTCAACTGATTTTTTAGAATCAAGAGGAATTTGAACCAATCTGGATATCATCTCTTACAAGATTGGTTAAGAGAATTTTAAATAGGGAAATGACAGTTATTCCATTGTAACAAGTTTCCATTGATGTTTCACTTTTGTGACTAAATTAGCATATTTTGTTTTTTTGAAACTTGATACATTCCAGAGGAGGGAAATATATTTAAAGTCAATAGTCTCATAAGTTTTCTAGTATATATCTTGTTTCATGATATTTACATATTTTATTTTTTATCACAGTTTCTTTTTTATTTTATTTTGTACATTTTAATAATTTTATTGAGAAAGAAGTAGCAATGAGATAGTTTCAAAATAGGTTAGTAGTACAGGTACAATAATTAATACATTGTATATTGTTGTCTTTGTAGTAGTTATTCCTAGTACAAGATGCAGACACAATATCTTGTCTGAACACAATTAGTTCAAAACCTTCTTCTCATTAAACTAAGAGAAAGTAGCTGTATATTTATGCTATTTCGTATATACAGATATATATGTACTTTTTTTCTTTTTTTTCACTATAAGATGTAGAATGTGCCTAAGGAGAGTCACCTGGAGAGAGAACATTCTCTCGGGCTTTCTTATAGAGCAAATTGGTCAAGCAATGGCTGTGACTCATCCACATGGCTGACACTGACAAAAGATCTACAAACTGCTATACAGGGTTTCAGGGTAAATGCTGAAGGGATTTGAATGACCTTGTCAGATACAAAGGTTACATTTTTTGTTGTATAGGTCTTGTCTTATCTTGGTCTTAACCATCCAGCAGAAAAGCATAAAATCGAGGTATAACAGTAAAGCCATATTAATATGCTGAGCTGTAAAAGGCTCAAGTCAACAACTTCTGATATTGCCAGTCCTGTGGATAACCCACTACTATTATAGACTACTGGACTCTATTGGGTTACTCTGCTGAATTCAGGCACCTATAATATATGAATGGCAATGGAATACACATCTCTGACAAAAGTAAACAAAAAAGAGGATATAAATGCAATATTTTTAGTGATATTTATATATTTAAAATAATTTTTATTCTTTTTGTGATAGGAGATATTTAGTCATTATATAAAGACGTTTTGTACCTGTTTCTATTATTATTTTGAAGATATGGATATATATCTTCACATCATTGAATCCTAATTTCTAATATTAAGAAAATAAATGTGAATCAAGTCACATGCCTTGCTTGGTATTTGGGAAAGAGTAGACACTTCATTTCTTAAAAAATTGTGATTATTCCTATTTCATGTATTTGCTAATAGTTGAAAAAAACTATTCCAGTGGAGAGAATGACTCTCTGTGGTACTTCATATTAGATATTTAAAGATTTGGTTTTTTAAGTTTTCATAATGCTTTTATATACAAACAACTGCACAATTATTAATCTAGTCAAAATTCTTCTATTAAAAATTGTGAAAGAATGCAAGGAAAAGAATGAAAGGAGAAAGAAAAAGAAGAAAAGAGAAAAGAAAAAAGAAAGCCTATACATGGTAAGGAAATGAAAGTTTCCCAGTGATGTTCTTTGGTCACTTCTAGAATAGCAGGAGCATTGTCAGGGCTAAGAGCTAAACTGTAGTTAGCACGCAGCCGATGGAGAAGACAGCCAAATTGTGGATACAATTACTGCAGGAATATCTTAATGCCATCTGGAGTATGTCCTTGGTGAATTCTGCCCTATCTGTAGCCTTACAGCTGCCAATTCATGAGTGCCAGGAGAAACTGGAGGAAGAAAGTAAAAGAAAAGGATCTAGAGAGGTACGGCTTTCAAACAGCCATCAGTCACTGACAGTTCTTAAAATTCTGCTCAGAATTGTAACAGCTTAAGATGTATGTGTCATTGTCATGAAGATAAATGTGCTCATTTTGACATAAAACATAATTCATTCAGAAATTATATGCTTCTGCCCTTTTAAAACAAAAGTGGTTTTCACTGATTTCTTAAAGATTATTCACAATTCATGAAGTGCTTCTTAATTTAACACGTACAATAATTATAGCTAGGTTGGAAAGTCTTATATATTTATCTTTGTGTCAAACAGAGTTTGGAAAATCTTTTATATGCAGTAAATTTATTTAGAACAGCCAAATAAATTTCTTTTTCCATATTGGCTAAAATGCCCTAAATGAAAGCTTATGATTAGTTTTTTGGTGATCTTCAAACAAGCAATTACTGTTTTTCCCTCTTTTCTTGGCAATGAATCTTGAAACTTTTATTTCTGGGCTCAGCTGCATTTGGTGCATTTTACAATATTTCCCCAAACTATTCACAGCTTTACTCATCTAAGAAGCTACCAACACATCGGCATTTATTTTATTATTGTTACAACATATGACAGTGCTCTGCATTAGATTTGACTGTTAGAAGCTGCATTCCTCCCCCCTTCAGATTTTATTTGTCTAAGCATGTGTATAATGTGTGCCAGGCTTGTGTCTCTTAGGTACCATTCTTTTTTCCTGTTTAAAACTCTTTTATCTTTTATAATGCTAGATTATTTCTATGATTAACACATTGAGTTTGGTGTTGTACACAAGTATCTACTGACCATTTTTTCTTTGTAAGTGGTTTCAAAGATGGTATATTTGTCTTCTGAAAAGAACAAATTCAATTCTCTAATGCAGTTACCTTGCCAGCTTGACATATCCTGAGGCTGCTGTGGCACAGGACTGTAAAAGATGAGTATTGATATTCAGTGGCATTCAACTTGTGGTGTTTCCAACAGGAGGAAGAGCATTTAGAAAAGCTGGCCACATGGCAGCTAATTACACTATTATAAACTAAATTTACAACAGGTGACTTGTCGGCTATGCATGGACAACAAGCACCCAAGGTTTTCTTCTATTATCTTCTTTTTCTTTTTTCTTATGATTGCCAGTTAAATACAATTTTAATCCATAGCTTAACAATGAAGGGTCATACACTAACGTCAACACATATATCCAGCATTTCAGTCTAAGTTTGTCCATGTATACAACTGAAATCAATTATAAAGCATGGCCTCACAGACATCAGGGTTAAGTACTTTTTACTGGTATGAAACTTCATCTTGCGCACTGAAGTCATCATACATGCAGGGCAAAGTCAAACCTTTTGTATTTGTGTTTATTCTTCATTTAACTTTTAAAACACTACTATAATTGAATATTGAAACAAAAACAATAGTAATGAGTGAGTACACGATGATGCTAGTCCTTTGTGCACTCACGACTGCACACCACGTGCCGGCAGTGAGCATCGTTCACTGGCCCCATTAAGAGGGCTGACACCGAACACCACCTCTGGGATGATGTTCGTCATCCTCATAGGTCTCTCCACTATAAAGGCACCATCTTTCCTGCTATGGATCAAAGTCCACCAGTTCTACCTGATCTATTTCATCAGTCTCTTCTACTTCCTTCCTCTTAGGTAAGAGTTTTTCCAGCAATGAGAGTTTATCAGGAGAGAGAAAACCATTTACAGGGAAGTTTACCTTAAATTTGATGATTAGATGATCCTTTTCATATGGTCTAGAATAAATTGGCATGCTTTCATTTAGCACATGCTTGATGTCTCCATGCTTGACAGTTTGACCTAGATGAGAAGTGATGACTATTGTTTGGTTGTAAAGAGTGGATACTGGATTTTGGAAGCCACACAGTGCTTCAACTACCTGTATGTATATCCATACACATGAAAAGATCTTCTCATCGAGTAAAAACAGCATGGTCCTTCTGATCTAACACAATGATAATATCTCCTGACTCTAGCCCTGGTTCTTGGTCTCCTTCACCATGGAATGTTATCTTCTGGCCATCTTTCATGCCTTTGACAATATGAACTTCTAGAATCTTCTTTTCTCTAACTATCTTCCTTCTGTTGCAGCTCTTACATCTGATATGTTCTCCTTGGCTTTGGCTCTCCATGCACACAGACTGAATTTGCTGAACCATTCCAGGTCCTATCTGATGAATTCTTATTTGCATTCCAGTACCTCAGCAGTTGTGACAGCACTCCACAGTTCCTTTCTTACCACCTCGGCCTTCACATTTGTCACAAGTCACATTCTTTTTGCAGAGCCAGTTTCCTTGTGGCACCATGATATAAATCTTCTAAAGTAACTGAGAGCTGATGCACCACATCTTTACCTCTCCTTTCTCTCTGCATCCTTTCTCCTCCTCTAAAAAACATATTAAAGATATCCATGGGGGAGCCAAAACTGACACTTGCTCCACCTTCCTTAATTGCCTGTTCTCCTCCTTTGTCATATAATTTCCTTTTCTTGGCATCAGAAAGAACTTCATAAGCTTTAAGAATCTGTGTTGGATTCTTTTCTGGATGGTACTACAAAGCTAGTTTCCTCTAAGCCTTTTTAAAGTTCTTCTTGTAGCATTGGGCTTGACCCCCAAAACATCATAATAAGTCATTTCTCTCACCATTTTCTACAGGGGTGTGTAGGGAGTGTGGTGCCAGCACAACACTTCAGCCCTCCAAAAGAGGAAAGGTCTTCTATTATTTTCCCATAAATTGACAGACAAATTCTTTATATGGCATGTGAATCTTCAATGTGTTGCATGAAGCCTATACAATTTTTCATCATCTCACATATCACTTGTGGGTGCTGGTTTTTGTTTTCATGATTTTCTTATAACTCATCTTCAGTATATACTTTCTGCTCTACAATTTTTAATCTGGAGACTCATTCAAGTTATTAGAATGACTAAAAGAAAGATGATAAATGCTAATGCAATGCTAAAGACTTCCAGATCTTCCTTGAATGAGACTTTCTACACTTCTAAGGGTAGAACACATAGTTATTTAAATGGTCTTTAAGTGTGAAGTTTGCTTTCCATATTCTTGTCTTCTTGCATTTTAAAGCTTATAAGCTGTCCAGGGAAGTGTGTGTTTTATATTCAGATAGAGTCTATCTGTCACTGAAAAGACAGCAACAATTCCATATGCAATGGAAATTTCCTGGTGTATATTATAAGCATTTTTTTCTATGTTGACTAGATGATCCTGTTTAATATTTTGGAGAGTTATTTCAGCAGCACTGTCAACAGCTGAGGAAGACTGAGTCATTTTTTTGCCTAGAATATTATTTAAAGACTGTCAACTGATCAGGATTATTAGGCACATTAAGTGTTCTGTAAGGGGCCAGGGAGATGGCTCAGTGGAATAAGTGCTTCCCTGGCAAGCGCAAGGGCCTGAGTTCAATCCCCGGTTCCGAAAAAAAAAAAAAAAAAAAAAAAAAAAAAAAAAAAAAAAAAAAAAGATTAAGTGTTCTGTAAGATTGCAGGTATATTTGTGTTAGTGAAACAGATTTAACAGAAAGTTTACCACCATTTTACCTTGTTTTTTTATGCTAAAATTTCATAGTAGCATGACAAAAATTTTATCTAGCCAGTTCTTTGTAGAAAAGGAGCAGATCTTGACAGGCTTATCTGTTTATTCTGGTTTTTTTTTTTTTTTTTTTTTTTTTGGTACAGGTTCTACAGGGTCTTACTACACAGATGGACTACTCATAGTGATTCTCCCTTCTCCCATTTTCAGCCTCCCAAGCGCTAGGATTACAGGCACACACCATCACACCCAGTCTCAATTGCTCTCTGTGCCCACTGGCGACGGAGTCAGCATGGCATGCCAGGGGATCTAACTATTTGCTTACTCTTATAAATGTTGAAGAAAGCATATTTTAAAATTAAAAAATCACCTAATCTGTCCTAATATCTCTCTAAATTAAAAATGTACTCCTTTTATTTTCCAAGTCATCCAAGCCCAGCACATCTATATAGACAGACTTTTTATATCTGGAAAGCCAGTTATATTTAAAGCCACAATAAATTTAATAAGATTTATTTCATCATGGTGTCCATTATAAAATGCATAACTCCCAAGAAAGACTTGAACAGCTCATTCTGGAATGTATTTACTTTTAAGTTGTCAATATTTTATTATATTATTAAGAGATAAGTGCTATTTTTGTACAGTACAGATGCAAAGGGCTCTACCAGCCAAACATATACTGGCAGCTTCTGAAAGCTGAGACATTTCAGGGTTAATATCTCGTTGGTGACCAATGTTTAGTTATTGCTGCAGCAATGCTTTCGCACTTCTTGCAGCAGATTTAGGACTTTCTAGGCTTTTTTGAAAAGAAGTGAACTAGAATATGAATTCATGTTATTGAACAATCTCCATGATGAGTTCTGCTTTTGAGGTGGCAAGAGCTCCTCATCTCCTTTCCTCCTGCCCTCCACTCTGGCATCCATTCCTTCACCTCGCTTAGCCATGCCCATCGCTCTCTACCTCCATGAAGTCCTTACAGTCAGGGTCCTGGACATTTACTGTGCTACAGAAATGCCCAAAATTCAGTCCTGGGGGGTTGAGGACCTGGAACCCTTTTTGCAATGGGAGACCTTGCACATTTGCCTTCTTGGTTTCAGTTTGCATAGTCAACATAACAGCACAGGGAGAAAAACAAGTTGAGCCAAGGTTCATTGGATGACTTACATCTCAAATCTTTTATTTATTTTTTTTTTCCTCATTGCAACCAACAGCTCTGTGTTCCCAAATGAGTAAATGAGTAGACAGGGAAGTATACTGGGCTCTGCAGAAGCTGTCCTCTCTAGTACACGTAAAACTCAGCAGACATGGAAAGTCTGCTATATATTTTACATTCTCAAATACTTATTTTAAATGCTCAACATTTCAGCTGCTAAAGACAAAAATAGTTGCAATCATTGTTCCAAGTCTAGCAATATTTTAAATATAATTAATTGACTTAGTTTTCTAAAATCTAAAACTTCCTAAAAAGGGATTGTTTTTATTTGTTTAAAATTTTATTGGTACATTTTAGATACATATGATAACATTTATCATGCAGAATTTGTACAAGTAGGTGATATATTTTATTTCTTCTCTTCTCCCTATCTCTCTCCCCTCTCTTCAACCCCTTCTCTTCCTTACCTACAATGCTTTGTTTCCATTTTTAGGCTTGATTCTTGTTGTCCTTGTCACCTGGAATGCTCTTCTGCATGTTGGAGCACAGCCTGAGGTGGAAGTGGTGTCTTGGCCAGTGGGAAATGGAAGAAGGAAAATCACAGCCTAGGCACATAGGTCGCAGGGGGCCCTCACTGAACCAGCCAGAGGGGATATGGCCCAGAAACTGTGAGAGCAGCATGCTGCAGACACACAATTTGTCATCCAACTGCGTTTCCCATCATTTCCTTTCCATTTCTGTCCTTGGTTGTATATGGTGTAACAAGATAGTTGAATAATTTTATTTCAGGAAATAAGGAGTTGAATATGCTTTATCTTTTCCATAATTTTTCAAAACTTTTGTTGCTTATTAAATTTATGCTTTAGTTGATACACAAAGCATAAACTATATATATATTATTGTTTTGATGTGCTGCACATTAAACATAGTTATCTTAGTTACTCTTCTCTCGTTGCTGGGACAAATACCCGACACCCAAAATGAAGGGAGGAAAGGTTTATTTAGCTCACAGTCCCTGGATGCTTCAGTTCATACTCAGCTGAGTCCAAAGCAGAGCAGCAGAAAGCAACCTTTCATGGCAGTGGCAAAAAGCAAGAGCGCAAGGGAGGGGTAGCAACAGCTCAGGCAGCTAGCTTCTCTTCCACCCTTACATTGTAATGCAAATTACCTGCCCCAGGATAGGTGCAGCATCCACACCCACAGTAATCAATCACAAACTCCAGAAGCTGCCCCAAGACTGCATGAGGCTTTGGGGGGACACTTGTACACAAACCATAACAATAGTGTAATGTTTAAACCAAGTTAAATGTATCTGTGTCCTCAGATATTTAATGTTTTCCTATGGTGAAAAAATTCAAATTTTTTTCTAGCTTTCTGAGACACAGCACATAATCGGTATCCAGCTGCCCTACTGTGCAATAGAAAATCAGAACTTCTAAGCATAACTTGGTATCTGTTGATCAATGCCTTGACATTATCTTTGCACACTGCTTTTCCTGGTCTTGGACAACTACCATTCGACTTGAAACCTTTACGAGATCATATATGTTTTCAAAGTAAGAATATCCTAAGTTTGATTACAAGTACCAATAGATAAATAAAGAAATGTAAGAGCAATCATTTACTACTAGGACAATATTATAGTGTTGTAAGGGGCATGCTGGCATGGATGAGAGAAACTTTGTCTTGTGGGTCTGTGACTGGGTAAGACCTGAGCTCTGCGGTCCTGAGCTCTGTTGTCTCCTATGGAAAATACAAGGTACATCAAAGACCTGGAGGCCCTATCCAGCACCTATGATCCATAACAAATGGTGTCGTAAAACCTTTGTGCTCATGAGTTGGTACAAAGTTCAAGTACTACATTTTAATATTTTAGCAGTCACATCTGCTATCTTTTTAAATGTAAAGCAATTCCAAGTAACCTTACTATATTACACTAAGTTTTTCATTAACACTCAATAAGTATATAATGGTATATCAATTACATTCTAAAAATGGAAGTCTATGCTTGTTTTAGAATGACAGTCCTTTTTCTCCTCCATGCCTGCATTACAATTTTTCTACCCCTTTTTTTGAAAATAAAAACAATTAAAGGTATAGGGAAATCTTCAATTCTCCTTTCTCTGGGCCTATAAACTATGAATAAAGAAAAAAATTCATTGGTAATTTTCACTGTGAAAATTAATAAACTCAGCATGACAGCAAGTGGCTTATGGGCACTTCTGAGAAGTCAGGTGCTCAGAATCTCCTCCAGATTGCTGAGGTCCTCTGCTGTAGCTACAAAAATATTCTTGGCCAAATGTTTCTTTTGATTCCCAAGCAGTTGTCTTCTATTTGCCCTGGACTCATGTCAAATGTCATCACAGAAATAAATCTGACCTCCAAAGCCCAAAGCTCTGGAATTCTTGCTGCTGGCCTAAGAGATGTGGGGGTAGGACTTTTAAAAGTGTCTTTTGTAATTTTGTTTTTGCTACCTACTACTCAAGATGCTCTGGAGCTCTACGAGCTACTTGCCAGTGGATAACTGGTTGTGCTAACTTGTAGTTACCAGGTCAGCCATGAGAAACAGGAAGGGAATGGTATTCCTGAAGCTTCCCTGTAGCTCTAAAAAGAACAAGATCAAAAAAAGCCCTGCATTTTTTTCCCACTTAATGCAGCAAGACAGAAATGAGACCCTTTGTAAAAACGAAGAAACGCCTGCTTGATTCTGCACATGAGGAAGTGGCGCTAGTGGTTGATTTTTAATGACTTCGTAAAGCCTCTATCTCATTTTTGCCCCCGAGCTTCAATTTTCTTCTCTGGGGTATGTGGCTCACCACTATTTTCTGATACTCCTTAATTAATACTATGCAAGAAGACATACGAGCATCTTTCATTTCTTTCCACACAAAAGTTAAGATACAGGAAGGAATCAACTTTCTCTGCAGCATGCACACTCCTTTTAATTCTTTATTTTCTTGCCTTAAATATTACAGAGAATTCAGAAATCAATCTTTAATGTTATGTGTAGAAGTAGGAATTAATGGGAGAGTTATCATATGGTTCAGCAGTCACGCCCATAGAAATCACAGTATCTCTAACTACAAGGTACAATTAAAATACACAGTGTGTGATTAAATTTTAAAAATGTATTACAATAAAAGGTGCCTTTCTATTAGCCCTCCTCAAAATACTTCCCCTCACTTCTCACCAACCTCTCATTGCTCTTGCCATTTGTTTAAGCAGCTCTGAAAGTCCTCTCTCATGAGTGTCTACGAAGCATGATAAAAAGTTCAGTGGGGCTGCTGGAGAGATAGCTCAGCAGTGTAAGCACCTGCCTGGTAAGCAAAAGGACCCACGTTTGATCCTTGGTTCGGCATGTTCTACTGGCCCTGCGCCAAGCTGGCCACCAAAACTGGGTGTGGTAGTGCAGCCTGTAATCTCAGAGCTGGGGAGGCTCAGATACAAGGATCACTATGAGTCTGAGCTACGTAGCAAGACCCTGTACCAAATCAATAAATAAAGGATTAAAAAGAAAAAAAATTCAATGGATCCTGCTGGTAAGTGCCACTTACGGACACGAATACTTGTGAAAAAAATGGTGTACTCTTCCACCTTCTTCACTGCATCTGGTGTCATGTAACCTGGCTCTTCCACAAAGTGCAAAATGACAGTAAGATATAAATGCTTTGAATCAATTCAATACATTGAGGCAGCAACGGTAGCACCACTAAAGATACTCATGAAACAGAATTTCTAGAACCACTTCAGAAAGTGCCCAGATTGGTAGGACCAGTGTGTTCAAAGGGAGAGGGAGTAGTGTGAAGGGAATTAATAGCAATGTGTCTTTTATCATGACAAACTTTTAAAAATTTAAGCATAAGCTGTATGGGAAGGGCCTAGCCTCTGGGCTCCCCCCAAGCCAGGCGAGGCTGCTGCTGGCATTCACAGGGTGCTGTTTACCAAGAGCTGCTTTAAAGCCTTTACCTCATTGAACCCTCCTGGAACTATAAAACCCCTACTAATTCCAATTTTGAAGATAAGAAAACTGAGATACAGAGAAGGTGAATGATTAGCCGAAGTTTATACAGCAATTAGAAGCAGGTATGACAGTCTTTGTGTTCAAGTACTGTGTTTGGCTTTCATCTTTATGTCCTCATTTTTCTGTCATCTGAATGGCTTAAAGCTATTAGCACTTGACTGAGCATCTGAAAACTACAAAGATTCCAGGGAACGACTCGCTGAGTTCTGATCATTTAAAATAAAGGATTGTAACATTATGTCTAGACTATTAAAGATGGGGTGACTTGACAACTTGGTTTGTTTGAACAAGTCTTGGTTTATCTATTATCTCGAGACTTTTCGTTCTCCAAAGCACACTGGCTCACATTATAAATTATATGACTACCCTAACTGCAAATAAAAATTATATTTTAAACAACATAGTAAATCACTATTTTGACTGTTGGAGTTACTTTTTCTAGAAATAGAACCTTTCTGTGCTTTTCCAAATTTCTATTCCTAAATTCTAGTTTGGAGTGAGACTTACTTCTCCATGTGAAATGGGCATATTCTGGCAAGAATTTTTTATTTTTTATTTTTTTGTATTTAAGACAGGGTGTACAGGGTCTCACTGTGTAGATCAGATTCATAGTGATCTTCCTGTTTACTGGCTCCCAAGTGCTGAGATTACAGGCATGTGCCACCTTGCCTAGTCTCAATTGCCTTCTCAGCGCACCCCAGGGGGCAGGGCTGGCATGTCAGGCTCGGGGATTGAATTCCCTGGCTCTGCGTCTGCCCAAACAGGTGCTTTAATCCACTGAGCTATTTGGCCAGCCCTTGGACAAGAACTTTGAATTTGAGATATGTTATGGTTGGGGATTGGGTGCTTTATTTGCACTGGTTTTTTTGTAGAGAAGCTAACTAATAATGCTGAAGTGCTTTTCTTGTTGTATGATCTTTTTAAGAAAAGAATGATTTGTCCAGTGTGGTGGAGAAAGTATCTTCATGACAAAGGGTAACAAACTGAATAAGGGAAAAGATGCTGCGAAAACATATATCATCCTTGAAATATATAAGAAATGCGAGAAAAGAAACTTGAAACCCCTTTGAATAGTTTGGATTTAGTATGAAATGCAAGAAGTTGAGGGGGAAATATGAGGAAAGAGAGCAGTCCCAAGAGAGGAATGTGAAAGTCCCTGGCGCACAGGATTTAGGGTGAATTGGGAAGAGGATGCTGGTGGGGAAGAGACGGGAAAGCAAGGCACAGGTGTATCTTACCAAATACACATGCTGCATTTGCACAATTAAGTTGTGTTAGCACTCCCTGAGCATAGGGTTTCGACCAAAACCCTGAATAAAATTTAAGGTGCAAAATTTGATGAAAGATGCTCATTAATAGTATCTCAAAAGATAATAATAATATAGGCAAGGGACTGGAGATCACTAACTAGAGGTGAACTTTTAAAAGGAATTAAACTTAGTATGGAGTGGTGGTATCACTAAAACAAGAAACTAATAAATCTATACTATTTTCTCACTTCTATACTTTCTGTCTCTCTTGAAAAAAGTTTTGACTTATAATGGGTAAAAGAATTGTGATGGCTTAAATAAGTATTAAAAATTTCACTGAAAAATTTAAGTAACTGTTACCCCTATGCCTTCTTTGTTGCCCAACACCTCCCACTCTCCCTACTCTACCATCACCCCCAAAGAAGTTGATCATTATCATGATCATTCTAGTTATCCAAAATAGCAGAGGATAAGGAAAAGTTAGAACTTCCAATATTTTATAAAGATGTGAATACCCAAGGTTACCGGAATGAGAGAAAAGGGGAAGAGCCAGAGAAGACACAGGATAGAAGACAGCCACAAGATAATATGTTACTGTGCTGATTGGGGGTGTGTTCAGACAGGGTATGTGGAGGAAGCCAGGACTCAGAACAGTTCAAAGGGGTGAATTTATCAAGCGCACTATGCTAATGCTGTTTTTTTATTGGGCTACTTGCCTGCTAAATTTTCAAATTCACCCTGTGTTTTGGATTGCATCCCTTCGTCCTTTTGGAAGTCACTGATGTGTGGAGCTTCACTACTCCAGAGTCAGCTGAAGGGGCCAGAGGCTGTAGGCTGAAAATCTAGAAAACTGTCTAAGGGATCTGTGAGCCCACAGGAAGTCTACTGCCTTGATGTCCAAAGACGTGGGCAACCATCCAATGTCTAGGAGACAATTGAGGATTAACAAATGGGAGAAGACTTTTAAGGTACATCAGATGCAGCCATATGCTCTGCCCTCCCACTGCAAATTCTACCTTACTACATAGTGTTTTTTAATATATTTTCAGCTCACATCTATAATCTTAAGAGAGCAGCGAACTTGATTGTTTTTAACTTCTAGACATCATGAAATACAGACCTTAAATATGGAGATATATGAAAGATGCTCATTAATAGTATCTCAAAAGATAATAATAATATAGGCAAGGGACTGGAGATCACTAACTAGAAGTGAACTTTTAAAAGGAATTAAACTTAGTGTGGAGTGGTGGTATCACTAAAACAAGAAACTAATGGATCTATACTATTTTCTCACATATATATATATATATATATATATATATATATATTACATACATCTTTCTCAAATTCAAAAATTTAACCTCCATAATAAGGACTCTAAATTTCATGGTGTTTGGCATTCACTGCATACTCTGCCATCAGAAGTGAACTGCTCCAGTAGCAACCACTGAGCCTCTGTAATTCCTCTGATGATTTCATCACGTTGAAAGAAATAGCTCATGGTTTCTGAAAAATCAACCCAAGCTCTTGGTTTCGACTTTTATAGTATGCCTAAGGATGCAATGAGCTTCTTTGACATGTACACCCCAAAACTATCTGTCTTCTTTCAATTTAACCACGAATAGTGTTTTAAAGTTGGTGCAAATGAAAATGACTGCTACTTTTTAAGTGAATTAAGTGTTTTAAACTAATTCTGCAGTTTTTCAATCTAGATGAGAATCATTTGAAAAAATAAACAAAAGTTAAAAAGTATCCCCAAAGATATAAGTGTATAGATTTCCATTTATTAATTAGCTTCCTCTTTTTGAAAAGCACACACTGAGCAGCAGAAGATGAAGCCAACACACGGTTGTACCTGGTGTCTGTTACTGGGTTTCAATGTGAATCCAGATGACTCTTCATTGAAATAATAAAGATGAATAATAAGATTAGAAAATAGTCATGAGGGCCGGCCAAATAGCTCAGTGGATTAAAGCACCTACAAGCAGGCACAGGGGTCGGGGATTTGATCCCTGGGCCTGCTGAGCCGGCCCCACCCCCACCGCGCACTGAGACTACAACTGAGACTGGGTGTGGTGGCACGTGCCTGTAATCTCAGCTTTTGGGAGGCTGGAAACAGGCGGATCACTACAGGTCCGATCTAGTAGTGAGACACTGAACACCCCTTAGATCCTTCCTTAAAATACAAAGAAGAAAAAGAAAAAGAAAATAACAATATAAAGGATGGAGAAAACCCCCTAAAGGAACTGATTTAAAGGAAACCTCACCCAGATAGATGAGCAAATAGGTAAGATAGAAGGTATAAATACCACTTCAGTTACCAGTTATGTAGTGCTCCATGAAACTTCTTAAAATACAAGCCTACAATGTCATCTTCCTAGTTTTTCTACATAAACCCAAAAACTTAAAATTACCTTTTATAAGTTATACAAAACAAATATTGATCTGTAAACAAACTACAGTGTTTGTTCAACAACCTGGATACCTAAGGCAGAATCTGAGAGCGAATACTTGCTATAGGTCCAAGAAAACCACTATTCCAGATACTCATTTCGGAAATTTATATACACAAAAACAAAAAAATTAACAACTTTAGGATAAAAACAGAAAAACAAATCTTTGTTTTCTATGAGAAAAATATATTTAGAACCAGTAACTCATTGCTCGAATGTATTTTGTACTGAATAAAGATTTAAGGAAAGAGATGATAGGTTTTCTTATTATTATTTGATGCAAGTATTTGTCATTTGTGTAGACTCAGGAATTTTCATTCCTTTTCTATTCTGAGCAGAACATCTACGCAGCCCAGTGGTCAAGCATGTGGCACATCATGCTCAGAAACGGGTGTGGTTGAAGTCATTATCAACTTCCAAACCCCAATTTCTGTGATGAATGCACATTAGTTCAGATGTTATTTGATGAAACAAATGAAGTGCTCAAGATCTCATTCTTTTGCTTTCTGAAAAATAAGAGAGCCCCTTGCAAATAACTCCAAATTTGGGTAAAGTTTTTTCAAATTATAGACTATTATCATGTAGTCACAGTGACACTTTGTGTTCACTGCTGGGGAATGCACCCTGGTAACATGCAGGATGAGCGGGTACCACGACGCGTGGTCCTGGGAGAGCCGTGACAGCTTCCGCCCTTGGGAGACCAGGGGCAGCAAAGGAGAAACATGGCGATCAAAATGAGATGTGTAAACTTGGGCTAACTAGATTAATATAATAACGATGTGCTAATAACTGGTTTCCCAAGGCTGGCAGCCTTCCAAAGTCTTTGGCATTCTGTGTTTTGTATCGTCCAAGAGTGTATAAGCTCCATTTTTAGTTCACTCACTTAAGCCTTGGATCTAAAATATCTATTCTGTATCATTTATTATTTCAATTCCTTATTTGGATTCAAAGATTGACCTTTTTCTCTGAAGAGAAAATTGACCTACTTATATTTTATGAAGTAAATGGTTATAAATTTCAACTGCTGGTGAAAAAGAGAATAGTTTAAATCCAATTATGTAAATATACAATTGTACAACATGTGGTTGAGTACATTTGCATTTTCAATGCAAAAATGTTTTGTTCTAGTACTGCAGCTATCCTTATAAACCTTGTATAATAAAATGCTAGAGAAAAATCTAAACCAAATAATAAATTTGAACTTACTATACTACATATGTTTAGATTCAATTTTCTCAAAAAAAACTTTTATAGCTTTCAACAATTAAGAATTTGATTTTAATGCAAAGCATTAACTAATACAGAATCTCCTAAAAATATACACACATTTCAGGAAAAGAAAAACCAGTATGATATTTTTTCAACAGATGGGGTGACCCGCATATGTGGGATCCTAGAGGATGTCCTATAATGTGGAGTGCCCATTACACTGCTTGCCCTTAGAAAAGAAGCAGAAAAAGCAGGTGCAGCAATCTCACTCACCAAGGCTGCCCAAGCAGAAGTTTGCCACACTCATAAATGTCTGGAAGCCAATGGCCACCAATTTGAGCACCATTTTTAATTCATTGTACAGATCAAGGTAACTTGTATTAATCTCATGATCTCTCAATAGTTTTTTCTTTTGGTACTGGTAATTGAACTCAGGACCTCATGCTTGCCAAGCAGGCATTGTGCCCCTGAGCTATATCCCCAGCCCAAAAATTTAATATTAAAATATTTATATAAACTTTTATTTTCCTGAGACACATACACAATTTTTGTTAGACTTTTTAGTAGACTCTGTCACACACCCATAATCCACACCCATATTCCAGTAATGTCATACACTCTCGATCCAGTCACCTCCCTAAAGCCCCACCTATGAGCACAAGAGATTTTAGTGGCAAGTGCACTGAAATATGCACTGTAACAAGGAAGAACAAGGATTTGAACACAGAGGCAGGTGATGAACACTTTTCTCAGCCACAAATATTGTGGTCTTAATATTTTAAAAGACTTGAATTAAAAAAGCTGTAGATCATTAATATTTCATAAACTAAATCTGGGCTCACCAACACATTAACTTCAATCTAAAAGAATCTTATGTGAAGTCCCTCAATTTGTGTATTTTCCAGCATTTAGTATTCATAGATTCCCTGCTATTTTTCTCTAAAAGATATATGTGAAAATATCTTCTTTCATGCCAAGTAATCATTAAGAATAAAATTATGGAACAAATGTAAGATAATGAAATAAAGTTTGGTCATAAAACATAGTCACTAAAAGTTTAACCATGTCTTCAACCCAACATAAAACTTACACACATTCAGTTTACACATATTCAATTTATATTCAGGGTCACAGAAATATCACTAAGTTGCCATAATTTGTAAGAAAGGGAAATTTTGCAAGTGACAAAAATCTAAGATTCGACAGTATTGTAAGATAAGTACAAGAAGAGAAATGAAAATGACAAATTTGATATTAAAATGTCACTGGTGGCTGATGAAGGAAGAAAACACTACTCAAAGGAAAGCAAACATGATTAGGACTCCTTCAAACATCATTGCTTTCCCTCGTCTTCTCTACTGTTGACTGCTACCATAGATATACCAGAGCCTACTGCTCAGACTTTGTCTCAACAAAACATTATAATAATTAGATAAATGAAGTGCTTTATCTATAATTTGCTTCAGAGGAAACTGAGGTTCAAAGAAACTAAGCATTTTCTTTACAGTTGGAAAAGGCAGAATTGATATTTAAAATTAGGATTTTTTTTTTCTCAAAAATCTATGATCCACTTTGGAATGCCCAAAGGAAAAATCCTTAAGATCATATGTTACAGTGGAATCATATACTCAGGTGAATTATCCTTAATGCTATTAAATTTGATATGATTAAAATCAGGCAGTGAGGGGCTGGGAGATAGCTCAGTGGAATAAGCGCTTGTATGGCAAGTGCAAGGGCCTGAGTTCAATCCCCGGTTCTGCAAAAAAACAAAAACAAAAACAAATCAGGCAGTGTGATTTAAGTGGGGAATTGGATGGTAAAAGTTTAGTTGTGGTCGTTCCTTAACTAATTGTACATAGTTAGATTTACTCTAGCTCAGCTTCTATACCTATAAAATTTCAGTGATACATATAGTGAGCTCTTTTAATCCAAGCCTTATTTCTTGTGCTATGGGGAACCTAGAAATATATCAGCTATGACTCCAACTCTACATCAAATTTGTTTTTTAAATAGTGTTGACCTCATAATTCTTTGAACAGGTTAATAGATAAAATAAACATTTTTTAAAATCCAAGAAAAGCAACAAATCTTAACCTAAAAAATACTAATAACTGTTGTGGTCTCAAAATTTGTCATGTATTACTTAATTTAAGTCATAAGTATAAAATGAAATAAATATTATTACTGTTCCTATAAGTAATGGTAAATCACACATAAATTACTTTCTCAAGGAAACATATCTAAAACATAAATCAGGAATCAAATTGAGATCTACTTTAATTATAGATCTATATTTCCTATTTATTTCATCTATTCATTAAACACGTATTAGCTGGGTCATCCTTCCTAAATTTTGTGCTAACTCATGATTTTCCCAATAGACTGTAAGTTTCATATGGGCAAAAATCTGATCTTTTCCTAATCCTATTGGGTAATGATGGCTGAGCTTACGACTCCAGAGTCTAAATTACAACGAGCAGTTGGACTAAGGGTGACTCAGTGGAATAAGATCAGATTTTTGCCCATATGAAACTTACAGTCTATTGGGAAAATCATGAGTTAAACAAATACACATAATATATATGGTAACATAAATTGTTAGAAGTTTGAAAAATATAGGCTATTACATGGTTATTTAAGAAAGAGGGCAATTTCAGTAATCAAAAATGTCTCTTTGATGTAATTCATTTTTGTTTTTTTTAAGAATTAAATTAATAGTGGCTGGGGAGATGGCTTGGGGCTGGGGAGATGGTTCAGTAGAACAAGCACTTGACTAGCAAGTGCAAGGGCCTGAGTTCAATTCCCAATTCCGAAAAAAAAAAAAAAAAGAATTAATTTAATATATGAAGAATTTGTCTTGGAAAAAGTGCAGAGAGGCTCACTATGTGGAGAAGAAATTGTGCGAAGGCCCTGAGAGAATTGCTGGAAAACACAAAGAAGAGAGCTAAATTTGAAATTACAGTTCAAAAAATTGGTCAATTTTGATTTCAGGGACTGGCTAGGATGGGAATTAGGTAGTGGAAGACAAGTAAGGTTCCTTAAGAAAGTTTTCAAAGGAAAAAGATCTATTTAAATACAAATGTAGGGGCTGGGGAGATAGCTCAGTGGAATAAGTGCTTTCCTGGCAAGCACAAGGTCTTGAGTTCAATCCTTGGTACCAATAAAAAATAAATAAATAAATAAATAAATAAATAAATAAATAAATAAATAAAATGAATACATACAAATGTTGTAGGAAGTCTTAGTTAGCTTCATGACGTTTTCCTAACATCCAGATACTCCACACTTGATTTGTAATGAGACGCTCGTACGCATAGCGGGTGAGGTAATGCTGGCTGAGCTTACGACTCCAGAGCCTCAATTACAACGAGCTGTTGGACTAAGGGTGACTCTCGCATGATTTCGCCATTGCTTTTGCCATAGATGGTCTTCTAATGTGCACACTGCGCCTTGCTCAGAGAAAGCATGCAATATTGTGGCCTAACAGATACTAGGTGGATGTCACTGTCATTGAGAAATGAGATGAGCTCAGTCTGAACCACCAGGAAGAGCTTAAAACTGTGGAATAATTTAGACTTCAGTGCCAGCATCATTTCAGCCTGTGACAGTACCAGTTAATTTAAACCAAACTGTATGGTACGCAATTCAATCACATTAGACTAATGATAAGGTTTAGAAAATGTCCTTATGTTTCTATTAGCATATGCTCTCCTACCCGGCAATAGCAGGGAACCTGCGTGAAAGGTGAAAGCGCATTGGATAAAATGGGTGTGTGTGGGAGGGGTCAAAGAAGGAGGAAGCGGACATAATTCAAGGTAGTCAGTTCTCGGGTTGGCATTCCCTGCTCTCCACACCTCCAGAGCCAGAAATTGCAGTCTTCACCCATGTGATGAATTGTTATTTTCCACGTGTGGGATTTAGTTTTCTCCTTCTTGTCCCATCATCTTTGCAAATCTGCTTGCCGCATAGCAGGGATCTGAGCGTTAATCATTTATTTAGTGTGTAGAAAAGTACTTTGGGCATCTCAGAAGAAATATCTTATATAGAGAATAAATAATACAACAATAACAAGCTAGTGAATTAGAGCTAGCTCACATCCTTCATTTCAAGTCCTCCATGGGCTCTATCCGTTCTTCATCCATGGGTGGGCAGACTGAATGACTGGAGTAAAACGCACACATTATTTCTGTCTCACAAAATAAGTCCGATGGACAACAGCCGAAAAGGGGACGCTAAACATAAATGTAAGACTCCTAACCTTTTATTGTTCAAGAAGGCCTTTCTAGGAGTTCATAGGGGTCTGCGACTGCCGGTATAGGGTGTGCACGCTCCAGTCTCTGCTGTACACATTTGGTCCTATTTCTACTCTACTTTTGAATATGCACTTGTGACCTGCTGCCTACCTCTTAAAAGATAAAATAAAAGGCAAGCTCTTTTCTCCCCCAATAGATCTAAAACAAACTTCAATCTATAATCACTAATCATAAATTTACAAACAAAAAAGACACTTGCAGCAGACCCAGACTCATTCAAAACTAAGGAGCTCATTGTTCTCTTCCTTACCACAGTGCCGTAAACATGGCTTCCATCATTCTTTATGGGCAGGAAAGCCTGTGATAGAGGCCTGTGGTCACACAAAGCAGACAAAATAGAGGCTAAGTGGATAAGAACTAAGTTCAGTTAAGGACTTAGGAAGTCCTATCCCTCCCAGACAGCTGTTTTCTGACTCCATACAGTTCCCCAGAGGTAAAGCCCTGACTACTTAGGTCAATTCACAGGATGGCCAAAGCTGCACAAACAGAGTTGCTACTTATCACTCTTCTTCCAAAGGGGCCTCTGTTGAGCTGCAAGTAGTGAGAGAAGATCACTTCTTGTGACACAGAAGCATAGAAGCACATGGAGGCATTAGTTCTGCTACCCAGCCTCCTGCTGAACTCTATCGGTGACTTTTTGACAGAAAGAGAAGAGTGAGGAGGGAAGGTAATTTTTGTAACAGAATCAGTGTGAGAAAGAGAGTATAAAGCCCTGGTGATCTTTAGTTTGGCTTACTATAATTAGATGCTCACCTATTTATGAGAAAGAATTAGAGTCCGATCCGAGGTGACCTGGGGAAATTAGGCCTGGGCCAGGCAGGGCAGCCAGGGTGCTGTTGTGCTGGCTAGGCAAGTGTGAGCACAGCGATAGAAAGTGTCAGCTGTCTAAGAACCTGGAAATCAGAGGCTTGGTTTTCACTCCAAATACTCCCCCACCCCACATAAATAAGTGGTGCTTCACTTCTTTTGCAAATACATTTTCTAAAGTTTTGCTGAATTCAGTCCACACACCTCAGCAATCCCCCACCCCACCCCTGCCTTCTATTCTGTAGGAAAATCAAAGAAGCCAGCAGCCAGGGAAAGGAAGAGTGACCCATGTCATGAGTGCCTGAACCTTGAGCCTTTTGTGCTCAGAAAAGCCAGCCGGCTGTCACCCCGTTCTAGCTGTCTTGCTAACTGAGCGGGTAGTTGGGGGGCAGCATGTTCATGAGCCAAGTGGTTGCAGTGAAAAGCAGCTCTGCAGGAAGCTTCCAGAACACCAGCGACTGGCAAGAGAGGACCGTCTGCTGGGGCAAAGCCTCTGCAGGGCAGCAAGGCACAGCTGTATCCAAGGGAGGGCAGGGCTGAGTAGAGATGGTTATGGCCAGGCCTCTGGGATGATGTGGTGATGGAGAAAGGAAGCACAGAAATGACCCTTGTCCTTTGTGTGGCCTGGAAGCTGATGCTGATGCACCCTGAGAACCAGAAGAGACCCACTTCCTGCGGTGCTACGGTCTGTGGCAGATGGATGGACTGCCTCTGACAGCGGCTCTTGCCAGTCTGTCACTGGGGACCAGGGCATGCTGTGCTCCGCACTGGGTTTTTCCAGGCCTAAAATTCTTGTTGACTTCCACCCACCACCTCCCACTTTTCTCAGCCCCAGTCTCTCACAGAATTACTGGATCTGATTTCCTCCCAAGATAGAAAAGTATTAATTATGCCCTTCCTTCTTAAATAGGAGAAGGCAGCTCACTGTTCAATAGATTAAGTAAATGTGTATTTGAGGTGGGGGGTTGTAACATTTGTCAGTTGGAGAAATCAATAATCCAAATATTAGCAGGCTTCATATCCTCTTAATAGCCTCGTGTTCAATACTCCTCACTCCTGAAAAACTTTCATTTCCTTTGGTGAGAAATCTCTATGTGTAAGGAATATAGATCCTGTGCCTGAGGCAAAGACTACATGATTCTATAATCTAAATAGTTTGTAGTTGTATGAAATAAACTATTTAATTCTCACTATTGAAAAATATTGGTTTTTAATAGGCTGTTAACCTTTTCCCATCAAACATAGTTGCTTATTTATTCATTTCATCATTTAAAACAATGCATTGTGAATAAGGAGTTAGAATAGTTCAGTACAATGTAATATTCAATTTTTTCACACATGTGAATTCCAGTATCCTCTCAGGACCACAGTCTCCAGGAAAAACACATCAAAACTTCATTAAGGTATAAAAGAAAAGGACTTATTTTTTTTGTTCTCAGCATGTTACCTCTGAACCACAGGACCAATTTAATGAATAAGTATGTAAAAACGGATTGCACCAGCTTTAAGGATAGTTCTAATAGGACTGACCATCAGGTTTCTTTCACTTTCTGCCTGTAGTTTGGGCTTTGTATAGAGAATGAATACAGTTCTAATGAATCTTTGGTTTTTGCTTGACATTTTAGAACTATTTTAGGCAGATAGGACATCTAAGTAAAGCAATTATTAGCATGCCCATTTTACAGCAGATAAAATTGAGGTCTTGAGCTGAGAGGACAGGCAGATTACACGAAAGGCAAATGTTACCTCTCCCAAATTATTTTGGACATCATTCAGATGTTCTGCCCTCCTTTTTCACTTACTCCACCTCATTCATCCTTCATGTTCCTCCTTCCTTTCCTTTTTCTTCTTCGATGATTAGCCCTGTCTTTGTCACTATCGAAAGATAAAGAAGTTTTTCGCATCTTGACCTATTTAGATCCTGGATTCCAGTCATTTCCAGCACTGGTCCCACCCTGCCTGATCCCTGGTTTCCTCTGAATAACATGCTTCTAATCAACTAGGACTTCAGTTGCTGTTGCTCTTTTTACAGTGAGGCCTCAACATTCTAACCCTAATTTGAAACTAAGTTTAGAGAACAATGATAAGGTAGTAGATTCCTTTTCCAGAACTAAGAAGTATTCCTGGGCAATTCCTTCCATATTTTTGCACACTGTATGCTGTTCATAAATAATGTCAGAAGTGGACCTTCGCTCCTTTAGTAAGGTGGTCATTTAATGTAAGTAAATCCACATTAAATATTGAAGATCAGAAAAAAGCAGCCTCTTCAAAGAGGTCACATTTAAGTGAAGAAGCAGCAGCAGCAGAAGAAACCAGTGCGTGGGGAGAAAGCCAGCCTGGTGCTGGGTGGCACAAAGTTAATGGCTCATAGAGAGCATATACATGTTTTTTAAAGATGTTTTATTGCTTACAAAAGGAAGTAGTCTTGAGAGACTGGCTACATAAACTGGCTCTAGCCAGCTGCGGCTGTCGGCTGGGAAGGATCCTGTTCAATTAGCACTGTAAAATGAAATACTTCGTAAAGGAAATAAACACGATGTGAGCTAAGATTCATGCTCTCAAATATATGCAAGGTTTGAATTTTTAATTAGGCCTGCTAATTACAGTCATCAGAAAGCAGAACAGAATAGATTTTACCTTACATTTAGCAGACAAGCCTTCAACCCCAGTGTATTTTTCAATTTCATTAATATTTTATGAAAATGGCCCTTGCAGCTTCAGCCTATTCCAGCCTCCCACAAAACTGCCCCACATTATGGATGCCAATGCCTTTAAGCCATGTGCATTAGTGCGATGACAAAATGCAAAGCAGCGTCTTGTCAACCATCGCATCAATTGATTCTGTTAGACAGTGTAAAAACAGTTGGGTGTGAGTTATAATCTCTCTGACACTAATGATGAAGCAAGACACTGGCTGAGAACAGCCATCAGCTATGCGCCAGAAATTAATGATTCTAATATTTTTGAACAAATTAACCTTAATGAACTGGTCTTGCAAATACTGTATTATCTACAATAAGTCAGTTAGTAGAACAACACTGTTACACACACATGCAATAAGCATAAATATGGGAATTAAACAAACACAAAATTTGTGCGTGCGTGTTTTATATATTACTCATCACTAGTGCCTTTTAGACCTGCTACAAATTTAGCTACCTTTAGTCTCTTCGCTGATTATGATGTCACTGATAGTTACTTAATGTTGAATGAAATAGTTGGTAACATAAGAGAACCATAAGTAAAACGTTCTCCCCAAATTAGGACAGCAACTGACTGCTATACAAATAAAATTATACCTCTAAAATTTGAAGGACCTTTCTGAAAGTAAAGTGGATCTTTTGGTAAAATAATCACTTTTCTGTGATTGTGGAGAATATCATCTCTCTTCTGTCCTTGATCATCTATTTTGTTAAGCGTGGGATTTTCTGACTTTTCTAAGATATGTCCAGCTTACAAAGTTCCTTGAAATGAGGCATACATTTACCCTCTGCAACTACACTGGGAAACTGCATGCTGATTGGATAGATAGCTTTGAAGAGGAAAATAAAGTTGTAGCAATTTTGTTGATAGTTGCTGCAAAGTATGATAAATACTATATAATTATTTTATGAATTTTTATATTCTCTGTAATTCTTAGTGTGTCAAAGTCGACTGTAAAAAATTTGACAGATGACTCAGTGGAATATACCACTTCAAATATCCTAAAGTGAACTTAGCTTTTTTTGGCTAGGTCAGCCCATCCTGAGGGAGGTTCTGGCGCAGCATGTGGTGCCTGGACTCTAACCTTGGTCCCTCGTGTCTGCCTAAGCTTGCTTAAGCAGGCACTTTAGACTGCTGAGCTACCTTACTGGATCAAACTTATTGTTCAATGAAACTTTAAAATTTTAATTGCATTTTACTAGCTTTAAAAAAATTTTTTTTTGTGGAACTGGGGATTGAACTCAGGCCCTTGGGCTTGCCAGGGAAGCACTTATTCTACTGAGCCATGTCCCCAGCCTCCTACTAGTAGTTCTGCTGAGGTCATTTCCTGTGTGCTTCCCCCACATGATGCTACTACCTGACTTTTCTTGTGCCTCCCCGAATCCTGCAATCACGTAACTGCATTTTGCATCACACATAAAATCACCCTCCACTTTTGTTATTGCTGTTGTTTAGTTTCCACTCAAATCTGTGGTCCCAGCCCCTGGAAACCCATTCATAAATACTGCCCAACACCCAAATGGCTAATTTAAAGAAGAGGGAATAACAGCGAGGCACTTGCCAAGAACAGTTTGTTGGCTTAACTTTGACTTCCTTTCCTGGGCAGGAAGAAAACAGAATTTTCAATGCGAACTGTCAGCCTTCGTTATGACAGAAGCTCACTGGTGAAGGATCCGGAGCCTCCCTCCATTGGCAGAGAGAAGCAAAGAAACCTTCCAAACAGAATTCTTTCAAGCTTCCTCTACAACTCCACTTAAATAATTTACTTTTTTTTTCTCAGACTATTCTTTTTAAAGTTGGTTGACATGTGCACTGACAAGCATGGTTTACTGCACAAGATGACTTGTGTGTTTGGGAAGGGAAAAAACATCACAAATCTCTCCAACCCTCAAGGAAGAGAACTACCATACTATATTTACTTTGGGGAAATGCCGTTAACCTGTACTCTGTCTCAGCTAAGGAGACTAAATATCAGTAATATTAAAAAGATAGTTGCTTCCATGAGAAAGGTTGTTTATCAGTTAAAAAATCATTCCAGGAGTGATGTGTCTAATTTGGAAAATTCCAACTGGGCATAAAGTTGTTCACTGAAGGCAGAGAGACTACCAGTCTGTACACTAGAATGTGCCACATTAAGTTATTTAATCTGAAAAAACTTAATTTGATACTTCATCCTTGTAAAGTTCTGATGCTTACTGGGAACACAGTAGATGGGTAAAATGATGTGGAAATAATGAGCTAAGTGGAGCTACTGATTTTTGAGGGCTCCATCTTCCTACTTCAATATTTATGATGATGCTCAGTGACTAAAATAAAAGATGGAAAAACAACAAGGCTATTTGGGTCATGCATATATATTTAGATTATAAATGGAATGATTGACCTATACTCTACACTTATATTCAAAAGATTCCTTCTTCTCCTAGTGTAAAAGGATTAATAGCAACTTCTTTACATAGATGAACAGTTTATGATTTGATGAAAATAAGATGGTGTTTTCTAAATCATAACAGAATATTCTTCCAACAAACAATTATTTATTGCCTTCTAAACCTATAATGAAATGCATTTTTATGAAATGTATTTTAAAATGGTCCATACAATTCTACCTCTTTATGCAATTTTGTGTTATGTAGATCATGATTTAGCAGTGACATGCTATGTAATAAGCCTTTAAATTTATCATTCATAATGTCTTTCTCCTTTATGAATATTATCAGTTGCTTCTAAGTGAAAAAATTACCTGATATGGAGGAAGTTATTTATCCACAGGTGTTTGAACTTCATCTTTTTTTCCTTTATTTATTTAGTACAGGGTCTACAGGGTCTCACTACATAGATCTGACTTGTAGTGATCCTCTTGTTTTCAGCTTCCCATGCATTAGGATTTCAGGCATATGCCACTACACCAGTCTCAATGGCCCTCTCAGTGCACCCGGGGGGCGGGGCCAGCATGACACTCTGGGGACCTCCATCCCTGCGTCTCTGTAAGCAGGAACTTTAATCTGCTGAGCTATGTGGCCAGCCCTGACATCAACCACTTCTATCTGCAGCTAGTACTGTATTGTTAGGCTTTAATTGCATCCAGATTAAAGCAACAAATTGCACACTTGTCTAGAGTTAATTTCTCTGAAATGTACTTCTAACTTGTAATGAAAAATGTACCTATTTTGAGATTATAGCAAACAGTAAACTTAGGTAACCTCATTTTTTCCTAATGGTCTATAAAACAATTTCTATTTATAGCCACAGAGTTTTAAGTTTGTCCTCAATGAAAATTTTGGAATGTAAAATCAAATAATTAGTGGGCAATTTTTGTTTGGCTGATAATCCAAAGAAAAGATGCTCTGAAATTCAGATGATTTAGAATTTCACATACATTGGCACCCAGAATTCCATTCACCCAACAATATACATTTCAAACAAATTAAAATGATGACCTATAATCTCCACCTATGCAATGCACTCCAAGTGATAATTTTTACATTCACCTTAAAATCCTTAATCCTCTTATTAATTTACTCCTTTCTTGCATTCCTATCGCCTGTATGAATTGATCATTGTTAGCTGTGCTGCCCTACAGCCCTGTCTCATGAGCAGTTGAACTGTTACCAGTCTTAAATGGAGCTGTGCTATAACTGAAAAACAAACACCAAATTTCCCATTAACAAAAATTTTAAACACTACATGCTGAAATGATAATTTTGCATTAATGTGTTAAAGTATGCTATTAAAATTAGTTGTATATTTATCCTTTATATATGGCATTAATAAAAGTACAAATTTCATATGTGACTCACATTCTTTACTACTGGGCAGTGCTGACCTTCAGCATAATAAACACCGTGATAGACTCTGTAGATCCTAAGATGAAAATGACAGTGATCTTGCATTCAAAGAGCTTGTTTCAGTGCTCCCATAAAAGGTCTGAGGTAAAGATTCCCACTCTATTACTTTCCAGTGTCATGACAACCAAAGTTAAGTAACTTTTTTATTGCTCTTTCTATTGATTCAGTGTTCACAATGTGTAAAAGCTATCGAGCACTTGAACTGTTTTACAAAAATCCGTTTTTTCACAGATTTCTCTGTACTAGTTTTGGATCACTTGACTAGTGAGTCAAGTTGGCCTGATATGTTAAACACCGACCTAGGGAAGAAGTCTTAGCTCATTTAGGAAAGGCTGAACCTTCTGTGGAACTCCAAGAATGGCAAGGAAAGCTGGTTTCCTGTCAGTGGTTGCAGCTGCAGTCAATACCTGGCTTTGCTTACATTAGGGCATACTGGGGTATCAGGACAAGGGCTCTTATTGAAGTTAAGATTTTGATCTCATTGGCATTATATATTCACCACTGTTGGTCTGACTCAAATGGCAAGGAGAACAGTGGGGCACGTTTGGAAAAGATGCAGCAGAGGAAGAGCTCTTGCTCCACGAAAGAAAGGGCACCTCAGTCATGCTCTATCATGCCCCCAGTGGACCACAGTGATTATTTTCTAGAATGACAAATGATAGTGTAGGTTGCTAACAGCTTCATTTCTGTCATGGTTAGATGATTTCCTTCTCCCCACAACTAGATATGCCAAGTAGTATGAGCAAATCTTTTCTCCTTGCTCATCTCCTCGGGATAGTTCTATTAAAATCAATTGATTCATGCTTTTACAGGTATGAAACTTAATTTCGAAGAGGGGTAAAGAGAGTTTTTGATATCCCAACAATGGCATTTTCCTTATGATAGTTCCAAAATGCTTTGCCTGTAGGGAAAAAGAAGGAGGAGTTAGAGATTGACAAGTCATTAAGTCAAATGCAGGCTTGTTAGGATAGATGAATCCATTTGCTCAGTGGTCTATCCTCTGGTAGGTTCCCGGGGTATCATCTCACTGGTAATGTTGGAGATTCTTTGACATTCTTTGAGAAGAATGACAAAGACCATAGTGCTATCTCTTTGTGATGAGACTCGACGGCTCCATAGTGCAGTTTTTCACCTTCATTGTGGCTTGACACTCCATTGCTTCTTTTCTTATATGTGGCCCCTTCACAACTGGTTCAAATCCCCCTAAAACAAGGTTCCTGACTGCAACCACTTTTATTGTTCCGATGGTCAACTAAAATGTTTTCTTTCTGTAAACACTGGATTAAAAGCACTCATGTTATATTACACTGAAATGTATACTTGGGTCTATGGCTGCACTGCAGAGAATCAGCTGTCTCATGTTCCTGACACATAACCATCTTGATATGCTTTGTTGTTCACAAATATAATTATTAAGATGGATTGTTATAATACTAACCAGAGGAAGAAAAAATATTAAGTTCAAATTAACTTTTTCTCCTTTAATTCTTATAATAATATACTATTTACTCTGGCTCATTCTTTAGTGAATTCAACTTCTGGAAAGAAATGTTATCACACTTGTGGATATGATGGTATTCCATTGCTCAGGACGAGTTTTTAAAATCAAAATGTCACAATTTTAAATGTTAAAAATGTAAAATATTGTATCATCATTGTATTGTTATCTCATAGTAGAAAATGATCAACACATGTACCATACAAAAACAGATGAAGAATGGGACTAGTTTGAAGTTTTAGTTAAAACATGCAAAAGCCCTTTCAAGTAGCTGATATATTTCAGTGAGAAAATTGTCTTAGAAAAACTGATCACTTAGAAATTCTACAGGCTTCAAATCAAAGCCAAATTATTATTATTATTATTATTATTATTATTATTATTATTATTGTTAATTTTATTTTTTGTGCGCAGTACTGGGGATCAAACTTGGGACCTTGTGTTCACCAGGCAGGCATGTATGCTGATGAGCTATATCCTGGGCCTTTATGTCTTTTTTACAAAAGCCAAATTCTGATTAATGATTATCTTGGTCAAATTGTAAAGGAAAAAATATACATATGGGTTGCATGAAAACCACATTTGATAGCTTGGGAATATTCTTGGGAATATATTACCATTTTAGTAAACCTACCTTTGTATAAGAGCGCATTAGCCATTTTAACAATTAGTAAAACATAAAAACAGTAAAATAAGGTTGAAAATCACCATTTCAGACATCATATTATCTAGGTGGATAACAGAAACAAATTCTGATAACTTAATTAAAACTATATTAAAACTTAATTAGGAAATAATTTAAATATTTAATTACTTGAATTCACAAGCACTTAGTATTGTCACCGGGTGCGTTAAGGATGGTTCACTAATATTTTCTGTTAATACATGGTTAATTAATGATTAAACAGTGTTTTACTGTTCACTCATTAATGATTTATTATAGTTACTTAAACAGCTTCTCAGATCTGAGTACCTTAAATAGACATCTTAACGTTATGTTCCAAGTTTACCTTCTCCTCACTGCAGTAAGTAGTGCATTTCTGTATTACTTTGATCTTTGAAGTATGCCTATCACATACCTTGATTACCTGGTCAGTAGGTGTTACTATGGTATAATATGAAATTTTGACCCAAATTGAACATGAGAACAGGCATAAATCTTTCTATGTAAATTCAGCTCTGCTTTTCTCCCCATGGATAAGAGTTCCTACACTATGAGTGCAGAAGGGTCTACGGATCAACCAACCCAATTAGTGACCCATCTTTCATCTTAATTCCTCTTTCTTCTTCTCTTTCCATCTGCCCTCTTTTTCTGGAGGTACAATCCAGCCCAGGCCTTATACCTACTAAGCAAGAACTCTACCACTTAACTGTATCTATAGCTCCTGGCCATCTTAAACCCACTTCTCTATTCTGGCACCTAACCTGCTCTCAGGTGGATTCTAATTCTGCTCAGGACTAACACAGTCTGTAGGTTTGGTTAGCTACGAGACCTTTTCTCTTGGTGGCCGGTTATGGAACTGCACAATCCTTTTCTTGATCATAAGGCCTGAGCTAACCTCTCTATTTGCAGGCTTTCTGGCAGTGAATGGGATCTTGGGCCCTTTAATGTATATGCAGTTCATTTGGAGATGGCCCTGCCATGAGGTGTAACAGTCACAGAGCTCCCACTTGCTGGGAGCTGATTCTTTATCACAAATATGCTTGTCATTGCTTCTGGATTTGCTTCGAGTCTCCCAGAATGCAATTATGTCTTCTGATACGTGTCTGACAACCAGATTGAGGTCTTTTTTCCCCATTTTGGGAAACTACATGGAAATAGCTTCTGGGGTATGACACTGCAATCTTACTACTTGTCTTTATGTATCTATTTGTCCCTATCAGGGGAGTCTATAGCTGCTAGGAGACTGTGTCTAGTTGGGATAGAAATGACAGTAATACTCTGAATATGACTTTTCTTTTAGAAAAAAATGACAAGCATATGATACAGGTGAACCTACTAAAATTAACTCTCTTTTCTCCTCCACAATTTTTCTAAAATAGAGCTTTAAAATATAGACTGTCAGAGGAAAAATTTATTTTGTCTCTGTTAGGGAAAGACAGAGAAATCTAAGTCTTGCCACTGTATGTCATAGTGTTAGACATACAGGTAGGCCTTCTCAGATGTTGCCCGTATTCCTACACTATGAACAATTTTGCAATTAGTTGCTAAATGTCAAGTTATAACTTCATGTAAATGGAAAGTAATAGAGTATTTCTAGATCTCTTAGAATAGAAAGATATTCAATTTCCAAACTTAAATATGGAACCTGGGGCCAGTGAGATAGCTCAGAAGACTAAAGCATCTACTTAGGCAAGTGCAGGCAAGTACAGGGACCAAGATTCTATCCTGGGCATCACATGCTCCAGCCCTGCCTCCAGGATGGGCTGAGTGGGCCAGAGTCTGGGCATGGTGGCACACACCTGTGATCCCAGCCCTGGGGAGGCTGCAAGCAGGAGGATCACCACAAGTCTGAGCTGTGTAGTGAGACACTGTAACAACCAAATATAATATCTCTATCTCTATCTCTATATCTATATATACATCTATATCTGTATGTTACAGAATTGTTTCTGTCCTTCATTGAAATAAAACTCATAGAGATACAATTGAAGATGATCCTAAATAGTAAAGGAAAATTAGATTAAATATTCCACTTAACATTACTTATTAATCTCAATCACAATTTAAGAGGCTACTTCCAGTTACATATTTGGATCAAAGATGGCAGTCTTACAATTGTAAAATGGTAAAACATAGATTAATACATTGATGAACAAGAATGTTATTACAATGAGACAAAAACAGTTTTTCTTTCATTTTTTCTTTTTTCTTTCTTTTTTTTTTTTGGTGGTACCAGGGATTGAACTCAAGACCTTGAGCTTACCAGGCAAGCACTTATTCTTTTGAGCTATACCCCCAGCTCCCCCAAAACAGTTTTTCTAGAACTGGTTAGAAAAGAGTCACATGATCTTTCAAAGTCAAATGATTTTTGGAGTTAAAATTTAGAAATCATTTGACGCCATTCATTGTCAGTGAAGTTTAGTCAGAGGTAACATTTAAAAAGTTCATTTGCACCATGTCAACCTCCTATGGGGCAGAAATTGGAAATACTTGAAGTATTTGGAAATATTTGCAAACAATAAGACATAATGAGAGGAGAAAGAAGAATCTAGATGAAAACGATAGCTATCTCAATGTTTTGCCAGTTTTATATATGCTTAAATAAAAGTGGTATTAATTCATTATACTTTTCAAAAGTCAATTTAGATATCTTGTGTTTACATCAGTGGATGTTTCCATTTTCTTCCCATGACTTGAGTTGCAAAATTAGTTCCCATTCATCATTCCCTGATGTTTGAAGTACCTCCTGTCATGTCACTGGGCAAGAACAAAGCAACAAATTCTTGAATAGAGCAGTCTTATGAGTACTTGGTAATACATGCAATAAATAGGTAAATAAAATGAGTCAGTTTTGTTGCAAAATATCAGTAGAAATTCTCTCTATGTTCTTGCTTTTGTTATAGCAATGATCTAAAGTGAATCTGAGAATTACTTTAGGTTTTGGCACACCCTGCATCCAAAAAATTTTTTGTAGTTACACCTTCCACTAGCTTGGAACTAGTCAAGAATAAATTCTCTTATAATAAGTTCAAAAAGATGAAGTACTCCCTGGTTCAAAAACAAAAATGAAGGGCCAGCCAGATAGGTCAGTGGACTAAAGTGCCTGCTTAGGCAGAATGCAGAGGCCAGGGTTTGATCCCCAGAACTGCAGTGCCAGCCCTGCCCCCCAGGTGTCCTGAGATGACAATTGAGACTGAGCATGGTGGCGCATGCCTGTAATCACAGCTCTTGGGAGGCTGAGCAAAGGCAGATCACTATGAGTCCAATCTACGTAGTGAGACCCTGTACTAAAGAAAGAAAGAAAGAAAGAAAGAAAGAAAGAAAGAAAGAAAGAAAGAAAGAAGAAAGAAAGAAAGGAAGAAAGCAAGCAAGCAATGAACTGGTATTTTTTAAGGTAGGTGGGATGGATACACACCTCAGTATTAGAAACAAAGAAATCCTGCCTCTATTTCCAGGTATGTATCCACACACTGCTCTTCATAGAAGCACTGTGTGCTCAGCATAGGGATCTTGACTTCAAGAAGAAGCAACAGCATGACCATCACTAAGGGTGAGTCATGACCAAATAACCAGTATGATAGAAAAGAAAGGGAAGTAATATTCTGCATAGAGCCCTTTTACTTTTAGTTTGAGTGAAAATGTCTTTGTAGGTACACAAGGTACGTTTGTGGCCACATGTTTTCAAAACTAAGCCTTTCTTGAGTGTGGAGAAGTTTTAGGAACCTACAATAGATCCAAAGGCATAGGTTCAAAGAGTCTCACGGATAGGTATTAAATGATATTACACATATGCAAAGCTTTGAGTGCACAAAAGTGTAAGAAAAAAAATTACAGTTTTTTTTGTGTTTTGGAAGTATCTCTCCCAAATTAAGAATAATATATAAAATATATTTAATAGCATATTATATATTACATTATACTGTTACATGTATTTACATATTTTGGTTTTGTGAGACAATGTCTTACTACATAGTTCAGACTGATAAACTCACTGTGCAGCCTGGGCTGACCTTGAACTTGTAGTTATCATCTCGCCTCAGCCTCCCAAATGCTGAAATTACAGGTATGCACCCTTATGACTGTTGAGAATGATTTTCTTAAATAATTTCAGTGTTGGGGAGAAGCAACTGAATGTGCAAGAGTTTCTTTCTTGAGGCTAGAAGAAAATAACAGGTATTTCTACATCTCTCAGTTGTGAGTAACTGAAGTTGTTCTCCTATTAAGATATTTTAGTAATCTTATACTTCCTACTTGAAAATTTTGCAGTGATGCCTTATTCTATCAAAAAATCACTGGATGCCCCCTTCCACCTTCCTCAGAAAAACAGCAGATGCCTGAAAATGGCAGTCTCCCAGCAGTTAAACCTGAAGGTAATAGTCCTTGTCGTGTCTAAATGCACTTTAAGTTAAAAAAAAAAAGTTTTCTATAAATAAAAGATGTGGAAAGTCATTCATTCAAAGATTCCATTTTAAGCATATTTTCATGATAAATGAAAAGTTCCCATAAGAGTAAGATATTTTGATTTTATTTTATATGAAAACTTATACACACATTGATAGGTTGAATCAACTTAAAATTATATAAACAAAACAGCAATAAAAATAGACACACCCCTTCCCCAATCCGTAAAGTAATGTATCTTGGACTAGGTATGCTGGAATATATTTATTCTGGTATGGGACTTCAACAAGTTGATTATGTGTAAGTGTTCTAGTGAAGAAAGGAAAAACATATTTATTCCAATCTAAATTATGTCCCTAGATAATGTGATGGAGACTGAATTTATCATATTCACTCATGAAATTACCATTTAAGATGGTGTATATTTAGACAAAAGGCTCAAATTACATGTAGGTACTATATTTTATCATGGGAAGTCCATTTGGCATCTTTTATAGATTCCCACATGCCATGGCTCACTGTGCTGGAATGCTAGGTTCAAATGGTAGATCCCTTCTGAGGTTGCAGTTTAGAGTAAAACAGATTTATTAATAATCAATGAACTCATATGACCAAGAAATGTTATTAGCTCATCCAAGATGGAAAACAACGGCAAATTTAAGCCAAGAATCATTTTATTTTTGTCCTTCTTACTATATGCATTGGGAAAGAACCCCATTGGTCCTTTTTTAGCTAGTAATGTCTAATGCAGGAAGACAGGAATAAGCAGAGTAGAAAGCACCTGTCAGCTCTATTTCCCACTCTCCTTGATTAGCATGAAACATTAATAGGACTTTCAGAAATTCTGGCCTGAAATGGGCTTCGCCTGAGAACGTGTCTGTCTTTACTGCACAAAAGCCACTGTCATTTAAAAAGGGCAGATAACTAAAGGAGACTCTTTCTTGAAATTTATACCTTTTTTCATACAATGACAAATTATTTTAATAATGGGAATCACACACACGACCATTTGTATAATGTTTCCCATAAAATTCTTCCCATTAAATTTGCTCCTTTACTTGACTCATCTCTTTTTTTTTTAAAGAATGACACACACAAAATGATACATCATGCCTTCTTATAAAGAATTGAAAATGAACGTACAGTAATGGGTTAACATACATTTTAATAAAATTTTCATTGTTGTTCATTTCGCCTTTCGATACTGAAAACCAGGGATGTTCCAGTAACCTCAGGCAATGCCTAAGGATAACACAAATCATAGGATGCTGAACTATTTTCACCTATTTATTTTTCTACAGAAAAAATATTTATAAGTACCAAAAATATCAGATGTGCTCCCCTCCAAAAATTATACCTGTTTTACTGCCCTTTGGCACATTCATATGCAGCCTATTAAAAAATAAAACCAAAGAAGGCTTTTGAGATGGCTAGAATTTTAAAGGGCTTATCTACTGCTAATTTTCCTTGATTTTGGTTCTCCAAACTGACAACAACAAACAAAATATAATGGGGTTCAAGTAACAAGAATATAGATTACAAAATACAGCTTTTTCAGACTCTTAAAAATGATACCAGATTTACAGTTTGATGTTAAGTTTTCAGATCTAGAAACTTTTCATTTGAGTTGTGTGCTTGTTATATTATGTAGTCAGTTAGTTTACAAAGAAATATGCATGCTATTGAACCTGTCCTTACAGACGGCATGTCAGCTAACACGCTCGGTGTCGTTGTGTATGATTTCCTAAGAGGGCAAACACAGCTGAGAATTGCTGCAGGTAAGACAAGGTGTCTGCCAGAATTTTATTAAAAAGCAACACTTGGTGGAAAATCATGCCATTTGCCCCACTGTCACCTCTTGGCTGTTATGGGGCAGCCTAAATGAAATTCAGGCAAATTAATGTACATCCATTTTTTTTTTTTTTTGGTCATTTTGTAAACATAGAATGCTGATAGCATTTTTAGGAAGATTCAGCAGCTATTCATGATTAGGAAGTC
>NW_004524589.1:19220313-19224592 GCF_000260255.1 Octodon degus
TGTGTGCTTCCTGAGCACCATGCAGTGAAAGAGGCGGGTCCTTCTCCCAAGCTACGTCTGCCACGGAGCCGTCTGCCTGAGACTATAGGCATTGTCCAAAACAAACCTTTGTTCTTTTAGATTGTGTAGGGTGCTGTGTTTCAGGAAGCAGAAAGAGTAAGAGATCCAGCCTGGGTATACAGGCCGCTTAGTAAGACTCTACCTCAAAATGATAAACCACCACCACCACCACCACCAATAAATAAATAAATAAATAAATAAATGCAACAGAGGCTGCCCAAAATTAAAGTCTAAGATATCTTACTGAAAAGCAAATATCTACCAAATTTTACCATCTGTTGAACTTTCTGGCTTTCGGTGGGGTGTTGAGTATATAATAAATCCAGTCTGCTCTACAGTATTTGACATGGAACCAATAAATATACAACTATACTTGAATACTGTAAGGGAAAGATTGAAAGGTTAATTTTTTGCAAAATTAGCTTGTTGTTTTTTTATAACTGCTTTCTTCTCTTGAGACTATATTGATCTCTCAAATCTTATAAAATAATCATAAAATAAGCAGATAAGCATATAAATATATATGCACAATGCATATTACTATTATTAAAGTAATTGAAAGATCCAAACTTTCATGTCATGACAAGCAGCCCGAATTCAGAAGACCAGAATGACAGGCACTCCAGGCATGAAACTACTATTACATATTGCCATCTTCAGTGCAATTGCTTAGTTCACAGGTGTCAGTATATATAGTTTTCTATATAATTCTTATGTTTACACGTAAGTCCAGAAATCTAACCATATACAACCTTGTAGCAGGTCAATCCCTCAACATTCTTTTCCTGTCTCCTTTTCATCACCCTCTTCTTTTTGAACAATCATCTACCCGAGAGACAGCACAGCAGCAACTGGCATGTCATGAAAAGCAACCCATACAGTTATATGTAGAAGATGGGTAAGGCAATGATCCTGAGAATCTTCAGAAGATTTTTGAATCTAGCACTTGATTGGAAGGATTCTCACTCTGAGAAAACTCTTGTTGCATAGGTCTTGCTTTGTCTTGGTCTTAACCATCCAGCAGAAAAGTATAAAAACAAAGTATAAGAAGTAAAGCCATGGTGTTATGTTGAGCTGTAGGGGACTCAGGTCAACAATTTCTGACATAGCCAGTGAAGCAGAGGACTCAATACTATTATGGACTACTGGAATCTTTTAGAATATTTTGCTGAGTTAACACACCTATAATATTCAAATGATGGAACTAAACAAAAAAGGGGATACAGATGAATGTCCATTTTGTATCTGTGTATTCAAAATGGTTAGGATAGATATATAGTTAAATTCTCTTAATAAATAGAGGGATTTGTTGTAATAGTGTTTGTAAATAAGATATCATGTCTGCATCTTGTATAGCAAATAACCACTAGAAAGAGAGTATGCAGTGTGTTAATTATTGAAACTGTCTTACCAATTTGATTTGAAACTGTCTCATTGCTATTTGTTTCTCAATAAAATTATGGGGGGAAAAAGATCCAATTTTGCAATTTTAGAGTACAAAATTGAAAGAAGGAAAGTAGCATATGTCAATATTGGCCATAACTGACCAGATAGCTCAGCAGATTAAAGAGCCTGTAAGCAGGCTCATGGGCTGGGGTTTGATTCCAGGCCTGCCATGCCGGCCCTGCCCCTGGGACATGCTGAGAAGGCAATTGAGACTCAGAGTGGTGGTGTGCGCCTGTAATCCCAGCTCTTGGGAGGCTTTAAACAGGCAGATCACTACAAGTTTGATCTAGTAGTGAGACCCTGAGCACCCTGTAGACGCTTACTTAAAATACAAAAAAAAAAAAAAAAAAAAAAAAAAAAAAAAAATACTGGCCATGAATTTCCCGGAACCAGATGCCATGTTATGAGATTTGTAATAAAAATTTTCACTGATCATATGGTATAAACTTCACAGAAGAAAGTTAAGTTTAAAATGGTAGGGCTTGGGCAGCAGTAAACAAAAGTCCTCTTTATAAAACTAAACTTTATGTATGAAACTTAATGTATTCTCACAAATAAAATCCCAAAGACTATCATCTGACAATACAAATTACACAAAACTCTTGGAACAAATCACTGAATTCACTGACCAAACCCCCACCCAAAAAATTACTTAATCAGAACTTGAAAACAATAATATGGGAGTAAACTCCTAAAAATTTAAAAGAAGAAAGTATAATAAGTTTAAAAACTTGAACTAGAGATAAAATATAATGAAGGGATTATAAAAATATCAAGCAGTTTTGAAAGCAATGATTTGAACATACAGAGTTGAAAATGTAGTATTTTAGATTAGAAGTTCATTGGATGATATCAAACTAGATATTAAAAAAGAAGAAAACATGGAAGATGTGAAGGAATTATCCTAGATGTATCAAAAAAAAGAGAGATGGAAATTAAGGGAGAAATCTGAGACCAGGAACATTTAATGAGATCTTTGATCTGTGTAAACAATTTCAGGAGCAGGATAAAGAACAGGCAGACTAACCCCTTTTTATCCAATTGCTGCACCCTAGTTTTAGCCCAGTGGGAATTTTCTAACCTTGTAATTCCTTTCATAACTTTTGGGAATATTCTACTATAAGAAAGTTTTTTATCCAAATTTATGTACATTTTCATTTGCTGAATTTTTATTTTACTTGATAAGATACGATCTATTGGTATTATAATTCATTTTGATGCACAAATTATTCCATATTTGTCCAGAGAAAGCTGTTACAAACTTTTGACGTATCACTATAGTTCTTTTACTGTTTCTTTATCTACCTTCTGTCTCAAAAGATATTTGTCTCATTTTGTACATTCTCTGTCTTGCCCTGGAATCAGTCATTTTTTCCAAAGGTACTTTGCTAGTTTCTTTTGCTGAGAAATAGCATTTAAGAACAAAGATCTGTCACCAGGTGTGCTCACTGTCACTGACATGTTGCTTTTTCCAGGTCCATTTGGAAGAGCCAAGCAATGCCTGTGTGTATGTACACACACACACACACACACACACACACACACACACACACATTCACACATTTATATTTCTGCATTTATTTCTGAATATTGAAATTCATCAGTTCAAACTAATCTCTCCACTTACAACCTGGGCCCCATTCTATTTTTCTCCTTTATTATATTTATAACCCTTTCTCTGTGGACAAGTGCCACTCCTGGCTCCTAGTGTCCTTAATGTATGGACATGTTTTTCACTATTCGTGATTATGACCCCAGCAGAGCCCTAACTGTGCTTCATCTTTTTCTCTGAGGTCTTTCATCTGGCTGAGCCACCCCCCCAACTCAGATGACTCTCTTACTTCCTTCTCCTGCAGCCTGATCCAGAAGATCCCTCAGAAAGACAAAAGGCTGCAGACAGATTCTGGAGCACGTGCTGTGAGGACATGGTGGCCTTGCAATAGAAGAAACAACAGCCTCCTTCAGTGTGCCCAGCAACCGCATGGTCTCTAGGGAACTTGCTGGTGCATGGCTCTCCACATGGCTCTCCCTTGTCCTGAAGAGTTGACAAATAGAATTTAGCGCCAAGTGGGGGACAACTAACTGAATTTTTTGTAGCCTTCTTGTAATAATCAGTAGACTCAGAGCTTTAGCCTTCTGGTTCTGTTTTGTTTCATTTTCTTTTTTTGTACTGGAGATTGAACTCAGGACCTTGTGCTTCCCAGGCAGGTGCTTATGCCACTGAACTAACTCTTCAGCCTTAACCTGTTAGTTATGACACAAATAAGAAAATAACAAAGTGGTCTTTGTCATTCACAAAACTCAAACCCTTAGGAACCATTTCATAATGTCAATGACTTTTTAGTTCTTTATCTCCTCTTATTGGGTGCTTACCTCAAAGAACATGTCAGCCAGTGTCCACTCTCCTTTGGCTCCTGTTCTGAGTCCATGAGGCTCTGACAAGGTCCTTTGCAGAGGCGATGCTGAAGTTTCCTTGAATTCTGTCTTTGGGGTGGGTGACAGTAAATTCCTAGAGATCTGACACAATACTGACTAGGAAAACTTTAGAGTCTTTGTATATAATAGGACCATCTTCTGGTCAGCTGCTAACCTGGCACAACATACAGGCTTAGAAAAATTTTACATTTTCAACAATCAGAAAGAGGCAGGTGAGACTGTAAGATGCATGTTGACCAAAAGACCTTTGCATTCTCTATTTACATTGGCTTTGGTCTATAGCACTGTTTGTTATCTTTTTTTAATTTTTTTTTATTTTTTACATCAGTTATTTTTA
>NW_004524589.1:19226370-19249040 GCF_000260255.1 Octodon degus
AGGTGTTAGAGTTGAACCCTTTGAGTCTCTTTGGCAAGATGTTCTGCTTCTGAATCTGCTGTGTGGGTCTTGCCTCTAGCCTCCTTGCAGGGAGTTCTGCTGAAGGGTTCCCTGCTGGGCCTGCAGCCTGGGTCAAAAGAGGATCCCTGGGCCCGGGAAGTCTCACTCGCTCGCCGGGCCTGCGCTCTGGGTCTGTTTAGGATCCCGCGGCCCTGGTCGTCTCACTCACTCGCCAGGCTTGCGCTCTGGGTCTGTTCAGGATCCCGCGGCCTGGGTCGTCTCACTCACTCCTATTATCATTTTTTTTTTGTTCATTATCATTGAAACCTCTAAAAGTTTCACCATCGCTGATCTATAGTGTTTTCATTCTACTGCCATACAGACATCCCCTTTTCTCTTCAAGGCTTTTCTAGATCATGGTATCTCCCATGCCAGGTAAATATTCAAGGTTTTTCTTAAATGTCATCTTTCTACTGAAGCTATTCTAACTGCCTATTTTAAAACATAGTTTCCACCCTTATCTTCCTTATTTTCTTTAACTGCTTTACTTTGCTTCACAGCATGATAAATAACTATTTAATACAGACCCCTTCACCCCAACCTGTATGTCGCCCTGGTCAGCTAGTAATTTAACCCCACAAGATGGTAAAATTCTAACACTGTTGTGTGATTTTCAACAAAATTGTTCATGACCTGAATGTGCAGAACTTGAAAGTAGACTTCATGGGTGACAAAGAACCATGACATATGGGAGGGTACCGTGTGATCCATTGCCTGATCCCACAGCACACAGTCAGTCAAACCAAAACTCCCCTCTATCCATCAGTACATGCAATGATTTGCAACCTGCCAAGGAAAACACAATGATTACCGTCTATAGCTCTCCATTTTCATTAGACCTACACAAACCAGCAGATTTTTAAATAGAATGTTTAGAGTTGTAATCAGCTCTTCAACTCAAATACCAATTTGATCTTGTATCTTTAGTAGATTTTTGTAATATTTATCTTCCTAGAGAAAAATATCCCTTGCTTAATAATCATTCCTTATACATGCCATCATTTATTGGTGACAAGTTCATTTGTAAACATCTATCTTCAAAAATGATGCACAGGAAGAATAGCATTAGATTAGAATTTTCTGTTGAGAACACAGAATGGCAACAACTTACATGGAAGGAGATATTGATGTAGCAATTTCCCAGAAACAAAGTCCAATATCTCACTAATTTTATGTTTATGCTGCTCTCTTTTTGATCTATTACACTAAAAATGCTATAGCCCAAAATTATTTCTCTTCACTCATTGAGGCCCAGGCATTTTGTCTCAGTTGTAGAGCTAGAGAGCTGAGAAGAAGCCAGGCCCATGGAATGCTTCTACTCCACACTATACAAGTTGGGGTAGATGGTGAAGGACTTTTACTCTTTTACCAGCAATCTTCAGTTTTCTTTTCCATAAATATCAGAAATTATTTTATCATGTGTATTAGTTTCTGCATGTGTTTTATTCATTGCAATGAATCATATAATGAAAAACTGAAACTACAATGCAAATACATAAATTAGATGCTGGACAATATATTTAAATGTATTTCTATGTTTTCTGATTATATGTATTCGGTTGTAGATTTTAAAACTCCTTCACTTCAGGAAGTAGAGAATACCAATCAGATAAGAACTGGGGTCTTAACATTAAAATGTGTTTTACAATACATTCATTACATTTGTAACTGACCCATATAATAGGTTGACCATGTTTATTGCAGTTATTAATTCAGAATGTCTACAGCAGTAAGGTGAAGTAGGATGTCAAAACCATTTAGTGAAATCTATATTCTCATTAAGAATATGTGTGCTGAGTTGCTCACTCATTTAAAGTAATCACAGATAATAATAATCCATCTTGTGTTTATATACTACATTTAATCATGAAAGAGTCCAGAGCGTTTGGTAAACTAAAAACATTCTGGTGTTCAGCCATAACAATAATGGTACTGAGTAAAATCACGTAATATAAACTATAGGAATGAAAAAAAGCTTACAAATGAAACACTTAATATACATGGTTTAATAATAAATATTGTGAATTCAAATTAATGATTTTGTTATATATGGTATAAAATCTTAGAATTACATCTTAATAAAACTAGAAGGGACCTTGGTTCTCACCTTTTCCAACCACTTCATTTTACAGATGAGGAAACTAATTTCTATGATTTAAATTTCATGCAGGTTCCTACTAAATTGTAAAATTATCTTCATGTCATTGCCTGCAAAAATAATATCACACTCTTTCCTATAGGGATATGAAAAGTATACATTATTAAGTTTGTGTTATGATTACCACCTAATTCAAATTCTTAGAGTTCTGTCAAAGAACTACTCAAGAAGGTACCATGTTCATTGGCCACATTTGCTCTTACTTGAAAGCCAAGAATGGTGAATGGACAGAATGGTGCTACTCCACAATTAAAGGATTCCTCCAGCTTAACCCCATGTTACTCCCCCCCCAAAATGCACAGATATGCTTGTCACTCTTTAATCTAGAGAAAGAACTGGTGACAAATCTTTGTTATCACTTGGAGGGTTCAGAGACCCTCCAAAGTGAATCGTATTGGCATTTGAACGGAAGATTATTTTAACAACAGACTGAATATCCTTTATTTGAAGTACTTAGGACTAGAACTCTTTCAAACTTAGAAGATTTTTAACATTGGAATATTTGTACAAATATGAGCTATCCTGGGGGTGAGGCCCACATTTAAATACAAAATTTATTCACATATATTGCAGGTAATTTTTAATAATATTGTTCATAATTTTGTGCAAGATATAAAGCTTTATAAAGTAAGGGCTGGCCAGATAGCTCAGTGTATTAAAGCACCTGCAAGCAGACACAGGGGCTGGGGGTTTGATCCCCAGGTCTGTTGTGCCAGTCCTGACCCCAGGGCGCACTGAGATGGCAATTGAGACTGGGCGTGGTGGTGCGTGCCTGTAATCCCAGCTCTTGGGATGCTGTAAACAAGCAGATCACTATGAGTTCAATCTAGTAGTGAGACCCTGAACACCTTGTAGACCCTTCCCTAAAATACAAAAAAAAAAAAAAAAAAAAAAGGAAAAAAAGAATTATGAAGTAAGAATTTTTCACTTGTGGGATCATGGAAGGGCCCAAAATGTTTTGTATCTTGAAGTATTTTCAATTTCACATTATCAGCTTCAGGATGCTCAACCTGTATTTGCCTCCGTAGGTTAAGGTTCTGCCATGCTAAGAGTAGACCCTGAAATTCTGAGAACCGTCTAACTGCACTGCCGGATCCCCCTCTCTTGCCTCCTGTATTATTGTTTTCTTTAGAATAAAAGTATTGATTCTAACTCCTTTAGGAACTGCTGGCTATGTTTGCAGTTTTGTCTTCTCATTTCGTTTGGAGGAAACCACACCTAAATACTTCCTTGTACTTGCTTTTCTTATTTTTTATATTGGGCATCAAACTCAGGACTTTGTGGTTGCCAGGCAGGCCCTTGTGCCACCCACCCACTTCCCCGGCCCACACCTGGATGCCTCCTATCCTGAAAGTTCCCCCGGCACAGTTCCCCTCATCTTGATCAGCACATGACTCACAGATACAGCCTTTATCAAGTTCAGAGGGTTTTTATCATTTCAGCATGTGTAATTGTTCATGGCCAATATGTTCTGTAATTGCTTTATGGGAATGATTTTTCTTCCTTAAATATGGATAAATGTTTCCAGAAGGCAAAATCTGTATGTTTTTCCTATCCCATTGATAGTCATCAGCATATCGATTACATTTTAGGTCCTTAATAAATAAGCCTTGATGTGCAAACATGGATTTCACTGATAATACTAAGTAAAATATATCTGTATAGTATCATATTCTAAAAATCAATTTTATAACATTCCAGAATGTATAAATTTACTATTGATCAATGTGAATAAAGTAAAAACAATTATTTATTAATAATTTCTCTACTGTGAGAGCTAAAATAATAGATTCACAATGTTTGAAACTCAACAGATTTTTCCTAAATGAGGAGAGATAATTTTCTCAATTCTTCTGGTTCAGTGAAGTGTGGAGTTAATATCATTAGCAGTTTAAAAGGGTAAGAAGTCAAGTTGCAGATGAACTATGTGATTTTGTTTTTCTGTTTTTGGTATCAGGGATCCAACTCAGGACCTTGCACTTGGCAGGCGGGTGCTTATGCTGCTGACCTATCCCCCTGGCCATAAAAAACGATGCCATGTTGGTAACACTACTTCTTGCTGATTGTATGTCCTGTATATAAAATGACAAGAGTCATATGTCCTTCATCAGTTTAAGAGCCTTTAATGAAATGAGGAACGTGAATTATTTGCTCTGATGAAACTCAAGTGCCTGCTGAGCCAAATGCAGATTGAATTTCTAGCTGTGTGCTTAATGTGGAAGTAACATCACTACAGTAATAATGCCTATACCAAATACATGCACTGCTATTTCTTGCATGTATTGATCTTCATAAGAAAAGAAACTTAATGAAAGAAAAGTTGGTTTAGTTCCTCCATGGGCAGAGAGAAGAGGGAAAGTGTAGTGGAGAAGTCATCGTGGTACCAGTTTGTCATAGTAGTAGCCAAATTTTTCTTTTATAAAGTACTCAACCTCTTATAATTTGCTATAGCTACAAAAATGGAAGAATACAAGAGATTACATAAAAAGAAACCCTCAAAAATGAAAGAGCACTGTGGGTATTCCAGTACCAGCGAAACACTCAGCTGAATGAATTCACCTGAGTGATCACAGACAACATTATAGAAAGCAAAATAACTGATCGTTGAAGCATTTTCTCTACTTTAATTCTTGTTTTGTAGAATACTTAGATATAATAAATTATTTAAAGTCACTAAATTTGTGGGTGCCTTATTACACATGAACTTCTAAAAATAATTATATAATCCATATGTAGGAATTGTGTCAACTTCTGTGGAAAAGGAATATCTTCCCCATCTTCATAGATGGGGCCTCACTCAGAATTGCTGCGTCTCAGTGAGGCCCTGAGAGTACAGAAAATGTTGTGTAGTAGGAAAATGTGAAGCTTTGGGAGTCCAGGAGGAGGATGCCTTTTTGATACCCCCAAAGGAATCAGGGTACTCCAGAGACAAGACTGTGACAGTAGAAAAGGTACCCTCTAGGGTGGACTTTCAGGGAGCAATTACTACTAAAATGCTTATGCTTTTTATAAGAGCACCTGTGGAAGGGTCTTGGAGTAGAGACTGAGAAACTGATGCTGCTGTGATGAGAGGCTCATAAGCATTATGAACACAAACTTGTAATGAGATATTCAAGGAGTAGAGACCAAGTTCCAAGGAGGGAATTCAAATTGGTCCAACTTAGAATATATCCTCACCTACTATCCATGTATGTGATGGTGGGGAAGGAGGAGGAACCAAAGGAAGAGGAAGAGGAAGAGAGGATGCTGGATTTTATAGATCTGGCCACTGGAAAGTGGTAACTGTTGGTGGCTCTGTCATTGTTGTATGATAGAGCTTATTTTCTCAATTTCAGTTATTCAGTAATATTCTTTATCTCAAAGATTGGAACTATAAACCCTCAGAACATGGAAAGTCCCTAGCTCTTTCCTTTCCATATAGCTAAGTGATACCCTCAAATAACTAAAACTAGAAACTCTATCTGACCCAGCTCTTCCCCTTCTATGTATCTTCCTGAAAGAAAGAATATGCAATATGTAAGCATCATATTACAGTGATACATGCATATCCATGTTCACAGAAGCACATTTCATGATAGACCAATCTTGAAAATGGCCTATATGTTCATCAACAGAAGAAAAACAAAATGTGGTATTACACACATTGGGGTACTACTCTGCCACTAAGAAAGCTAAACTTGAGTCATATGGAGGATGGATGTGACTCCATAATATTAAGTACTGCAAGAATGTACTGATAACAAATAAATAAATAAGGTAGTATTTGTAGAATCACCACTGTTGTTTGTAGCAGTGATGTGATTAGTGGTAATAAATAAGGTGTGTTTAACCACTGAACATTTTTCAAAGAACATTCACATATTTAAAAATTTTTCTCTGTACAGTGATATAAATACAACTTAGATAATGTTGTATTATCTAATCCTCAGTTTAATGACTTGCAATATCCATTTTGAAGGTACTTTGATGATTATAGTAACAGTTATTTATATTAATATATAAATTAATAATTGGTACATAATCAGTTCATAGTCACAGATTCTTCTTCCTTTTTCTTATAAACCACTATGTAATTAAGTCAGAAACTCAAGCAAATATTAGTCTTTATTGTACATAAATACTTTATATTTATTTTGGGTAGAGGATGTTCCTACACTTCATCTTGGCCCAAAGGTCAAGAAGGATAGACAATATTACTATCGCCTAGAAACCAGGATATAAGGATCCATGGTAGATTTTCAGAGAGGAGCAAATGATGTAAAGGGCTAATTATGCAAGATCATATCTTTCATGGAAAGAGGAAATGGAAAATTATCTGACGAACAGTATGCAGTAGACTTTAAGGTGACAATGTCATAGACTCTGGTCCCAGCCACATCTGGAAGAGTCTACACCAGCAAAGCTAGTTTATATCACATGATGGTAATTTTGTTCCAGTATTCTACATGTTTAGGAATGAAAGAATTATTAAAATTGTTTGCTGTAATACTCCACTGTACACATGAGATAGGCTATAGCATAAATTCTATTGTGAAATCAAGGGCTGAAAAAAATATTTCAACTTGGCTTTAGGTGCTTTCTATTTGACTTTCTACTAAATCAATAATATAAAAACTATCTGAAAGAATCATAGAATGATATGTCTCATTCATTGAATTCAATGAGAAAGTTTGATGGCTGAGTTCTCTACATTAGACTAGAAAGTAGGGTTTTCATTATTCAGAAATCCAACACTATTATTATATGTGCCAATCATTGCTTTGCCAGAGTTACTTACTGCTGTGCTTGGGTGTGGTTTGTAACTATTCCTCCCAGGTTCCAAATATTGAAAGCTTGGCCTCCAGGATGACAGTATTAGGCGGTACTATCAATCTTTAAGAGGTGGGCACAGGGTCTTGAGTTCAATCCCTGGTACCAAAAAAAAATTAAGAAGTTGAACCCAAAAGACTTCCAGAATACAACTCCAACAGCAAGGAAAATAATAGCTATAATCAACAAGTGGAACAACATCAAATAAAAAGTTTACATAGCTATGTGAAAATGAAAAAGAGAGAGGGACAAAGAGGGAGGGCAGAAGGGCTGTATGTGAAAATGCTGGAAGTATGTTCTGTGCACGTACAAACCTGTCAAAATGAAATCAAGTAGTCTATATAACCAATAAAAATAAGAGTGGGATGAGTTTGGAATTAGGTTCACCTTCAACCAGATCTTCAGATGAGACTGGCCAATATCTTGAATGCAGCCTTAGGAAAAATTCTGAAGCAAAGGATTTAGCTCAGGTGTGTCCAAATTCTAGAGCAAAGAAACTGAGATAGAAAATGTTTGTTATTTTCAGTAGCAAACCAAAAATGGAAAAAAATAAGCTTTCATGATAGAGGTATTTCCTGAGTTCTGAGGGCTTTAGAAATTTATGCATACAGTGGAATTGTATAAGCTATCAAAAAATCTATATTTTATGAAGCATTTAATAGAATAATTAGCTCACATACTTAAAAGTGATAATTCTTTTTGCATTAACTTGCTTTAAGAAATATTTTATTCAAAACCTTAATTGCTATGTTGACCCTAGAGTAGGCCCATTGCTTATTAATTTTGTCAAGAATTATTACAAAGACTTTCTACTCTATGGTATTTGGATATTTTATGCTGATTGGTGTTTGAAAGCATCAATAATGTGAAATAATATAATCAGGAATAAATCTTGATAGAGTTACACTTAAAAACAATAAGTAGGACCTTATGAGAAGTTGTTATGGTTTGTGTCTAGTTGCACCCCCAAAATCTTATGCAGTCATGGGATGGTTAACTCATAATCCACTGGGATTATGTGTGATCCAAGGCTGGGATTATGGGTTTTAGTACTGCTGGGATTATGGGTGCATGTACTTCCCCTAGCCTGGGGCAGAGAGTCTGAATGTAATATAAGACTGGCAGAGAGACAGACTTCCTCTCTGTTACCATTGTTGCTGCTACTCCTCCATTTGCTCTCTTGCTCTTTGCTGCCACCATGGAAGGTTGTCCTCTGCCGTGTGCCGCTCTGCCTTGGAGCCAGCTGAATATGGATTGAAACCTCCAGTAACTGTGAGCTAAATAAACCTTTCCTTCCTTCATTTTGTGTGTCGGGTATTTGTCCCAGCAACAAGAGAAGAGTAACTGAGACAGAGTTCTAGGTCTTTGAGGGTCGTGTCTTCATAAAGGATTGTGAGACTCTTCCTGCATTCTTTCCTTCTCTTTGCCCCAGTTCTAGATGTAACTCATTGCTCCCTTGTGGGCTCCAAGTATGATGTACTACTCTCTACTGTCTTCATCAGAGGCCACACCCATGACACTGTCTGACCTTATACTTTGAATCTGCATCACTGTGAGTCACATAAACCTCCCTACTTCATAAGTAGCCTGTGTCTGGTAATTCATTATAGTGCTTGAAAGAATATGTACCTTTTTGTGTTCTCATGATATCATCTAGATTGCAAAGAAACTTCGTCATGCCTTTGCTGCCAAAAAACATCATTATCCACTTTGTAGTATGCAACTTACATTAAACTTTGATCATTAGCATGTAATCATTTTCAGTACTCACCTTTACAGAGAGAATTGCAGAATAAGCAATGTTCTTGTTATGAATCTTCTACACAGAAAGTACCCAAGAGGTAAAATATTGGCATCTAAAATTAAAGGAATAAAAAATGCATAAGCTGTTTAATGTATAGATAAAAGGAGAATTCAATGTTTTCTTCATAAGGGATCCATTTTCTTAGAAACAGCTTCAATTAAAAATGCCTGATAAATAAAAACACAGAGAATTTCAAAGCATTTTGACAAAAGATTTAATAATTCAGCAGAGTTTTCTTTTTGTACTTTGAAGAGATGTAAAAATGTAAAACTCATTTATTTAAATGTGGTAATGTATCACTATAGAACCGTTTTTATGGTGAATAAGATTACTGTAGCTACTGTATCGAACAAGAATAGATGTTTTAATTTTTTTTTCTATTTTTGATTTCCTTAATGTATTTGGTACAGGGTCTCACTACGCATCACAGACTTGTAGTGAGCCTCCTGTTTTCAGTCTCCTCAGTGCTGGGATTACAGGTGTGGTGACTGGATCAGTGTGTGTGTGTGGAAGGGGCTGGAGCAGCAAGAAAAATAAAATCTAAAGTATTATAGCATGAAAAATCAAGTTTGTGATTGAAAATAAATTTATGTGGAACTATCCAAATGGCAGTGAAGAACAGTTCAGAAAAACAATTCCTCCGCAGTCCTAGGAATTTTGTAATTTTTATGAAAGTTTTAGAGGACTACCCACTCGGAAGGGAAAACCTTAAAATAAAAGTTAAAGATTTATAAAATCTGAAAACAATTTAAATTAAAAAAACACTTAATTTTTACGAATCTGACATCCTGAAGGTCACACTATTGGGTATGTATCTCCTAGTCAAACCATACAGGTGCAGCTGTGAGGTGCATCCAACAAATGTTTTCACATTTCTATCATTCTTGGTGGGAAGGACATTTGCAGACAAAAGTACCAGTTTATTACTTATCCCATGCTATCACTTTTCTTTGGGAATAAGAAAAGAGAAGAAAGGACACTGGTTTTGTTTTCTGTTTCCAGAACTGTTGTTACTGTCTCTAGTTGCATCTTACACAGAAGTGCTGCAGTGGCTCAGAAAAACAGGATGGGCAGCACACAAGCACTGGCTGGGGCTCTGGGTAAACATTACCAGCATACCTGCCATGTATCATGAGCTAATAAGAACAAGGAATTACCAAGACACATTGTTTGCTCCCCAAAACGCCCAATTATGTGCCAAGAGCTTTCTGTAACTACAAGGACATGAGATAATAATAATAATAATAATAATAATAATAACAAAACCAACAAAATAACCTATAATAAATTTGTTAGCTCTCCATTGATGTGAAAAAAAGAGTACTTCCCTATGTAGTCAATTTAGGAAGCACTGATTTTGGCTGACAGTTTTAGAGGTCTCAGCCCATGTTACCTTTGTGCATTGCTGTTGTGAGGCCTGTTGTGAGTCTGTTGTGAGGCCGCACATCACAGGAGGGGACGTGTGATGGAGGAAAGCTGCTCACCTAAGGATGGGCAGGAAGCAAACTGTGAGAGCTCAATTTATAGCAAACGCCCTCCCAGGAATTCATCCAGACATGAATGCACAAACCGGCTAATCCATCCTTGAAGTCAGAGCCCTCTGGACACAATCACCTCCTGAAAGCACCACAGTGCTGCACAGGGGACCAAGCCCTCAATGCACGAGCTTTGGGAGGATACTTGGGACCAATGAGACAACCCCAGAGCACTGTTGCATAAATATCTATATTCCAAGCATTGAACCAAGGATCAGAATTTTTGCTGTCATTCCATTTTCAGTAATGAAGACAATACAAAATAATTAACAATTATATTGAATATTTATGTGTTGGCAAACTCTAAAATCACTTTGTTTCATCATTGAAGAACCTGCAAAATATTAGAAACTAAAAATGTATTTGACCTACTATTTCTCCCATTTGAGTCTCTTGTCCTCATTCTTTTCATGGTGAACAACTCCTAAAAGAGGAGTGAATAGTGTATTTGTTGTCTAGAGTCTTATTCTTAAGTTTACCTCAAAAGAATCAGGCTAAGACTGGCCCAACACTCTTGTATTCCTGTGGCTTAGAGGAAATCATTGTACATAAGGTACACAATTTACAAGACTTCCCTGCAATGATTTATTATGAAAAAAATCATTCCAGCTTTGTATAATTGCTTTTTTCTAAGTAAAAAAACCCCACAAAGTTGAAGTTTCACCATCACCTCTTGCAGGAGTGAGAAAAGTACAGATAATTAAATTGGCTCCATTTGATGAATTTCCATTCTGGCACAAGTACCTACCTCTGAGTACCTGAGAACATTTTTCCTTGCAGTTTATTTTTTTATATAATAAGTTTATTGGTATAATATATATATATATATATATATATATATATATATATATATATGAATATATATATTGATAACATTCGTCTTAGGGAACATATACCTGTATATGATAGACCTTAGTTCTTCTTTTTTCCCATTCTCCGCCCCTTCCTTCAGTCTCTTTTCCTTTCCTTGTTTGTAAAGCTTTGTTTCCATATTATCTTTCTTTATTTTCACTTCCTTATCCGTTCTCCAATTGTCCTTTCCTTTTGAATATTTTTTTCTTGTTTTATGATATCTATTATACATTTTGGTTCTTGTTCTACTTTCATTTTCTCACACCAGAAAGACAGTGCAATATTTACACATATCTAATTAATGTACCTGATTAATTTCACTTAAGAGTATGGTCTCAAGGTCCATCCATTTGACTGTAAATTTCTTAAGTTTTTCTTCTTTATGGCTGAATAGCATTCCACTACATATATATGAAAGAACATATATCTTTATGTTCATCAGTTGATGGATATTTAGGTTGTTTCTAAGGTTTAACTATTAAAATCTGTGTTGCTATAGACATGAGTGTGTATGTATTGCTGTGGTATAATGTTTTTAATTCTTTTGGGAGAATACCAAGAGGAGATTTAACTGGATGGAATGGAACCTCTAGTCCAAGTTTTCTGGGGAATGGCCACAGAATCACTACCATGGTTGAACCAGTCTATACTCCCACCAACAGTGTAGAAGGGCTCCTTTTCCCCCCACAGTCTCTCCAGAATTTGTTATTGGTCGATTTCTTGATGATAGTCTTTCTGGAATGAGATAGAATCTCAGCATTGCTTCAATTTGCAACTCTTGAATGCTCATTGATATTGAACTTTTCTTTTTCTTTTCTTTCTTTCTTTCTTTCTTTCTTTCTTTCTTTCTTTCTTTCTTTCTTTTCTTTCTTTCTTTCTTTCTTTCTTTCTTTCTTTCTTTTCTTTTCTTTTCTTTTTGAACTTTATCTTCTGAGGAGTAGCTATTCATTTCAGATGCCTAGTTTAGGATTGAGTCTTTAAATTTAGAAGGCCTCATTTTTAAAAATTATTTATATGTTCTAGACATTACATTTTTAGTATTAAGAACAACTGGATAGATTTTTTCCACTCTGTGGGTTTGTTTTACTCTGTTGGTGATTTGCTGTGCAAAAGCAGGATATGAAGTAAACACCCAAAAATCAATAGCATTTCCACACACAAACAATGAACACACCAAGAGAGAAATTAGGGAAACCACATCCTTCACAATAGCACTCCTCAAAATGAAATACTTAGGAATCAATCCCACAAAGGAAGTAAAAGGTCCATACAGATCTATGCAGATCTACCTAAAATTCAGTGCTCTGAAAAAATGTTCAATATCAATGAACAGTCAAGAGATGCAGATTGAAACAATGCTGAGATTCCATCTCACTCCAGAAAATGGAAATATTCCTTGATCATGTGTGGCGATTGATACATTGCATCAATTTGAGATGTTGGAAGCTTGACTAGATCAGCTTGGTGATTCCTTACCCTGGGGAATGGCGGCCCTGCCCTAGGATGCGGAGTGCCCACCTTAGAGTGACTCAGCACAAAAAGAACATACAAAGGAGTTGAAGAAAGCATCTGTGCTCCACTTCCTTGGAGGAGTTCTGATCTTCGCTCCATCACATCGCAGCCATGCCATGTTGGAGCAGCTTGATTTTCTCAGACGTATCACTTCAGAGGAGTTCTGATCTTCACTGTGGAGCTCCAGTTTTCATAATGAGTGTGGAAGGAAGGGAGACAGCCTTGACAGATGCCACAGCTGCTGCTCCTTCCTCTGTTCTCCACTGTTCTCTCCTGCCATGAACTGCTGTCTCTTGCCTTGGAGCCAGCAGAGTATGGACGAAACCTCCACTAACTGTGAGCTAAATAAACCTTTCCTTCCTTCTTTTTGAGTATCAGGTATTGGCCTCAGCAATGAGTGAAAAGTAACTGAGACATTCTTGGGTAGAAGAACCAACATTGTGAAAATGGTCATACTCCCAAAATTGTTGTACAGATCAATGCAATCCTGATTAAAATATCATTAACATAACCCACAAATCTAGAAAGAACATTCCTAAAATTTGTCTGGAACCAGAAGAGACATAGAATAGCAAAAGCAATCATGAGCAACAAAGGCAAGGCAGGAGGCATCACAATCTCTAACTTGAAATTATAATAAAAAGCTACTGTGATAAAATCAGCATGGTACAGTCATAAAGGACCTGAGGATCAATAAAACAAATTACAAGATGCAGAAACAACTATAAACTCAACCACTTTATCTTTGGCAAAGGGATCATCCCTGGAAGAAAAGATAGCCTCTTTAATAAAGGGTGCTGGAAAAACTGGCTTTCCACATGCCAAAACCTAAAATTAGACTCATATCTATCAATTCACATAAACCCAGTCAAAACAGATCAATGATTTAAATATTAAAACTAACACATGAAATATTCTGGAGTAGAAAAATAGGTAGAAATCTTGAAAACATTGGGGGAGGTAGAGAGTTTATGAGCAAAAACCAAAGTGCACAGGGAATACTTCCCAGCATCAGTGATTAGAATCTAATTGTTTTGAAAAGTTTCTGCACTTTAAAAGAAATCACCAACAGGGTAAGAAGAAAACCCATGAATTGAGTGAAATTTATTGACTGTCCCTCAGACAAAGGACTTTTATCTTAAATGTATAAAAAATTTAAAAAATCAGGGGCTGGGGAAATAGCTCAGTTGAATAAGCACTTGCTTGGCAAGCACAAGGTCCTGAGTTCAATCCCTGGCTCCACGAAAAAAAAAAAAAATTAAAAAATCAGACCTCCAAAATTCAAAGACCCCATTCAAAAATGGGCAACTGAGATGAACATACACTTCACAAATGAAGAAGTACAAATGGCAATAAGCATATGAAAAAATGTTCAACATCATTGATTGAAACTATGCTGAAATTCTATCTTATGCCAGAAAACATGGCTATCATCAAGAAATCCATCAATAACAAATGCTGGAGAGGCTGTGATGGAAAGTGCAGACCCTACTGTTGGTGGGAGTGCAGACTGCTACAGTCACTATGATAATCAGTATGGAGGTTCCTCAAAAAGCTAAGATTGGAGTTCCCATTCAACCTAGATATTCCCCACTCAGGTATTTTTCAAAAACACCTGAAATCATCACACCACAGCAATGTATATGCACCCAGTTTTATATCAGTGCAATTTGTCGTAGCTAAATCTTGGAAACAACCCAAATGATCATCAACTGAGGAATGGATAAAAACATGTGGTACTTTTACCCAGTGGAGTATTACTCAACTATAGAAAAGATAGATTCAAGGCTTCTATAGGTAAATAGATGCAACTAGAGACTGTATTGGTCATTAAAACAAGACAGATCTGCAAGTGCAAACATCACATTGTCACAATAGTGTGAGAAACTGAAAGAGTAAATAAACTCTGAAAGGTACAATAGGTATTTCAAAAGGGAAAGCATCTATTCAATGGGAAGGAAACCTTAGATGAGAAAAGACAAAAGAAAAAAGTTATATTTATGTGTATATAATTTATGTGATAATTATACTGTTGATTTCTGATGGTCTAATGAAAGGACCAATTAATTTTCTTTCTCTTTTTAATTTCTTATAACTTAAAATTTTTTTATGTATTTGGTACAGGGTCTCACTATGCTTCTTAGGCTCAAAATGACCCCCCTCTTTTCAGTCTCCCCACCATTGTGTTTACAGGCATGTGCCACCATACCTGGACTCAATGGCCAGCTCAGCACACCCATGGGCAGGGCCAGTGTGACATGTGGTGCTGGAGATTGAACCCTGGTCCCCGTGCTTGCCTAAGTAGGCACTTTGGCCACTAAGCTATCTTGCCAGCCCTTTTATTGAATTATTATATTGAAAATAATCATGATTCAAAATGGTCTCAGAAGGTAATACTCAAACCACTTCCTCACTTACAAATTGAATTGTCTATATTGTACTCTCCATCTTTGTGTAATAGTGATTTGAGATTTTTCTACATGAAGTCTTCAAACATGTCACAGAGAATGCTTACTATCATGGGTAGAGAATCAAGAAGTCAAGAATTATCTGTCATGATGATGGAGAAATTTGTTTTTTATTGTCACTGCCTCAAGAACCACTGAATGGTGTTGAGATAGAGAAGGAGGAAGCTTGGAAGTCTCAGCTCTCACTTCTCCACAAAGAGCATTTGTTTGCATGTTCCTTCTCCCCAGTCCCAAAACCTGATTACAGTTACAGTGTTCCAAAATGTAAAACTTTTGAGTTACATGTCATAAGCAGAAAATTCCACATCTGGCCTCATGTGATGTGTTGTAGCTAAAATATAGGTACATTAAAATGTTACATAAAATTTCCTTATGGTACACATGAAGCATAAATGGGTTTCATGTTTATATTCCCTTCAATATGCAGTATATTTCATTATGTTATACAAATGTTACAAAATCCCAAAACATACAACTACCAAAACTCTTCCCAGTATTTAAGATTAGATATACTCAACCCATATCTGCTTTGTTAGTTATGTTATACATAGGTTTCATTTTCTTTAAAAAGTGGCTGAATGCTAAATAATTAAATATCATTTTTAATTGACGAAATAGTTTGAAAGGAAAAATGTAATCTAATTATCTTAGGGGATTGACCCAAAATGGCACATCTACATATCAATAATTTTTTGTTTATATTCATACAACTGAAATCTTTCTGGTTTTTTTGAGATTATTTTGCATATTTTGCATAGGTTTCCAGTTCTTCTCTGATGGTTCTATTGTGTAAACTCAGCTTAAATTCACTTTTCTATAATGCGTCTAATGTTTGTCCTTATCCAGTTTTCCTCAGTTTTCCTCAGTTTGTGAGAGAATTGAGTATTCTGATCACATTGTATTTAGCTGAAATCATATAACGTAGTAGGTTGTGAGATGAACTGACCTGCACACTTCAGGGTTAAGGCATTAAATTTTCAGTGACTGAGTACCACTTCCTCCATATACATACATGAGGAGATCTGTATTTCAAAGGGTGCAGGAAAATATGATGGTACATACCTGGATTCTGAGAGATCATGAGAACCATACGCTCCTTCAACTCACAGTAGAATTATGGCATTAGCTAGAACCAAACTATCAGTGTATTAAGCCTCTAAGATATCAGAATAGGTTACTGGTGCATAACCTACTACATCTTGCTGAGAGATAATTGGAGCTGTCCTTCTGACCCTGTGCCCAGAATGTCCTAATGACATATTATGCACTGCTAGAGTTTGGGTGTAGTGCATTCCTCCCAACAGGTCATGTGTTTGAATTTTAATTCTTGCTGTGAATTATTAAGTGAACAGAAATTTAATCTGAACAGTGTTTAGAGGTTGAGCCTTTGATGAGTGATTCGATATGGCCATTAGGTTGGAGTTCCTAAGATTTCCTAATAGTAACTTTGTAAAAAGAAAGAGAGATCAGAAGACACACATAAACATGTGCTCCATTTCTCTTGCCATGCAATGTTCTACACCAGCTCAGACGTCTGCCTGCAAGTAGCCCATAACCCGTTGTGGTAACTTGCAATTGAACCTCCAGAATTGTGAGATAAAATAAACTTCTTTTCTTAATAGAATTACTCAGTCTCAGGTATTTCATAGGAGTAATGCAGAATGGACTAATACACTAACACATAAAGGGCACTAAGTCAGTTCCACCATCATTGGGGAAAACAAGTCAAAAGGAAGAAGAGATGAAGCTCTGCAATGAACACTTTCCATAAGGATATTGAGGGATTTTTTTTTAAAGAAATACAATATCACTAGGACAAGGGAAGAAAAGATACAAGATAAGTCTGCATATTTTGCTATGTCAGAAATGGAGGAATATTTTTGACTTTTACAGACATGTCAACAGGAGAAAGAGCCCACTTGAGAGGTTCCCACTAGCAACAAAGGAGCCGAGCAGAGCATTTGGGACAATAATGTCTACAATGGACACATTATCACATAGCTCTAAAATCCCTGTTTACAATTGTATCAAAAGGATGCCTCATTGGTCACCACTAGAGGTTGCTAAGGTACCAATTTATTATTCGGGAAAGTGGCCTGGAAAAAAATTATTTTAGAAGAGAGAAATCTTTACCTAGATAAACAAATGAAAATGAAAACTCAAAAATGAGAAATTATGAAAAAACATTATAACTGTAACACAAAAACACAAGGAATCATGAAACTGCTATCAACAACATATTGGAAAACTTAAACACATAGAGAAATTCTGAGCAATGCATGGCTTATTAGAAGTGAGTCATGAAGAAAAGGGAAACCTGAGCAAACTGATAAGAGGAAGGAATCTGAATTAACAACAAAAATTCTTCTGTGAAAAAAATGCTGGGCATGTGAAGGCTTCATGCCTGCTCTAGTTGTACCAAACATGTAACGAAGAACTGATATCCTTATTAAACTTTTTCAAAAAGTAAAGAGAAGAGAATATTTTCAAACTCATTTTAGAAGGCCACTGTTGCACCAACACCAAAGGCAGAAAAAAACTCTTTATGAAAAGAAAACTACAGGGCTGTATGCTTAATGAATGTGCATGCAGGAATCCTCCACAAAATAGGAGCAAACTCAATTTGGAAATATAATAGCAGGAACTTTCAAGTGAAATTCATCCCTGAAGTTCAAAAGTGGTCCAACATATATGAATCTATAATCTGATAAATCATATACATAGACAACAGTAATGAATAAAAAATTATTATTCTGATAGAGGTAGGAAAAACCTACAAAAAGATTGACATTCCTTTGTGATACAACTTTCAATGAATTAATTATAGAAGGAATGTACCTCAAAACATTTATAGAAAAACTATAGCTAATATCATAGTCCACAGTAAATACTTAAAAATGGATATTCATCTTACTACATCCTGTAGTGCTAGAAGTCCTACTGAAAAAGTTCAGGTAAGAAAAAGATATACAAGACATACAAAGGTAAATTTAAAGCAAAATCCTATATTGCCTGTTTGCTGACTAACTTAACTTGCATGTAGATAAATCTGCAGATCAGACATACACATACATATGTATGTTAGAACTGAGAAATGAGAAAAATGAATTCATTAAAGTTTCAGAATGAAAAACTCAACACTTGAAAATCAATGACATTTCTATAAGCTAACAATGCACTATCCAGACAGGAAATTAACAAGATAATCCTATCTATAATGGAAACATATTTTAATAAAAATAACTGGAAAAATAGGGTCAATAAAGTATAATAAGATAGACGTAAATTAACCAAGGAAGTAAAATATCAACATATTGAACACTATAAAATATTGACGAAACAGAAGCACACTGTAGTAAATGGAATAAAATCTTATATCATGGACTTAAAGACTTGATATTAAAATGCTTTCACCATGTAATCTACAGATTCCACAGAAACCTTATCAAAATACCAATGATACTTCTCACAGAAATAAAAACTCCTAAAATACATATAAAATCACTAAAGACCCTGAATGACCAAAGAAATCTTAGGCAAAACAAACAGAGCTGGAGACATCATCCTATCTGGTTTTAAAACAAATTACAAAGTATGTAAAATCAAAAAAGCATGGTACTGGCTTGAAAATAGGCTCACTAAACCAAGGAAAGGGATAAAAACAACAGCAATCAATCCACAAATGAATAGTCAACTAACCAACAAGAGTGCTAACAACACACTTGAGAAAGAACCAACTCTGTAATAAACAACCCAAAAACTGGATGTCTCATGTAAAAAAAAAATGTTGGACTCCTATCACATATTGCATACAAAAATAATTCCAAATGGATCAAAGATATAAACATAAGTCCTGAAACACAAAAGATATTTGAAGAAAATATAGCAGTGATGGCTCACGAACATGGTATGTGCAATCACTTGTTGGCCCTAAGTCTAATGGCCAAGCAACAAAAATAGAAATAGACAAAATAAGATTGTATCCAACTAAAAGCTTCCGTATACCAAAGGAAGCAGTCAGCAGAGTGCAGAGGTAACCTATGGCTTCAGGGAAAGTATTTGCCAACCATTCATCATAGACAGAATCGGTACCCAAAATATACAAGCTCAAGTAAGCGGAAGAAAACAAGAACCTGATTATAAAATGCATTGTGGATCTGAACAAGTGTTTTTAAAACAAGGCATACAAATGGGCAATAGGTATGGAAAAAAAAATGAATGAAGGACATACCAATGAAAACTGTAGTGAAATATCATCTCACACCTTTTATAATGTTTATTTATTTATTTTAATGTATTTAGTACAGGGTCTACAGGGTATCACTACACAGATCATACTCATAGTGATCTTCATGTTTTCAGCCTCCCAGGCTCTGGGATTATAGGCGTGTGCCACCACGCCCAGTCTCAGTTGTCATCTCAGCTGGCTAGCTTGCCTGGTTGGGGGGTATCAAACCCCTGTCCCTGTTCCCGCCTAAGCAGGTGCTTTAATCTGCTGAGCTATGTGGCTGGCCCTAAAATCTCTATTTTTAAAATAAAAAGATGTCAGTGAGGATGTGCAGAAAAAGGAACCCTTTCCTACTATTGGGAATCTAACATTTTCCTGCCATAAGGCCTGCCAGATAGCTCAGCAGATTAAAGTGCCTGCTTAGGCAGTTGCAGGGGCCGGGATTCGATCCCTGACCTGCCATACTGGCTCCACCCCCAGGACATGCTGAGACAGTGCCTGAGACTGGGCATAGTGGTGTAAGACTGTAATCTCAGGGCTTGAGAGGCTGAAAACAGGAGGATCACTATGAGTCTGATCTGTGTAGTGAGACCCTGTAGACCCTGTACTAAATACAGAAAATAAATAAATATATAAAATAAAAATTTCCAGCCACTATGAAAAACATTAGAGAAATTCCTCAAAAGTTAAACATAAAACTACCATATAAACTTTCTTCTGAATATATATGCAAAGGGAATGAAATCAGAGTGTGGAATAATGCTGTTTATTTCAGCATTATTTGTAATGTTCAAAATATGAAACAATGTAAGGGCCCATCTTTAACAGAAGAATGGATAAAGAATGATGTGCAGATACATACACAGCATATATACAGGCAGAGGTGTACAATATATATATATATATATATATATATATATTTTTTTTTTTTTTTTTTTTTTTTTTTTTCAGGTACTGGGGATTGAACTCAGGACCCTGCGCTTGTCAGGCAAGTGCTTATTCTATTGATCTATCTCCCCAGGCTCTCAAGAATATTAAGCTAAGTGAATAAACCAGGTACAACTATGCAAGTATTAATGATCTGTATTCAAATCAAAATTGAAGTAATGCAAGAAGAGTAGTCATTGACAGAATTATAGTTTTAAGATAATCTTTATCTTTTGGGATTTCATACTGAAATATGTACAGTTGAAATATAAAAATTTGAATAAAGTTCCTTCAACAAAAATAGAGAAATCAATAGATGATTGACAAAGCACATGTTGAAGCTATTTGATAGTGGGAAATTTTGTTGTAGTTTTTTCCATGTGAGTGGGCTAGAAATTAGCATAATGTAATAACAATAAACAAATATTTTAATTATTATTTTTATTTTTTATTTATTTTTGTGTACAGGATATCACTACACAGCTTGGACTCATAGTGATCCTCCTGTTTTTAGCCTTTCCAGTGTGCTAGGGTTATAGGTGTGTGCCACCACACCTAGTCTCAGTGGCAGTTCACCCCCGATTGGGGGTGAGGCTTGCACGGCATGTGGTACCAGGGATCGAACCCTGTGCTTGCCTAAGCAGGTGCTTAGTCTGCTGAGTTATCTTGCTGGTCCAACATTTAATGATAAAATAAATAAAAGTAGGGATAGGGAATGATTTCAGAGGCTCTGCCTTTTATATATGATCAATGTTTTAATAGTTTATTTTTTAAAGTATTTAAATCACATATTCAAGAGTTCAGATTTTCCTTGGGTGAGAATCTCTTCTGCCTTTCTGGTGCTCAGATCTTGTACCCCTTGCCCAAGAGCTCAATCGCAGTTCACACACTTTCAGAATACTGAGATTTGAAAAGCTCAGTGTACGACTCATCTGCATTTTTAGTATCCACTGCCTTTTAAGGAATTCTGGGACTCTGGCTCTCTGAGATTCAAACTTCCTCACCCTAACTGAGAGCAGGATCAGCTACATAATTTGTGGACTCCACTGGAAAATTAAAATCCAAGTCCTTAATGTTTGAAAATGTACAAGAACTTCCAGAGAGTGACAGTACAGCTCTAAGCTATATGAAGGCCTTTTATATGCAGGGTCAGTGGGTCTGTACCAGTTGCCCCCTGCCCACACGGAGCCTATTCCATCCAGGGGGAAGAGCAGGCTTCAGCCTGATGTCATTGTAGAGCACCTGGGAGTGTGTGGGCCTTTCAGTTCTGCATAGCACAAATACAGGAGTAAATGAATGAATGAAAAGGCTTTTGGTGAGCTTTTCATTAATGATATAAAAGTGCATTTATTTCTTTACTAAATGGCACCCATATGCATATTTGTACCAAATCCAAGAATTAAAGAACAACTTCTATAGTCTTTATTTCTGTGTGATAATAGAACATGTATACACTGTATATTTCAGTCAGTGATTCATGTACCTGACGAGAGATCTGTAGTCAGTGAAGAAATATGCTGCCCACTATCATTTGAAACATTTATCTCCAGGCTTCAAGCCATTGACTTTTGGTAGCTCCTACGCTATTAATGCCCAGTGCTGATCCACTTTGCTTCTTATCCTACAGAGCTGGCTGACCAGTGTCCCCATCTGCTGATCAATATGTCCCAATTGATGTCATAAACTCAAACCCACAAGCAACTCCTCTGCCCTTGGAGGGAAGGGCAGGGAAGACAGGTGGCAAGAGACATGCTGAGCAGAGGGTGGTAGCGTTTCACTTGCCTATGCTAGGTGGGATGATCATCCAGAGAGACGTAGTCTTCTTCTCCAAGAACTTTCTGCAATTGGAAACAGATCTATAAAGAAAGAGTTGATGGTATCATCCAGGTACTCAGATTCACTGCTTGCCTCTTAGCCTTCTATCCCAATTTCCTCTGTCATTACCAGTTTCAAAGAGAAACCTCTGGACTTGGTAGAAATTAAATTGATTCCTCTCTTATAAACTTACTGGGGAGCCCTAGTGTAGCCACTGCTGAAGAGCGAAGCCTAAGCTAGCAAAGAAACAGGTATTAAAAGTCCAGCTAACTTGCTCTTGTAAGAAAACAGCATAGTTCTGTTACCCCAGTGTGGAAATCAACAAAAAGGAAGCCCTAATGCTGTCCCTGCATTTATAGCAGCTTGGTGTCTCCACAGATGAGTAGCTCTGATCCTTTAAATTATCAAACTGTCCAGTTCTGGTTTTTTGCTTTTTTGTTTTCTTTCTTTCTTTCTTTCTTTCTTTCTTTCTTTCTTTCTTTCTTTCTTTCTTTCTTTCTTT
>NW_004524589.1:19249162-19273122 GCF_000260255.1 Octodon degus
CTCCTCCTCCTTCTTCTTCTTCTCCTTCTTCTTCATTTTTTTCTTTCTTTTCTTTTTTTTTCTGCTTTGGCAACTGGGAGAGACCTGTGAAACTTGAAAGACTCTGGAAGAAAATCACTGTAGACCTGAGGGCTTGTGAGAAGCCACATTTTCCATCTGAGACTACTGCCCATTGATATGCTGTAAACATAATGCAAGGCTTAGGCTTGAGAACAACACTCATTACCCTGACTGTTACAGCTTGTGTCTTGGCTGGAGCTAGCATGTAGATGCTAGAACTGATTGCTGCTACAGTGTGAGGACAGAGGACACAAGGATCAACGTTGTGAGCAATACCACTCTAAGTAACCCGGATGGGATACTTACGGGATACAAAGAGCTGGGTCATTCCTGTGGTCTTGCTGTCTTCTGCTGCCACGAACTTCCTCTTCTGCAAAGCCTGTCTTCCAAATCTTGAAGCCAGCTGATCATAGACTGAAACCTCTACTCTCTCATAAATAAGCCTGTCCTCCTTCAACAGTGGGTATCACATATTTTGTCTCAGTGAAAAGAGAAGTGTGGCTAAGCCACTGACCCTTTCTTCAGATGTTCTGAATTCATGGTTTTTTGTGATCCCTTCTCTGTAGGAGTGGTTGTTAACACTATTTAAAGAGAATCAATAATAAAAAAGAAAGCAGTAGAAGTAATTAGAAAGACAAAGATTTTTTTAAAAATTGGAAATCCTAGTTGTCCCTCTGTTACTTCCTTCTCTGCCAGGTTGATAATTACAAAACAACTTTTTTTTGGAATGTCCTTTCAAAGGAAATCTTTCAGTTCCTTGTCTGGGAAGAGCCACTGCCTTCTGAGTGAGAGTTTCTTTAGGTGCTAGACTCACCTAACTGGATGAAATCACAGGGAACTGAGGCCAAAGGGCCACCTCCCATGAGCACTGACTCTGCCAAGGGCAGAGCGCAGAGCATGAGAAGAAGAAGGGGAAAGAGCAATGCCATATCTAAAATGTACAGTAGAAATTTGGAGCCTGTGCATAGTCTCCTTTTGTGCCTGAGACCATACAATCTCACATCATCAAATTGCAGTAAAGGTCTAAGTTAGGCTAAAAGCAAGGAGGTATTGCCCCTCTTTGGTTTTGTATTTAGTAGTGAAGTGAAGATGTCATAATTATCTGGTAATTTGGTCCTCCCTCGCCTAGCAAACTGAACCATGCAGGGAGAGTGCAGTTTCTGAATTATCTAGACTGCTTACCCACATTAATCATGAATATTTATAAAATATGAACCTCACTTTGTTCTCTGTATACATAGCCTGAATTATTCAGATTGTTTGTCTATACTGTAATAAATGGAAATTTCCCCCTGGTACCTTATTTTTAGTATTAGAAGTAAGCACTATAGTGTTTTGGGTGTAAGGACAAAATAAGACCAAGGCATCTGCCTTCCTGTTAGGGCACCCAATTAGCCATGCCTGTATCTGTGAAATGATTTGTTTATGTTAAATGTATATTACAAGTTTGATGGTTCAGCAGTGTTTAACCTATGGCTATGCCACAAATTACTTAAGCCTTCAAAATATTTCAGTGATTGTACAATTCAATCAGATATCCTAGCAGGAGATTAATTGGAAACATATGTGACACAGTGGCCTCATAAGCCTCTGCTATAAATGAAAAGGAAGGGATTTGCTTTGTATTTCTCCAAAACTGCTATTGTGCACAGTAATGATCAGTGTCCATGACGCTGCAAGCCTGGGCCCCGAGACAGAGACCTCAGCTCTTTGCCTATTCATTCAAAACTGCAGGACATTTCATCTCCTAACAAGACCAATTAAAAGGTAAGACTAAATTATTTGTATTATTTCATTCTAAACTACGTTTGTGCATGAGTTTTCTTTAGCATAGTATCTGTAAGGTGGCTTTAAGGTCCCATCAAAATACAAAAGCATAGGTTTTGCAGATTTTTGCACACTTCATCAGGCAGCCAAGTGTCAATTAATTTGTCATAAATCTTTTTACTTCAAGTGTCACTATGCAAGGATGCCATGTGAGTTGCTTGTGGACTATATTGTAATCTAAGGCCAAAGGAAGCGTACAGATAGTGAATCAAATGTATCGGGCCCTTTCGGTATCATAATACTTTAACATTGCTACTTCCTTATTGAATAAAAGGGAATAATATAAAGGAGAGTTATGCAAAGAGGATGACACATGAAACTTGGAAGCTGCCCTGTCTGATGGACCTAATTTTCATTTCTTGGGGAACTTCTCCACTGCTCTCCACGATGGCTGCACTAATGTGGATACCCACCCACAAGGCTAAGTGCTCCCTTTCTCTACATCCTCACCAACATTTTTTATTTTTGCTTTCTTGATAACAACAATGGAGTAACTGTTCCTTGTGAACAGACTGCAATCTGGTTATTCACACATAAGGTAGATTTATTTTACTGTATAGAATGTTATAACCTCCTCTCCTTATCAGATGCAATTTCTTATGGACAGTTTAAATATAGAGACTTTTCAGCTTTTCTCTTTAAATCATAAGACATTTTAAATCAATTTGAATATTTCTGCCATTATTTTTATCCAAATCTTTATATTTTTACTTAGCAATCACATTAAAATAAGCTCTTAACCTATATGTGGTCTAAAAGATTCTAAATAATGAGGTGACTTACTTGATCAATGGAGGTTTTTAAAATTTAAAATATAACCTTAAAAACAGTAAACTAATTTCATAGTTCTTTGTAAAGGTGGATTTCTAAACAATGGCCTTTTTTCACATAGAATTCTTTGTGGTAAGGGTAGAACACAGGTACTTTTGAAAATAAATAATTGGTCAAGGCATAAATCACATAAGCTTCCAAATCTGGGTACAAAGGTTAGTGTGAGTCAGACAGGAGATCGACCCCATGGTAAATAGCCTGGCTGAATTCTCTTGGGGTTGAGCCTCTGACTGACCTAGAGAGCTCAGCAGCAGCAACATGGGGCCACGCAGACAGGCAAACAGAGCTCTGTGGAGGAGCTTCCCCAGTGCAGGATGTACCCTGGCCTCAGCCAAAGGCTCCCTCATCATTACCGGCCTTCAACTCGCCTCTCAGACTTCCTGTGGAGTCTAGCAACACACTTCTGACAAATTCCCAACACTTTATTTGTCAGATATTTTATTCAAATTGCTTGCTTCTCCTTGCAGAGTTTGCAAAAGAACAGCAATAGTCTGTCCCCTCCGTACCTCCTAACTACTGTGGCAAGAGATAACGAGCAAGCTTAGATCTTCATTACAATGTTAGCGCATACGGTAGGCTCTATTTATTTTTTTCCTATCTTGCTGTTATACTCACCAGAACAAGAAAACTGACTTTAGATAAAAGTATTTATCTGTGGCCTGTGTTGCAAAAATACTCATTCATCGAAGTGGTAGGAAGTGCCTAACACTGTCCTGTGGCGACAGTTCTGAGAGCTCATTATCCAGTCTTGGTCATGTAGGGCTTCTGTGATTTGCCATGGTCAGATGGCACCTAAAAGAAGGTTTTTTTTTTCCAGTACTGGGGATCAAACTTGGGACCTTGTGCTTGCCAGGCAATCTCTTATAAGAAGGATAATTTTAATTGTGATCTTTTGTTTTCTTTTTTTATGAGCAGAATATATTTATGGAGAGAAAGAAAGCTCCTGTCCAAGAGAGGGACAGGAGGGGTGCTCGAGCGGGTAGTTCCCTGGGAAGCTGTCTCTTCCAGGAACTTTTATAGTGTAAAACCATGTGAGGCTAAGGTAGAGAGAATGGGAACTTGCTTAGGTGGGCAGGAGGTGGGACAAAACTACGGTCAACCAATGGGATTACATATGGGACAGGGTCTTTTCCTGTTAGGGATTGGAATGCGGGATAGGGTCTCTCTCTGTTGGGGGTTGGGCTAGTTACTCACTTGGGTCTTTTCAGGTGTTGATACCTAGTTAGAATATCAATCCCAGGTGCTACTCGTTTAGCATTTGTTTGGCCTTTAGGTCTTTAGGTCTGGTTCACAGCAGGAGCATCCGCCCCTCCCACAGTTGTAAGGCATCTCATCTTATGTGCTGTCTCCTTCGAGGGCCTTGCCCTGTCTGACTGCCTATAATATTTCTGTCTAACTCAGCTGCCTGCAACATTCCCCCCTCTGAAGAAGTAACCCAAACTGCCGTGAGGGAAATATGGGTGATGACCGCTCTGACTTCTTCAAGTTGAGGTGGGTCATAGTTGTTGACCGGCAGTCAGATATATTCTTCAGAGGTTCTATCTAAAGGCCCTCAATAGACACCAGGCATTTTCATTACAGCTTGGAATCTGAAGACAAAGGCAAAGAAACTATTAAACATACATTGTTCAAATAAAAACACTAGTTAGTCATAACATTTTTTAGGTCCATTAGCAGAGATCTCTTAAATGTTGGGTTTTATCCTTTTATCTTTAATGGTCATTGGGTACTGTCTCAAACAAATTGGCCTTTCCTATTATTACTGGGGAACATGAATTACTGGGCATAGGAAAAACAGTATTTTCCCATTTGCAAGTGGGCCACTGGCTGGGTAACTACTGACAAATCTGTACAAGCAATCTATTGAAAGTTTAACAGGATTTCTCCTTATATTGGCAGTTAACAGGGTTCTCTCAGACTGAGAGGGAAGACACATGACCACCTCAATCTGAAACTTCCTCTGACTCCATCTTAAGCACTTTTTTTTTTCTTTCTCTAGCAGCTGTGGACATTTACCTTTTTTCCTATATGCTGCTAGTATCACCTTTCTTATTTTCCATCTATAATTTTATTTTGTATCCTTATTACTATGAAACACCTCTACTGAGACCAATTTATTCCTGAAAACTCTTCTTACTTTTACAGCTTGTGTCAGATATGTGGGGCCCACTGAGCAATATATAATGCTTTGGTTTTAGATTTTACCTGTATGGTTACCTTGGTTTTGGTATCTTCCAGAAATAACAAATTATCTGAGAGATTAGAACATATATAATCAAAGCATGAACATTTGAGCTAACAGGTACATTTATAAACCATTTTGCGATCTAGCAATCATAACTCACTAGCTCTTAGACCCTTTTATTTATGGAATCTTGACAATTTGCTGTAAGTCCTTCTAGCTTTAGTCAAGAGAGGTCACATGTGTATTAACCATGAGCACGAAATACTGGAGTTATATTAAAAATCAACCAGGCTTACATACTCATCATGAAATACAAAGCATTTAGTCTTATTAAACTAATGTCCCATTTAGTGTTTTGGATATGGCCCCCATGGTAAGCAAGGGGCACTGCCAAGGGATTTTTCCTTTCAACACTGTGGCTCTGAGTTTTACATCACAAATACAAAGCCTGGCTCTATCTATAGGCCCACAGCTATTGGACACTGTGTAGCCAGTTTCTTTACAACATTTTTATGCTGACAGGTTGCTATCTGTCCTTGAGAACCTGTTTTAACTAGTGAAATACTTTAAATCTTGCACATGAAACAATATATTACATTTGTAAATCATCAGTCTTAGCATTGTCTTTTAGTAAACAATTTGAATATATTGTATTACCTCAGTTACAGCTAAAGCAATATATCTTCTAAAGTCTGTTTCTATTGAGGCATGATGACTGGAAGGAAAGTCAGAGTTGGAGAAGGACAAGGAAACTTGTGCCAATGTCCAGCAATAGGCTGGGTTTCATTTCCCTCCTATAGTCATGATTACTCAGGGCTCCTCTGTGGAGACAGCAGGTAGAGGTAACAGTCTGGCCAGAGGAAGGAGGCAGGCCCAGGGCCCTTCATACCTACCAGAGCACCTGGGAAGCTGAGTCTGAGCTCTGGGGCCTCTGCCTCAGAGTGCAGTCTCACTTTTAGTGGCTGCATTGGCAGTCAGGGCATGGCTTGTGGGCCTCTTAAGGCAGTCCCTCTTACAGTGGCCTGGCTTCTGACAGCAGTAGATGAACGTCATCATCACTGAGCTCTTCTTGGAGCCAAGAGAATCAAACTTAGGGTCTGTTTGGAGGCCACAATAATGGCGGCCATTTTTTATCTCTTTGTTTTCTCTCCCTGGTTTTCTCCCAATTCCAATTATAGGACACTTAAACAGTTTTTATTAAAGTATCAAATGAGCTGTCTGGAGGAAAATCTTTTGTAGCTCTTTAACTTATCTGTAAGAATAGTCTGTCTATTGAATTAACATCTCACAAAGTATGTTTTACCAGTCCCTCTATTAAACATTTTAAGAAATCAGAGGGGTGTTCAGCTTTTTCCTGATAAATAGCTAACATTTAATAACTGAAGGCTTGATTCTAGTTGTTAGACCTTGAAGAATACACACTTGAAAGAAAATATCTTTTCCATTTTTCTGCCTGGCTATTAGCAGCAGGGCTCTGACTGGTTTGGCTTCAGTGGGAACAGGAAATTTTACTGGTTGTCCATCTTTTGAGTCCTTATAACACTATAATATTTTTCTCCAAATGTAATAGCAGCTTATAAGGCTACCTGCTTTTCATAGAAGTCAAAGCTTGGTTTAAGATTAACATTATATCTCTCCAATCTAGTTTCTAAGTCTGAATAAATCCTCTAAAAGACATCAATGTACTTATCAGGGTCATCTAGTGCACATGAACTCTGGAAGTTTCAAATTTCCTGTTTACTTCTTTAAAAGGTATTGTCCTTGAGGAGCTTGCATAAACCCAGCTAAGAATGGGTGTAGCCTTGTAGAGGCCTGGATTATAGCTGTTTTAGAAGTCCACACCCTCTAGACTAGAAAGGCAAATAAGAGAAACCTTACTTTCACCAATGGAGGGTGAGGTTGAACTGCCTGGTTCTCCTGTTGCTCACATCTATATTTTAAAACTTAAATAACAATGACCTTTTCAATGCAAACAAAATCTAAACATAAGACAGACATTTTTACCATTTTCATTTTTGTATCATCTTTCGAGTTATAAACTAGCATCACAGTTGATACTTTTCCTCTTCATTTCATTTAAATGGCTCTTTTTAACATGTAAGGATCAAATGTCTTCTGGTGCCTGATGAAGCACACTCTAAAGTAGTAAGAGACTTTGACTGTGAGATAACCTCCATCCAATGATCTCGGTGGGAAACTCCAAAATGATACAGGGAGAAAAACTGGTCTTGGGTGGGTGACCTCCAAATCATACAAGGAACCTCCAAATGACATAGAGAAAAACAATCTCCTGACTTGACCTGCACGAGTTCATGTTCTCTAAAACCAAAGAATGAATTTTAGGAACAAACGGTGGTTATGAGCAGAACATATTTATTGAGAGAAAGAAAGCTCCTGTTCAAGGGGGGGGGGGGGCAAGTGGGTAATTCCTCCTTTTGTTTTCAATTAGACAAAAACTATCCAAATAAACTTCTCTTTATAAGCTAATTACTTTTACATTATTGGAGTACTGACTCACACACTAAATGCAAAAGATTTAGGCTTCATTGAACCTCGGGAGATTTAGTGAGCTGCTCAGAAGAGGGGATACTCTGCCCTCCCCACCTGCCACCAATGCAGGAACAATTCTGAGCCTCAGTGAACCTTGGAAGCTTTGGGAGTCTTGATCTGGAGGAAACCAGGAACCTGATTCATATTCCTACACTGTGGGTTGGGCAGACCACAGAGGAAGCACTTGAGACATGACAACAGACTTGTCCAGAGGAACCCAGGGTAAATCAACTCTAGCAAAGGGAAACACTGCATACAAACTCCTAATTTATGATTGATTCTGTTATATAGCTAAACCTTTACTCCTCTTGTCTAAAGTACAAAATCAACAGTTACCACATTTGATCAGTTTCTAAATTGTGCTTATTATTAGTTGTACTACTGTACAATTACAGCAGGATATATTTTAATCAATTGATCTCACTTGTGTAACAATATTGGGAAACTCCGGAAGGATAACCTCACCACAACCTACACCAAAAGCCTAGGGATTGAGCCAAACAGAAACCAATAGCCTATTCTCAATTGGGAAGGTAGGATTGTGAGATAAATGCAAACCAAGAATCTCCTATACAAAGAAGATATCCCTGAAGTACAGACTATTGCAGGAGAGACCTTGATATTAGTGACATAGCTACATATTACCAATTTGCACATGGTAATAACCGAAAAACAAAAAATGAAATAGAAAATGTCAAAATGAAGGAGCAAAATGCAATCTCAGATGTCCATCCCACTCATAATAACTCCAGGGGTCATGGACCTAGAAGAAGTTGGAAATCACACACCTGAAATTTCTGGTATGATATCAAATGAAGTAAAGAAAAAACTCCATCAGGCTATAAAAGAAATCAGATAGCAAATACTTCTCAGGTAAGAAAAATAAATGACAATGATAAAGAAAAAATTACATGGCATGTCGGAAGAAGACATAGATTAAAAAAAAGAGGATCATAGAAAAATGATAGAAACCTTGAACAAACAATATAGTAAATAATTAGAATGAATGAAACAGATTCAAAGAGATGTCCAAGAAATTAAATGAAAAGCTGGTAAAACTCCTTGAACAAAATCAAAGATAGACTGTTAGACCTTGAAAATGAATTGCAGCCAGTGAATGCAAAAGGCAAGATCTCTTAAAAATAACAAGGAACCAAGAAATAGCAATTCAGCAGTTTCAAGATGATGCAAATAAAAATAATGGAAGACTGACAGGTGTCAATGAAAAAGCAGGAGTCAATATAAATGACAAAATGAAATTTTGAATTTTGTTTTCTTTTTTCATAGATAAATATATTTTAAAAGAAATTTTTAAACATGTAAATATTCTGAGTAATTATCTACCAATTACTGATTTCATTATTTCCAGATGTAATAGCAGAAAATTTCCCCCAAATGGAAAAGGAATCTTACATACAAATAAGTTATACATCTAGAACTCTAATTATCTATAACCAAAACAAGTCTACAGCCAGATACATAATAATCAAGATACCAGAAATGCAGTATAACAATATTAAAAGCTGTTTGAGAAAAAGAAATATCACTTATAAAGGAAACCCATCAGAATCATGGCAGAATTAACAAACCACCAAATTAAGAAGAGATTGGAGTGAAGTATTTAAGGTCCTGAAAGAAAACAACCTCCAACCCAGATTGATGTACCCAGAAGAAAACATCTTTCAAAGTTAATGGAGAGAGACCCAGCCCAAGCTCAGGCCTGGCGAGTGTGTGGGAGAGCTTCCATGCTTCACTGTGAATGCTGGACCTCTCTGGAATAAGCCCAGGTTCACCTCATGAGTGGGACCTTCTGCCATGCTCTTGGGACCTCTCCAGACCCAAACCAAGCCCAAGCCCTGAAACTGTGTGGGAATGCTTCTGTTATCCACTGAACCCCCTAGACCCCTTCAGATCCAGACCAGGCCTGGTATACAGGCCTAGGGTAAAACTCAGCAGCTGAAGTCCCTGCAGAGACTAGGGACCAGAACCACCCAACTAATCCAGGAGAAGAATACCTTTCCAGACTGGCACAACAGGTTCACTTCCAAGGGCTGAAGCAGGAAAGAGCTGAGAACAGCAGCCAGACCTAAGCCGGGCACAACTGGATGAATTCAAGCTTAGTAGATCTGCACCTGAATTTTGGTAGGTGCTAAGGTTATAACTGCACCAAAGCTCTACACCAAAGGTCAGAGGACAGTGCTATGCAAAATGACAATGAGAAGGAGCAAAATGCAATCTCAGGCCCTAAGCCCACCCAGAACAACTGCAGAGGACACTAACACAGAAAAAATTGGGAATCACACAGATGAAATGTCTGAATAGCGTATGAAGTAGAGAAATGACAGGACCTCTCTGGACCAAACCCAGGCACGCCAGAAAGACCCTCTGCTACACCCTTGGGACACCTCCACCTCTCTGGAATCCCCCAAGCCTGCCAAGTGAGTGAGAAATTCTGCCTTGCTCTCAGGAGCCCCCCCCCCTCCACCCAGCCCAAGCCAAGGCACAACTAGCATGTGGGAGAGCTTCGGTGCTCCACTGCATTCCCAGGGCCAAGGGCACAACAGAGGGGGACAACTGATTCACTGTTGTGCCAGAGGGGCACAATAAGTTCACTTCCAAGGACTGTAGCAGGAAGGAGCTTAGCACAATAGCTAGACCCAAGACAGGCACAACTGGATAAACTCAAACTTAATAGCTCTGCCCCAGAATTTCAGTAGGTGCTAAGGTTATAACGGCACCAAAGCTCTACACCAAAGGTCAGAGGTCCGTGCTATATGAACTGACAAAGAGAAAGGGCAAGATAAAATCTAAGGCCCCAAGACCACCCAGAACAAGTGCAGAGGACACTAGCACAGAAGAAATTGTGAATCACACAGCTGAAATGTCTGAATCAATAGAATCTGAAGTAAAGAAACAACTGCAGAAAGGTATAGAGGAACTCAGATCAGAAATAACCTCTGAAATGAAAAAAGAAATATCTGCATTAATAGCATCTAAAATAGAGAATCAAAAGCAGATATAGAGGAAATCAGATCAGAAATAATCTCTGTAGTAAAAGAATTAATAACTGTTTCTCAAGAAGACACTGAAAAAAATAAGAGAGATTAGAAAAATGATGGTTCCTTGAATGAGCAATAAAAAAAGAAATAGATCACATACATCAGAGTCCAGGAGATATAGAGGAAATTAAAATCTCAATCACAAGCTTGCAAAACCATTTGAGTGAAAGTGAAGATAAAGTTTCAGATTTGAAGATGCCATTGCAGTTAGTGAAGAGGTAAGAAAAGATCTCTTAAAAAAATCAGGAGGCAGGAAAAAATAATTCATCACCTGCAAGATGATGCAAAAATGAACAATGTGAGACTAATAGGCATCAATGAGAAAGAAGCAGTCAATTCAAATGATATAAAAAGAATATGGGCAGAGGTAATAGGAGAAAACTTCCCAAATATGATGAAACAATCTGACATTCAGTTAACAGAAGCATACAGAACTCCAAATAACTTCAACCCAAATAAAAACATCAAGACATATAATAGTCGAGATCCCAGAAATCCAGCACAAGAACAATATACTGAAAGCCACTGGAGAAAAGAAGCAGATCACATTTAAAGAAAAACCCAACAGAATAATGGAAGACTTCACTTCACAAACCAGAAAGGCAAAAAGAGTATGAAGCATAGTACTTCAAGTCCTCCACGAAAACAAATTACAGCCCAGACTACTATACCCTGCAAAACTCTCTTTCAAGTTTAATGAAGTGAAATACATCCATGACAATAAACAGCTAAAGATTTTCATGATAACAAAGTGAAGCCTACACAGACTACTAAAAGATGTTCCAGAGAGGGACCAAAAAGTTCATACTTCCATGAATAAGAATAGAAGGAACCCACTGAATATGACAAACAATTAAACATTGGAGAAAAAGGAGTAAACACCATCAGTTAAAGAGCATGCTTATCATAAGTCAATACATTTCAATTTTTACCATCAATGTAAATGAACTCAATTTACCAATTAAAAGAAACAGACTGGCTTCATGGATTAGGAAACAAAATCCAACAATAGGCTGTATACAAGAAATACACTTAACTCATAAAGAAATTCACAGGCTGAAAGCCAAACGATGGAAAACACTACTACATGACCTAGCACCTCAGAAAAAAGCAGGGGTAGCAATCCTGTTCTCATACAGTCTCAACTTCAAACCAAGAATGATCAAACAAAATAAAGAATGCCACTATGTAATGGTTAGGGGAAAAATTCAAGAGGAAGAGGTAACACTCATAAATATGTATACACCAAACACGGGAGCACCCAACTATATAAAGCAAATCTGAATGGACATGAAAAATCTAATATCCAACACCACAATCTTAACAGGAGACCTTAAGAGCCCCATATCCCCAAATGATACATCAACCAGACAAATACTTAGCAAAGAAATAACAGAACTGAACCAGAGCTTGAAACAAATGGACTTGGCAGACATATACAGAGTGTTCCACCCAAGCACATCTGAATACACATTTTTCTCAGCTGCACATGGGTCATTTTCTAAAATAGACCACATACTGGTCCATAGGTCATGCTTAAGTATATGCAAGAAAACAGAAATTATCCCATGCACATTATCTGACCACAGTGCAGTGAAACTGAAAATAAATGACAGAAGAAACCAGAAAAACACCATGAATACATGGAAATTAAATGACACCCTACTAAGCAATCAATGGGTTACAGATGAAATTAAACAAGAAATTCAACAATATCTACAATTCAATGAAAATTCAATCACTACTTATAATTTATGGGATACAATGAAAGCAATTCTCAGAGGGAAATTCATAGCTGTGAACTCACACATTAATAAAACAGAATTGGAACAAATAAATGCCCTAATGCTGCACCTTCAGCAACTAGAAAAGGAAGAGCAAACCAAAGCCAGAGCCCAAAGACGGGAGGAAATCATAAAGATTAGAGCAGAATTAATTCAATTGAGATGAAGAAAACCATTCAAAGAATTAAAAAAGCAAAATGCTGGTTCCCTGAAAGATTGAATAAAATCAATAAGCCCTAGATAACCTCATCAAAAAGAGGAAAGAAAAAATTCATATACAAGCAAAAAGGAATGCAAAGGGTGTAATTACCACAGACCCAGTGGAAATTCAGAAGATTATCAATAGTTACTTTGAGAATCTTTATTCTCACAGAATGGAAGTCACAGAATTAATGGGCAGGTTCCTAGAAAGGTACAAATTACCACAACTGAATAGACAAGATATAACCACTCTCAACAGCCCAATAACAGTGCATGAAATACGAGATGTAATTAAAAACCTAACAACAAAGAAAAGTCCAGGTCCAGATGGATTCACAGCTGAATTCTATAAGAAATTTACATAAGATTTAGTCCCTATACTCCTCAAAATCTTCCATGAAGTTGAAAAGAAAGAAATCCTCCCAAAATCATTCCTGGAGGCAAGTATTATGCTGATACCAAAACGAGGGAAAGATGCAACTAAGAAAGAGAACTACAGGCCAAAATCCCTCATGAACATAGATGTCAAAATCCTCAATAAAATCCTAGCAAATAGAATACAACAAATCATCAAGAAAAGCACATGCCATGAACAGATATGATTCATCCCAGGGATGCAAGGATGGTTTATATTCGAAAATCTATAAATGTAATACACTATATCAATAGAGCAAAAACTAAAAACCATGTGATCATCTCCATTGATGCAGAAAAAACTTTTGACAAAGTCCAACACTCATTCATGTTCAAAAGTCTACAGAAAATTGGAATAGATGGCCTCTACTTCCATCTGGTAAAAGCCATTTATGAAAACACAACAGCTAACATAATCCTAAATGGGGAAAAACTGACACCATTTACACTTACATCTGGTACAAGACAAGGATGTCCTCTATCACCACTCCTATTCAATATAGTTCTGGAATCAGTAGCTACAGCCATTAGACAAGAGAAAAAATAAAAGAAATAAGACTAGGTAAATAAAAAGTTAAATTATCTTTGTTTGTAGATGACATGATACTTTACTTGGAAGACCCAAAAACCTCCATGAAGAAGCTACTAGAATTAATACAGAAATTCAGTAGCATAAGAAGTTATAAAGTCAATACCCAAAAGTAAATAGCAGATTTGCTCTACAGATTTAATGCAATCTCTATCAGACTACCACCAACAAAGCTCACAGAAGTAGAGTAATCATTCCTAAAATATATCTGGAACCAGAAAAGACTTAGAATAGCAAAGGCAATCATGGGCAATAAAGACAAGGCAGGAGGTATTACAATTCCTGACTTGAAATTATACTACAAGGCTACTGTGATAAAATCAGCATGTTACAGTCAATAAAATAGACTTGGGGATCAATAAAATAGATTAGAAGATGCTGAAGCCCCTACGAACACACTCAGCCACCTTATCTTTGACAAAGGGGCCACACATACTCACTGGAAGAAAGATAGCTCTTTAACAAATGGTGCAGGAAAAACTGGCTCTCTACATGCCAAAAACTAAAACTTGACCCAGGTCTATCACCATGCACTAAACTAAAGTCAAAATGGAGTAAAGATCTAAACATTAAAGCAGAAACACTAAATCTCCTGGAAAACAAAGTAGGAGAAACTCCTGCTTGAAGACATAGGGGTAGAAAAAGACTTCATGAACAGAAATCAAATCACATGGGAAACAGTTGAAAGAATTAACTACTGGGACCTGCTCTTACTGAGAAGTTTTTTCATGTCAAAAGAAATTACCAACAAAGTGAAAAGGCAACCCACAAATTTGGAAAAAATTATGACACATAAGTACTCAGACAAAGGTCTGCTCTCTAGAATTTATAAAGAAGTAAAAAACACTAGGGCCCCAAAATTTAAAGACCCAATCCAGAAATGGACATCCGAGATGAACACACGCTTCTCAGAGGATGAAATTAAAGAAGTGAATAAATATATGAAAAAGTGCTCCACATCACTAGCCATTCGCAAAATGCAAATTAAAACAAACATTGAGATATCATCCACCCCAGAAAGAATGGCTATGATAAAGAAATCACCCAACAACAAATGTTGGTGAGGCTGTGGGTAAAAAGGAACCCTTCTCCACTGCTGGTGGGAATGCAGACTGGTGCAACCGTTATGGAAATCAGTGTGGAGACTGCTTAGAAAAGTTGCACTGGAAATCCCATTTAAACCAGCTATTCCTCTATTGGGCATTTTCCCAGAGGATCTGAAAACATCATATCATAGGGATATATGTTTGCATATGTTTATAGCAGCACAATTTGTGATAGCCAAATCTTCGAAACAACCAAGATGCCCATCACCTGAGGAATGGTTGAAACCAATATGGTATTTTTACACAATGGAGTATTATTAAGCTATTAAGAATGATAAACTCGAAGCCTTTATATTGAAGTGGATGCCACTTGAAAATGTACTTATAAGTGAAATAAACCAGACACACACGTGTAAATATCATATAGTTTCCCTCAAGTAAGGACACAGAAGAAGAAATACAAATAGAAAGGCATAATACAAGTAAAAGGAAAGCAAGATTTTGAGGAGTAACTAATCAAGAGAAGGAAAGGAGAAGAGCTAGGAAACATGACAATGTCAAGCCATATAGTTATATGTTCAAGATGGGCAAGGCAATGATCCTGAGAATCTGCAGGAGAATTTTGAATCTAGCAGCTAATTGGAAAGATTCTCACCCTTACTAACTATGTATAATGATACCTGTGAACTAAGCAACTGCACTGAAGGTGGTAATCTGTAATAGTAGTTTCATGCTTGGAGTGTCTGTCATTCTGGTCTTCTGAGTATGGGCTGCTTGTCATGACATGCCAGTTGCTGCTGTGCTGTCTCTCGGGTAGATGATTGTTCAAAAAGAAGGGGGTGGTGAATGAAGGCAAAAGACAGGAAAAGGAATGTTGTGGGACTGTCTTGCTTCAATATTGTATGTAGTGAGCTTTTTGGACTTATGTGTAAACATAAGTATATAATTCTTTTTGCCTATTTTTAAAAATATATTCTAATTTTTAAATGTTTTTTCATTATATTCTGTAGGGTCTTAAAGTTCAACATATCAATAGTTGGTGAAAAACACCTGTTTCATGTTGTGCCTAAGATGTTTGATAGTCAGACAGATAGTGAGGTTAAGCTTAACAGCCTAGGTTGTATGGTAATAACAATGAACTTCTCTTCTGGAAGGTTAGCAACTAATTTTGCAGATCAAAATTAGAGAAAAAGGGTGGACACAAAGAAAGAAATTCCTTTGCAACAAAAACAAGGAGCGAGGCATTGCAGTTCTTGACTTGAAATTATCTAAGCTACTGTGATAAAATCATCATGGTACTGGCAACAAAATAGATGTCAGTAACAGTGGAATAAATTGGAAGACCCAGAAGCATGTATGAACACACTCAGCTAACTTATCTTTGCCAAAGTGGCCAAACATGCTTATGGGAAGAAAGATAGCCTCTTTAAAAAATGGTGCTGTAATAACTTGCTCACTATGTGTTGAAAACTAAAACTTGACTCAGGTCTATTACCATGCACTAAACTATAGTCAAAATGGATTAAAGATCTAAACATTAAGGTAGGGTCAAGCTTGGAAAGCCTGCCATTCTTGTCTTCCCAATACATACTGCTTGTCATGACATACCAATAGCCATACTGTCTCTCAGGTGAGTGTTTGTTTTTTTGAAAAAGGAGAATAAATGATACAAAAGACAGGAAGAAAAATGTCACAGGACAGTCCTGCTACAATGCTATACATGGTTAGATTTCTTAATTTCTGTGTAAAATTATGTAATTTTTTATCCATATTTTTTCAAATATTTTCTTCACTTTCAAATTTTTGTCTTCATATTCTTCAGGATCTTAAAACTTAAAATATCAATATTTGATGGAAAATACCTGTTCCATGTTATGCCTCAGATGTTTGACATTCAGACAGACAGTTAGGTTAAAGCCAACTGCGTATGTTGTAGGGTAATAATAAGCTTCTCTTCTGGAGGGTTAACAACCTACATTTGCAGACCAAAAATTAGAGAAAAAGAAGGGCTTGAAGGACAGCCAACATTTTGGCCCTAGGTTTGCAATGTGAGTGAGGACTCAGAACATAGGAGAACCTATACTGTAACATTATGCAACTCAGGTGTGCCCCAAATTTTCTGATCAAGGGGATTATGGGGCCACAGAGGAATGTGATCAATGATGTAGAGTGTGCCTAAGGAGAGGTACATGGAGAGAAAACATTCTCTCAGGCTTTCACAGAGAGCACATTGGCCAAGCAATGACTGTGACACATCCACATGGCTGACACTGGCAAAGAATCTACAAACTGCAGTACAGGGTTTCAGGATAAATCCTGAGGGGATTTGACTGACCTTTTCAGATACTAAAATTACATTTCTTGTTATATAGTTCTTGTTTTATAGTGGTCTTAACCATCCAGTAGAGAAGTATGAAAACAAAGTATAAAAAGTAAAGATATATTAATATGCTGAGCTGTAAAAGGCTCAAGTCAACAACTTCTGACATTGCCAGTCTTCCAGAAAACCCACTACTATTATGGATACTGGACTATATTATCATATTTTGTTGAATTCAGACACGTACAATATTTAAATGACAATGGAATACCCTTGTCTGACAAAACTAAGGAAAAAATGGAGATTCAAATGAAAGACCATTTTGTATTTGTATATTCAAAATAGTTAGGATAGATATACAGTTGCATTCTCTTAATTCAATGAATATAGAGATTTATTCTAATAGTGTTTGAGGACAGGATATCATGTCTGCATCTTGTACAATGAATAACCACTAAGACAATAATATGCAATGTATTAATTATTGAAACTGCTAGTAATTGGTTTTGAAACTGTCTCATTGCTATTTGTTTCTCAGTAAAATTAGTTTAAAAAACCAAAATTAATGGAGAAATATGATAGTTCCATTACAAAGAACAACCAAAGATATTCATGACTACCAAGCAAACCCTTCAAAGAATACTGGAAGATATTCTAAAAAGAGATAAAATGACTACAATTCCAAGAATAATAGAAAGGAATCCATAAAAAAGATAAGCTTTTTTTATTTTTTTAGAGTACAAATTAGAATTAAAAGAGAAAAAAATTACAAGTCATGCAGATTTTCACTTAACGAAGTAATATGCATTTCACAGTATTTGTTGTAATACATAATGTTGTCTTTCAACCAGTTATTCATATTGCTAGATATAAGATGGTAACATTGGAAGAAGAAAAAGGAAAGAAAAATATAAGAAATTAAGAAGACAAAAAGGAGAAACAACTGAAAACAGGAGACAATTAAAAAGAGGGGAAAAGTAGGGAACCAATAGCAGGAAAATAATATGACAAAGATAAGCCAATACATATGTGAACTTCAAGATGGATCAAACAAGAAAAAGACGGTCATTATATACTTGTTAGAGGAAAGCTGCAAGGGGAGGAGATACCAAAAATAAATATATGTGTACCAAATACAGAGGCAATTATGTAATCCAAATTTTAACAGACATGAAAAATAAAATATGCAATAGCACAGTTGTAATAGGGGACTTTAATACCTCCTTGTCACAAATAGATAGATCGACTAGAAAAAAATCAGCAAAGAAATAACAGAACTAAACCAAACTCCTGAGCAAATGGCCTTAGTAGACCCTTACCAGTGTTCTACCCAACAACATCAGAATATACATACTTCTCAGCTGCATGTGGGACATTCTCTAAAATAGGCCAAATCCTGGCACTTAGAACATGCTTAAGTAAATGCAAAGGAACTGAAATCATCCCATGCATATTATTGGACCATAGTACAATAAAACTGGAACTTATTGACAAAAGAAATTTTATTTATTTTTATTTTTTCCATAATTTTATTGAGAAACAAATAGCAATGAGACAGTTTCAAATCAAATTGGTAGGACAGTTTCAATAATTAACACATTGCATACTCTCTTCCTAGTGGTTATTTGCTATACAAGATGCAGACATGGAACTTCCGCTGCACCTTGGGCCCTCCATATCCAACCAACCCCAGGCCCTGAGAGTGTGGTGGAGAGTTTCTGCTCTGTCCTGCGCCCACCCTCTGCTCCAAGCCCAGGCCTCTCACGTGAGAGAGGCACTTCCCCATGCTCTGCAGATCTCCCCTGCCCAGCCAGACCCAGAGCAGCCTGCCAGACCCAGCGCAGCCCACCCTCTAAGTGAGAACTTCCGCCATGCCTTGGACCCTCCATATCTGACCAACCAGAGATTCTGCTCTGTCCTGCACCTGCCCACCGCTCCAAGCCCAGGCCTGCTATGTAAGAGGCCTTTGCCCTTGTTATCCGGACCTCCCCCACCTGGCCAGACCCAGCACAGCCTGCCATCTAAGTAAGAACTTCTGCAATGCTCTTGGGAGTCCTGTAGACCCACAAAAACAAAACACTGGTGTAAGAGAGCTTCTGGGCTCTCTCTCCCCTGCTCCTCATACCCCCTCCAGACCCAGCCCAGACCTAGCATGCAGGCTTGAGGTAAAACCCTGCAGCTAAAGTCCCTGCAGTGAGACTAGGGTCAAAACCACACAGCTAACACAGGAACTGATCATCTTACTAGAGGTGTAGGGCAGGCCCACCTCCAAGGACAACCACAGTAAGGAGCTGGGCACAGTAGCCAAACCCAAGCCAGGCACAACTTCATGAACTAGAACTTGGTATATCAGTACCTGCATTTCATTAAGTGATAACATACTTGCCCAAAGCTCTACACCAAAGGCCAGAGGTCAGTGTTAAATGAAATGATAAAGACAAGGAGCAAAATGCAATCTCAGGTCTCAAGCCCACCAATAACAAGTGCAGAGGACACTAGCTCAGCTGAAATAAATGAATCAATAGTGTAGGGAGTAAATAAACAACAGCAGAAAGATATAGAGGAACTCAGAGCAGAATTAATTTCTACAATAAAAAAGAAAACTCTGAATTTATAGCAGCTGAACTTAAGAATCAAATGCAGAAACATATGGAGAAAACACAATGCCCAACCAGAACAAAAGCAGTGGACACTAGCTTAGCTGAAACACATGAATTAATAGCGTCGGAGTAAATAAGCAACTGCAGAAAGGTTTAAAGGAACTCAAAGCAGAATTAGTGTCTGAAATGAAAAAAGAAATCTCTAAATTCATAGCACCTGAACTAAAGGATCAAATACAGAAACATAAAGAGGAAACCCAATCTGTAAAAAACTCTGCAGTAAAAGAAGTAATATCTGCTTGTAAAGAAGACATTGATAAAAAAAAAAAGTACAGGAGATTTAAAAAAAATGATGGATTCTTCAAATGAGCAATACAGGAAAGAAATAGATCGCATGAAGCAGAGTTAAAGAGATGTAGAAGACCTTAAAATCTCAATTAAAAGCCTGAAAAACCATTTGAGTGAAAGTGAAGATAGTTTCAGATCTTGAAGATGCTGGTGCAGCTAGTGAAAAGATAAAAAAGGTTCTCTTAAAAACAACTAGTTTGCAGGACAAAATAATTCATCACCTGCAAGACGATGCAAAGATGAACAATGTGAGACTAATAGGCATCAATGAGAGTGAAGGAGTCATAACAAATGATATAAAAAGAATATGGGCAGAAGTAATAGCAGAAAACTTCTGAAATATGAGGAAACAATCTGATACTCATGTAACCAAAGCATACAGAACTTCAAATAACTTCAACCCAATTAAAAAAACACCGAGACATATAATAGCCAAGATCCCAGAAATCCAACACAAGAATATCATACTGCAAGCTGCTAGAGAAAAGAAGCAGATCATATTCAAAGGAAAACCCATCAGAATTTTGGCCAACTTCTCTTCACAAACAATGAAAGCAAGAAGAGCATGGAGCAGAGTACTTCAAGTCCTCTACGAAAACAAATTCCAACCCAGACTAGTATACACAGCAAAACTCTCTTTCAAGTTTGATGGAGAAGTGGAATAATTTCATGACGAAGAACAACTAAAGAATTTCATGACAGCAAAACCAACCCTACACAGACTACTGAAAGATATTCTAGAGAGGGACAAAAATGATCAGATGTCCACCAATGAGAACAGAAGAAACCCACTAAACAGGACAAACAATTAAACACAGGAGAAAACACAGTTACAAAACAGCATTCAAATAGCATATCAATCATAAGTCAACACATCTCAATAATAACCATCAATGTAAATGGACTCAATTCACCAATTAAGAGAAATAGATTGGCACAGTGGATTAGGAAACAAAACCCAACAATATCTTGTATACAAGAAACACATTTAACTCATAAAGAAACTCACAGGCTAAAAGTCAAAGGATGAAACACAATACTATATGCCCCAGCACCTCAGAAAAAAGCAGGGGTAGCAATCTTGATCTCAGACAGTCTCAACTTCAAACCAAGAATGATCAAACAAAATAAAGAAGGCCACTCTATACTAGTTATAGGAAAAATTCAAAAGGAAGAAATAGCAATCATAAATATGTATTCACCAAACACAGGAGCACCCAACTATATAAGACAAACTTTAATAGTCATGAAAAATCTAATATCCAATACAACAATCTTAAAAGAGAACTTAATACCCCCTTATCCCAAATAGATAGATCAACCAGACAAAAAATTAGCAAAGAAGCAGCACAACTGAACCAGAGCTTGGAACAAATTGACTTGGTAGACATACACAGAGTGTTCCACCCAACCACAGCAGAATACACATTTTTTTCAGCTGCACACGGATCATTTTCTAAAATAGATCACATACTAGTACATAGGTCATGTTTAAGTATATGCAAGAAAACAGAAATTATCCCATGCATATTATCTGACCACAATGCAATGAAACTGGAAATAAAAAACAAAAGAAACCAGAAAAAACAGCTAAATACATGGAAATTAAACAACACCCTACTCAGCAATCAATGGGCTACAGATGAAATTAAACAAGAAATTCAACAATATCTACAATTCAGTGAAAATGCATCCACTAATCATCGTAATTTATGGGATGCGACGAAAGCAGTTCTCAGAGGGAAATTCATAGTTGTGAACTCACACATTAGGAAAACAGAATGGGAACAAATAAACACCATAATGCTGCATCTTTGGCATCTAGAAAAGGAAGAGCAAACCAAACCCAGAGCCCAGAGAGGGGAAGAAATCATAAAGATTAGAGCAGAAATTAAATCAATTGAGATGAAGGAAACACTTCAAAGAATTAACGAATCAAAAAGCTGGTTCTTTTAAAGATTAAATAAAATCGATAAGCCCTTAGCCCACCTCATCAAAAAGAGGAAAGAAAAAATTCAAGTACAAGCAATAAAGAAAGAAAAGGGTGTAACTACTACAGACCCAGTGGAAATTCAGAAGATCATCAATAGCTACTTTGAAAATTTTTACTCTCACAGAATAGAAGCCACAGACAAAATGGACAGATTCCTAGATAGGTACAAATTACCAAAACTGAATCAAGAAACTATAACAACTCTCAATAACCCAATAACAGCCATTGAAATATGGAATATAATAAAGAGCCTGCCGACAAAGAAAAGTCCAAGTCCTGATGGATTCACAGCTGAATTCTACAAGAAATTCATAGAAGATATAATCCTTACAGTCATCAAACTTTTCAGTGAAATTGAAAGGAAAGAGTTCTCCCAAAATCGTGTCTGGAGGCAAGTATTATGCTGATACCAAAACCAGGGAAAGAGGCAACTAAGAAATAGAACTACAGGCCGATCTCCCTCATGGACATAGATGCAAAAATTCTCAATAAAATCCTTGCAAATAGAATATAGCAAATCATCAAGAAGATCATACACTATGACCAGGTAGGATTCATCCCAGGGATGCAAGGATGGTTCAATATTCAAAAATCTATAAATATAATACACTATATCAACAGAGTGAAAATTAAACACCACATGATCATTTCCATTGATGCAGAAAAGGCTTCTGATAAAGTCTGACACTCATACATGTTGAAATCCTACAGAAAATTGGAATAGAAAGCCTCTACTTCAATCTGTTAAAAGCCATCTATGACAACCCAAGGGCTAATATAATTCTCAATAGGAAAAAACTGAAATCTTTTACTCTCAACTTAGGTACATGACAAGGATGTCCTCTATCACTCCTCCTCTTTAATATAGTTCTGGAATCATAGGCTAGAGCCATTAGACAAGAGGGAGAAATAAAAGGAGTAAGAATAGGTAAAGAAGAAGTGAAACTATCATTATTTGCAGATTATATGATGCTTTATTTGGAAGACCCCAAAAAATCCACTAAGAAACTACTAGAGTTGATAGACAAATTCAGTAGCATAGCAGGATATAAAGTCAATACCCAAACGTCAATAGCATTCCTCTACAAAGACAACAAACACACTGAAAGAGAAATTAGGAAACAATACCTTTTACAATAGTACCAAGGAAAATGAAATACCTGGGAATTCATAGAACTAAAGAAATAAAAGATCTTTTCATGGAAAATTACAGTATTTTGAAAAAAGAGATCGTAGAGGATTTCAGAAAATGGAAAGATATTCCCTGCTCCTGGATAGGAAGAACCAACATCATGAAGATGGTCATACTCTCAAAATGGCTGTATAGATTTAATGCAATTCTTATGAGACTACTACCAACATACCTCCCAGACCTAGAGAAATTGTTCCTAAAATTTATCTGGAATCAAAAAAGACCTAGAATAGCAAAGGCAATCCTGGCCAACAAAGACAAAGCAGGAGGCATTACAATCCCTGACTTGAAATTTTACTACAAAGCTACTGTAATAAAATCAGCATGGTATTGGCAACAAAATAGACCTGAGGATCAATGGAATAGACTACTAGATTCAGAGGTCTCTAGGAATGCACTCAGCCACTTGATCTTTGACAAAGGGGCCATGCACACTTACTGGAAGAAAGATAGTCTCTTTAACAAATGGTGCCGGGAAATTTGGCTCTCTACATGCCGAAGTTTAAAACTTGACCCAGGTCTATCACTATGCACTAAACTAAAGTCAAAATGGATTAAAGAACAGAACATTAGAACAGAAACACTAAATCTCCTAGAAGAGAAAGTAGGAGGATCTCTTGAAGACATAGGGGTATGCAAAGATTTCATGAACAGAAACCAAATCACATGGGAAACAATTGAAAGAATTAACAACTGGGACCACCTCTTATTGAGAAGTTTTTTCACGTCAAAAGAAATTATCAACAAAGTGAAAAGACAGCCCACAAACTTGGAAAAAGTCTTAATTAATAAGCACTCAGACAAAGGTCTGTTCTCTAGAATTTATAAAGAACTAAAGAACATTAGGGCCCCTAAATTTAAAAACCCAATCCAGAAATGGGCATCTGAGATGAACACACACTTCTCAGAGAACGAAATTAAAGAAGCAAATAAATATATGAAAAAATGCTCCATATCACTA
>NW_004524589.1:19273582-19297697 GCF_000260255.1 Octodon degus
TATTGTCTCCCTAATATAAGGACTTACAATTCTGTATATGGTTGGTTTTCTAAAATTCTTTGTAAAAATATGTTAATGCTTATTTCTACTTTTATATAATTATTTTTCCTTCATATTCTGTAAGGACTTAAAGTTCAACATATCAATATCTGATGAAAAATACTTGTTCCATGATATGCCAAAATGTTTGATAGTTAGACAGATAGGGTTAACCAAACTGCATATATTGAAGGTTAATAATTAGCTTCTCTTCTGGAGGGTTAACAACCTAAGTTAGCAGATCAAAATTGGAGAAAAGGAAGGGCTGCATGGTTAGCCAACATATTTCCCTAGCCTTTCCCTAGGTCAGTGAAGACTCGGGCCATAGGACAACCTGTACTGTAACAACATGTAACTCAGTTGTACTCCAAATTTTCTGATCAAGAAGATTATGGAGCCACAGAGGAATGTGTTAGATGATGTAAAGTGAGCCTGGGGAGAGTCACATGGAGAGAAAAAACATTTTCTCAAGCTTTCACAGAGAGCAAATTGGTCAAGCAATGGCCGTGACTCATCCTCATGTCAGACAGTGACAAAAGGTTGTACAAAGGACAGCACAGGGCTACAGGATAAATCCTGAGAGTACTTGGCTGACCTTATCAGATACAAAAGTTACATTTCTTGCTAAATAGGTCTTGCTATATCTTGGTCTTAACTATCCAGCAGAAAAGTATGAAAATGTGATATATAAAGTAAATCCATATTAATACTAGGAGCTGTAGAAGGCTCAAGTCAATAACTTCTGAGGATAACCCACTAATATTATAGACTGCTAGACAGTGTTAGATTGTTTAGTTGAATTCAAATACCTATAGTATGTAGATGCCAATAGAATATTCACCTCTGACAGGACAAAAAAAAGGATACAAAGGAAAGATCATTTTGTATTTATATATACAAAATAGTTAAGATAAATTTACAGCAACTTTTGCTAAATTCAATGAGAAGAAAGAGGTATGCTAACAGTGTTTGGACAGAGTATCCTGTCTGCTTCTTGAGCTATGGACAACCACTAAGAAGATAACAATATACAGTGTATTGACTATCAAAACTGTCTTATTAATCAGCTGTGAAACTGTCTCATTCATATTTATTTCTCAATAAAAAATAAATAAATAAAAATGCAGTCATGATATCCTATTTACAATCACTATTACAAGAAATCCCTGTATTCATTAAGAGAATGTAACTATATATCTATTGTAACCATTTGAATACACAGATACAAAATGGACATTCATCTCTATCCCTTTTTTTGTTTAGTTCTGTCATTTGAGTATTATAGGTGTGTTAACTCAGCAAAATATTCTAAAAGAGTCCAGTAGTCCATAATAGCATTGGGTCTTCTGCTTTACTGGTCCTGTCAGCAATTGTTGACAAGAGTCACCTAGAGCTGAAGACAAAAAAATTTAAAAGCTCCTTAAACACATGGAAGTTAAGTAATATCCTCCTGAGCAACCAATGGGCCACAGATGCTATTAAAGAAAGAAATTAAACAATATTTTCAATCAAACTAAAATGCAGATACAACTTAGTAGAACTTGTGTAATGCAATGCAAGTAGTCCTCAGAAGGAAATTTATAGAAATGAATTCTCACAGAAGGAAAACAGAATGGGCACTTATAAACAATCTTATGCTGCACATCAAGCTTGTAGGAAAAGAAGGGCAGGAATTAATACAATGGAGACTAAGAAAACAATAAAAAGAATTAGTGAATCCAAGAGTTCGTTATTTGAAAGATAAATAAAATTGATAAACCCTTTCAAACTTAACACATAAAAGAAAAAATTCAAATTCATGCAGTAAGGAATGAAAAGGGTTAAATCACTACATTTCGTATAGAAATTTAGATGTTTATCTATACTTACTTGAAAAATTTATACTCTCATAAAATAGAAAACACAAAAGACATAATACATGTGAAGTACCAATACTGAATCAAGAAAATATAAAAAATCTGAATAGCCCAATATCTGTCAATGAAATTGAAAATGCAATAAAAAACTTGTCAACAAAGAAAAGCTGGGGTCCTGATGGTTCATATCTGAATTATACAAGAAATTTAGAACAGATTTAATGCCAACTTTTCTCAAATTCTTTAATTAAATTGAAAGGAATGTGATTTTCCCTAACTCATTTCTGGAGGCAAGTATTATCCTGATACCAAAACCAGAGAAAAACCCAATCTAAAAAGAAAACTATAGGCCAATGTCCCTAATGAACACAGGTGCAAAAATCTTCAATAAAATACTAGCAAACATAATACAGAAAATCATCAAGAAGATTATACATCACAACCAAATGGGATTCATCCCAGCAATGTTTCAATATGTACAAATCAATAAATGTAACATGCAACATCAGTAGGGTCAATGATAAAAGTTACATGATCATCTCAATAGACACAGAAAAAGTTTTTGACAAAGTCAAACACTCATTCATGATAAAACTCTACAGATAATTAGAATAGATGGCCTTTACCTCAATATGATAAAAGCCACGTATGACAAAACATCAGCCAACATCACACTGAGTGAACAAAAGCTGAAAGTCTTCACTTTAAAATTAAAAACAAGACAAGAATGTCCACTGTCATTATTTTTTATTCAATATATTTCTGGAAACATTAGCCAGAGCAATTAGACAGGAGATAGAAATGAAAGGAATAAGGATAGGAAAGGAAGAAATTAAATTATTATTATTCACAGATCAGATGATTCTTTACATAGAAAATCCCGATTACTCCACCAAAAGAATTCCATATTTAATAAACAAATTCAACAGCATAGCTGGATACAAACACAACACTCAAAAATCTATAATATTTCTGTACACAGACAAACACACTGAGAGAAAAGTTAGGTAAACCAAACCCTTCACAATACCATCCCTCTCAAAAAAAAAAAAAAAAATACTCATGAATCATGCTAATAAAAGAATTGAAAAACCTTCATGTGAAACTTAAGTTTCTGACAAATGAGTTTAAAGAGAATTCTAGAAAAGGAAAGATATTCCTTTCTCATGGATAGGAAGGACCAACACTGTGAAAGTGGCCCTACTCTCAAAACTATTATACAGATTCTATGCAATCCTGATCAAAATACCAGTAGTACACCTCACAGATTTAGAGTAAACATTCCTGAAACTTGTCTGCAACCAAAAGAGACCTAGAAAAGCAAAAGCAATCCTGGAAAACAAAGGCAAAGAAGGCAGCATCACAATTCCTGACTTGAAATTATACTACAAAGCTACTGTGATAAAAGCAGCACAATACCAGCAAAAAGACATATCTGAAAATCAGTGGCAAAGATTAGAAAATGCCAGCACAACTACAAACACACTCAGCCACCTTGTCTTTGACAAATGGAATAAATGTGTCCTCTAGGAAAAAAAAGATGCCTTTTTAAATAAATTGTTCTGGAAAAACTGGCTCTCAATATGCAAAAGACTAAAACTGAACTTATGTCTATCTCTATGCACTACAGTCAAAATGGATCAAATTTCTAAATATTAAAACAAAAACATTAAACATGCAGATAAAGTAGTTAGAAATCTTGAAGATATAAGAGTAGGAAGACAGTTAATATATAAAAACTAAACTGCACAGGAAATACTTCAAAGAATCAGCAACTAGGATCGCATCTTATAAATTCTGCACATGAAAAGGAATCTCCAACAGAGAAAAAAGAAAACCCATGAACTGGGAAAATTTTACTTAACTGTCCTTCAGGCAAAGGACTTCTATTGAGAACATATAATTTTTTTTTTCTTAAAAAATCAGGTCCTCAGAATTCAAAGAACCAATTCAAAACTGGGCATCAGAGATGAATATACACTAAAGATGAAGAAATACAAATGGCAAATGAATATATGGAAAAAAGTTCAACATCATTAGTCATTCAACAAATGCAAATTAAAACAACACTGAGATTCCATCTCACCCTAGAAAGAATGCCTGTCATCAAGAAGTCAACTGATAATCAATGCTGGTGAAGCCGTGGAGCAAAAGGAACAAGTTCTTCTCCACTGTTAGTGGGACTGTAGATTGGTACAACCACTGTGGAAATCATTGTGGAGATTCCTCAACAAAATAAGATTTAAAAAAAAAAAGCAAACTAGAATCAAAGGTCACATTTGACCCAGATATTCTCCTTTTGGAGAATTTTCCCAGAAGAAATATCACATTAATTATATATTAATTAATGATTATATATGTGATAGTGAAAATAATTGTACTCCTAATTTCTATTGTTTTATTGTAAGCAATAGTTAATTATTAGTGGGGTTTTTTTTTTTTACCAGTTTTGCTTGCCTATGTCTGGTAATCTGAACAAATACTTTGGAGATAGTCGTAAAAATATAATAATCATTGTTTATTTCCTATCATTTTGTTTTGTGTTTCATGTTTTTTTCTTAGTTTTTATTCTCTTAATGATAAAAAATGATCTAATTCTGGCTATAAAACATAGGTTAAATGTTAGCAGTTTTGATAATATGAAGTAAATAGGTATCTTATAATACTAAGGAGGTAAGAATGTTGTTAGGGAAAGAGAAAGAAGGAAGGGTAGATTGACAATCTTGAGTGTCCCACATATTGTTCAACGCTGGTTCAATAAATGGTAATAGATGCATAAATAAATAGATCATGGCAACTAAAATTATTAAAGGTAGAAATAGGTATGCAAGTACATCTGCACAGTAGAATTCTGGTACAGAATGAAGAGAGGCTTTATTTTTTAAAAAAACAACTTTTACACCTTTCTTTTGTTTCTCTTTTCTTTCCTTCAGCCCTACCCTCTCTCTCCGCCCTACAATTTCTTTCTCCCTTCATTTCCTTTAATACAGGATTTTGCTAAGTCACTAAGTTGTGCTTTTTTGCCTCAGCCTCCCAGAGTGAGTACCTAGCTTACAGGCATGCACCTTCATGCCCAGTTTATTCTTACACTATTTATTTATAATATTTCGTTTGCCATTGTAAAAACTTAAAACTTATTCATTATTGAAGACCAAGCTTAAAATCTATAAGGACAAAGAAGTTAATTTTGATGCAAAATAAAAGACAGTGTATTTTTTACTAGAAATGATTCTTTGGGGGAACATCACTGGATTAACGAAAGCACATTTGCAAGTGCCGTGCAGCACAGCTGAAATTTCACGTACCTTCTTGCTTTAGGCCATTGGTTGCAGTCCAGGTTTACAGCTTAGCTTGCTAAGTCCCTATTGTAGCGATGCTCACAATGTGTGCATAATCTTGTAATTTTGATTCCATTTTTAGGAGCTAGCAAGAGCTACTGAAATTTGAAGCTACCCAGAACACTGAGGGAAAAAGCGCAGCTTTACTGGATCCCTTAAAATTATTAACTGATGAAACATCAAAAACCTTTTGTATCCCACTATGTCTCACTGTTTTTATTTATTTATTTTTTGGTACTGGGAATCAAACGCAGGACCTTATGTTTATACTGCTCGTTATTATGTCAGCCAGCAAATTTGCTTTGCTTACTTGGAAATACTTAGTATTTAATAATGTATTTTTTCCCCTATATTTAGGACAGGGTCTGATCAGATCAGACTTGTAGTGATTCTTCTGTTTTCAGCCTCTCAAGTGCTGGGACTATAGTCGTGTGCCATCATGCCCAGTCTCAGTTGCCGTCTCAGTGTGCCCCGGTAGTGGAGCCAGCACAGCCCTTTAGTCTGCTGAGCTATCAGGCCAGACCTAAGAATGTATTTAAGACAATGTTATACGCAATAAAAGTTTCAGACACTTATGAGAAAAGAAGTACATAGACAAGACAAAATGAACAATGTAACTAATTTAGCTTTCAACTACATTGTGAGCCACTTGGCTATGTCAGCGTGGCTAGTTATAGTACCAAATTCTAATATAGTTACTGCTTTTAAGATATTTTACAAATGTGATCAGTATCTAAAATTAAACCTGATTTACCTAAAGGATATGATTCTGGAAAATATGTATGAGCCTCAGACAAGTAGTCTAAGACTCCTAGAGATGTAGTCAAATCTTTAGAAAGACAATTGAAATTTTAGCTCTTGCCTTAGAATTTCAGGCAGGCTTTACATAGTTATAGACTTCATACTTTTCTAACCAGCAGAGAGAGAGAGAGAGAGAGAGAGAGAGAGAGAGAGAGAGAGAGAGAGAGCTGGTGAAATAAACAGAACAACTATTGATTTTATAAAATTTTGCTGCACCAGAATTTCATTCACTTTCACATTAATTACTCTGGATCTTTCTCATTGTTGTATAGAAGTTTTCTCTGCTCTCCCCTCATCCTATGGAAAAGCACTGTTCTTCACTTTCATGGCTCAAAGAGCGCTTATAGTCCTTTTGTAAAACCCTTTGCTAGCCAGTGCATGTTTGTGTATGTGTGAGTATACATTTTGTCCCTCCGTGGCTGAATATATTCACAAAATATTAGTGATAACTTCAGTAGTTTTAATCTGCAAATGTTAGCCTGATTTAACCATCCTATGGGTTGCAGGATACACATAAAATATGTTGCATGTCATGTTACCGCTTGTATGCCACATTACCAATGTTACACACTATTTTGTCAATTAAAAATAAGGACTTTTTCTGAAGAATAAAGAAACTGAAATATTTGCAAAAGCCATTAGATCATTCTCTTGATTCTTGATGTCCCTGGAGTTATTGCTAGGAAGCAACTTTTATTTTCAGTGTCTACTCATGCTTTTTCTTTCTCTTCTAGACTTCAGAAAAACTTTTTTTATGGGAGCATTCTTACATCAACATTATGTTGATATCACTAAATGCTATGTAGAGGATATTTGTGGCTGAAAAAATTTCAGGAGAGCAATTCTCTGTACCTCTCAATGTGATTGCAAAACTCTCACAAGGAACTAAGTATCAACTTGAGCCAGGCTCTGAAAACCCTTTTCTTAGGAAAAATTTTCATTCTTCTACAGCTGTGGTTTTAAAAGTTGCAGATTCTCTTTTACAATTCAATTTAGACATAATTACCAGACAAGACTAAACATCTTATTCAAAATAACAACAATAAACACAACAAAATTGGTTTAACTGATTTCAATTATTGCACAAAGCCCAAAGACTCTTATTTGCTCATTTTAACCTTCATCAATCAGAAGCCAGATTATTGCATTGTGTTTTGCTTATTTTCTTTTGCTTTGTAAATAAGTTTTGTTTTTGCTATAGGAGGTCATTCAATATTTATTAAGCATGTTAATATTTGAAGCAACTCATCACTTTACAAATTCTGGTGGGAGAATCTTGTCAAACTTGTTGAACATTACAATGATTTGTCACATTAGCTAGTGCCTAAAACAATAAAATCTAGTAATCCAGTTGTTAAAATGGTAAACACCATAGAGAACAACCCATTAGGCACAAATTGGACAGAGTATAATCTCAGTTCCTGCCTAATTGGACAGAAGTTATTTGAATTTATATAATTTTCATATTTACTTTTCTAAAAGAGAAATTCAGCATACCACTTTCCTACTTAAAAGACTTATTTGCTTTTTCTGCTGAAATATTTACATTTTTAAAGAAATATTTCATGTTGGGTACATTATGCTGTAGGTATCAGGCACAGCTAAGACTTTTGAGATTAAAGGTAGCAAGAGAAAAGTAAAGTGAATGTGGTCAGATGGATTTGTTACCTAACCCATGGCCCTGCCTATGCTAAGCAAATGCTCTACCACTGAGCTACATCCTCAATTCTCCAATGACATTTTTAAGAGCACAGCCTCTCAGATCTTCAGTGTGCCCAGAGGTGAATGTAAATCTTGAGGAACAAAATGGTGTTGGTAGGGTTCTTCCAGATTCTCACTATAGATCTTTATTATAACACCTATTAGAGTGCAGAGAAACGTTCTGAGAGCTGCTTATCCACAGAAATCAAATCCTCAGTTTCTTGCTAAATTCAAAGTTGCTATTTTTGTTTAGAACTAACTTGATGCAGTTTCCTACGGATTGTCCACGGAGATCAAATTGGCCCATTTATAGTTCCTCCAACCGGTCAGCTTCAAGGTTTTGCATGTGTTTACACTTAATCTGAAGGGCTTCTCTTCACTTCCCCACTTATCATATTCTAACCATGTTTCAAGTTTCACCCATCTTCTGATTTCCTTTAGTGATTAGTACATTTATGATGTATTTAACTTTAATTATACCTTTTTCCTTATATTTTAACTAGATCATATCTCTTTCTAGTAACACTATTAAGTCTTAGAAGCCAAGAACTACAAGTGTTTCATATTTTCTTTCAATTTCTGCCTGGATTATATATAGCATTTTATGTACAAAGCCATTAATCATTTTGGTTACAAGCGATTAAATGAATATATGAGTGAATAGGTATCTTATGCTGACATCAGGGAAAAATACAACTATTATTTAGAGATAGCAGAAAATGTGAGAATTGCAGGCTGCATCCATCCTTCGAATTTTTAGGGCTTTTCTTTAATCTCAAAAATATTTTTTTTCATATTTGACTACCTTTGAATAGTTTTTTAGATGGTTTACCTCTATTTGCTAGAGAACAGAACAAAGAAAGGAGACTAGAATAGAAAGCAGAAGGAAAATAAAAGAGGAATTGAAAGGATATGGAGGAAGGGCCGGGAAGAAGATGATTCAGTAGAATAAGTGCTTGCCTGGCAAGGGCCTGAGTTCAATACCCGGTTCCACCAAAAGCAAAAGGAAATGGAGGAAGAGTTAAACCTAAAACCACAAATTTCAATATGAAAGTAAAAGAAAAATATTTAAAACTTCATGTAGTTTATATTTTCTTGCTTTTTTAATGGTCTTGATTCTTCTGTTCTCCCATAAAACAGCCAATCACAAAGCGGCAGCTCACGCAACAAAAGAGAATGATCCAGATTTGATAAGTCTTACCTCCACTATACAATTAAAAGTAGTACTATAAATAATAGAACAAAATCTTTCTCTGACACTAGATCATTTGATAGTGAACCTGTAAAATACAAAATAACACAGGTTAGTGTAGAAGGAAGTGTTGAGCTGGTGTCGAGAGCTAAACATTATTAACACATAGCTTTTTCTCCTCGTGACCTGGGGTAAGTGTGAAAGGCACTGAGAACAACATTCTGCTGTGACCTCTATAGTCTCTGACTTAAATGAGTAAAGTAACTCATCAGCACTATTTATTGGGTGAAAAACTCAATTACATTTTTACAGATAATTATGCTGTCATTTATAAAGATGGACATTTAACTTTCCCGGTATGGCTGTACCATGCAGGAGGTGGTGGATAGAGAGGCTGACACCCAGTGCAGTGGGTTACCCTTCTCACCACCTCTGTATCATGTGAGGAAGCAGGATGGTAGGCCTGTGCCTTTTTTGTCAGATGGATGAAGGAAAGAAGAGCAACGCTAGGCTTCATAGCATACTCAAACGAATTTGAGGACTTTGGGTATCACACCTAGGGAGTGTTGCTGTCTCCACTTATAAATTAATCTCAGTGACTACTGTTTTGAATTTCACCCATCGCTAACCATTTACACTGATACAAATTAATTATGGCTTTTCTTATTTCAAAATAAACCTTTCTTACGTGGTTTTAAAACTCAGTCTCTAGTGTGATCTCAAAGATCAAGGCAAAACCCCACACTCCCCCCTAGTGATCAAAGTTTGATGACCTCCAAATAACAGAAAACACAATAAGTGGACTTTAGATCACAAGAACAAAAAAATGCCCAGAAGCTACACAAGTCACTGCTGGTGTTCTTTACTTAAGAGCCTTTTTATGATAGAAGAATAAAGCACAAGCTGTCAAGAGGCAGAAACTTCCAATTCCTTGGTCTGAAGCTTTAGTCTGAGTAACCAAACAAATACGTTCTGTATATACTCAGGAGGAAAGATGCAAAGCCACAGGGGGTGGAGGAAGCCTCAAGGAATAAGATTTGAAGAAGAAAATGAAACAACAGGTCAAAAGCCAGAAATTCAGGCTTGATACTAGTAATCACAACGCTTGCACAATTCAGCATATACTGAAGGATTTTGGAACCCAGGGGGAAGGATTGGGGTGACGAATATTTGCTCCAGTGGTACAAAGGGGAGGATATTTTCATTAATAAGCTGATTTGTGCATGAGAGATGGTCTCATTCTCATAAATAGAAAAAGGGTCTATTTTATTTCCAGAATAATCTGATCAGTAGAGATCAAGACAGCATTTATTGAAGTACTTGAGTCACTGATAAATATGCCAGCATATTTTGTAAAGATTTTTAAATACATTAATTTAATGTCCACTAATTAAAAATTCTTTTTTTTTTTGCACAGTATTTAGGCTGAACTTTATCTCTGCCTGGAAGTAGCAATTAAAATGATAAATTTGTGTTGTATTGAAGGAAATAGCTTTTTAAATAAAAAAAACCTTAAATTGCTATTAGCAGACAAATGAGTTGTCAATTTTTTTTCTCTCTGTGAAAGTAATCCTATTTGACATGGTTTAGTTGTAAGTTTGTTAATAACACCATCGCCATCACCACTGTTCCCGCAGTTCTGACCGTCACTTCCCTGGCATGCAGCTTATATATTACTGCATTCCAAATCACAAACTTTCAACATTATAAGTGAAATAAATTAGAAAAGCATATTGTGGCAGTGAATGTATTTGTCTCCCTGCCCTTCTACCACACGCTTAAGGTCAGTAACTTGCTCATAGGTTCCCAAATCACCTATATTGTCTTCCCTCTGTACTGTTTCCTTAGAGCTACTTCTTTGTCAGCAATGAGCTTTTGAACTCCTACTTCTCTTTTAGAGCATAAGAGTCACGCTTCCCAGGAAGCATCCTCTCCTCAGTTGTCCTTTCTGCTTGTGCTGTTGTTCTCCAGGATGAATTGTCTGTAGAGAACCTCCCACACGGTGGAGCACAAGTGCCTTGGGTCAGGCTCCACACTTTGCTTACCTTGGAATTCTTAAGATACCTGATGCGCACTTTAGCTTGACTGAGTTCCAGCAATTGCTTATTAAATTCATTAGATAGAAAAATATTCATTGCATTGGTTTCCAAATATTATTAGAATTGTCTGCATTTCTACCATGATCTTTACAAAATAATAGTATTAAACCAACGAACAAAGGAAAATAAATACCCTTCTGTTCTATGTGCTAATGATCAAATTAAAGGAAAGGAATAAAGCTGTGAGAATGTAACCCTAAGTGTGAAGAGTAGTAAGCAAAGCCAGCACGAAGGAAAGACAGCAAAGCTTCAGCCACCAGCAGTGATGCAGTGGTGATTCATAATCAATTAAAAGTTGGAGAGAGGATGAAGCAATCACATGGAAAACTACAATGGAAGATATCAAACATAGAGAAAATACACAAAAATAAATTCACCTGACCGTATTATTGACAAAATGTGACCAAGTAGATCAAATACGGACTGTGATAGAAAATGAAAAATTTTATCGTATGTATCAAATCCAGAAATCAATGGTAAGTTTGATATCAAAGGTGGGAGAATGTCATTCTAAACTGACTTAGGAAGACATCTGCTAAAATAGGACTGCGTAATGAAAAACAGGGAAACCCAACTTAAAACCAAGTCAAAAGAGGAATTTGAGTAAAATTTGATCACGAAAAGAACATTTGTCCTGGGATGATTTGATTGCTTGTCTTTTTAGGATATAATAACAACATCCCAAAACCCTGTTTTAAGGAATATATAGAGTTGTGAAAAACAGTTTTCACTGGAAAGGTAAAACTTGAGAAAGACTTAATAAACATTAGAAATTAGCTACAAAAAATTAAAGGAAAGGAATAATCTATGCTTTCACCCTTCATTATAAAAATCATATTTAAATGATAAAAACAGTTATTTCAGTGGGAGGAATAATATAACTTAAATTATTCATGTTTTGTGTCCACATTTTCTCAAAAATAAGAAAGTAAAAGTATGTTCAGATAGGTATCTGCTCTAATCCTGCACTGGAAGCAGCTTAAGAGCTTTCAGGGCAAGGATCTCTATAAATTTGACACGACTGTTATTTTATCTCCTCGTGAACTTTCTTGTATACACATTGAAATATTCACTATGCTAATAGCATGCCACTAAAATGAAAAAGTACCCAGGGACCGACTCCTCCTTGTGTGCCCCTTTCACAGAAACTGTTCTTGCTGAAATATGGTACCTTTCACGGGAAGAAGAAGCCCAGCTAAGTCTCAGGGTTTTAACATGAAGCACTGCTCAGCCAGATGTGAAAGTGAGGCATATTTCAGCCTCTTCAGTGTGATTTGCAAAAATCTCTTGGGAATAATGAGAATTATGTGTAGAACTCCTGAAAATACAAATTAATAATCAGTGTTGAGTGGTGGAAATAGTACCCATGAAAAAGCGCAGGGTGGATCCACACTGCTTATAAAGGTGAAGTGATTTTCTTCTCTTCTAATAGATCCATTATTTGTGATCAGAAAAAAGAGAATTGCTTTTATTATATATTTTGTGCTTGTGACTGATAAATTTTCTCTCCAACACATGAAATGATATGATGTGGATGTTTGAAAAATCACAAAATATTCATCCTTGCACTCATTTTAAATCAGCATAGCTTTGAATCTGGAATTGCTTTTGCCTGGTATTTATGTGAGATGAGATGCTAGGTGTTGTCTAACATAAAGAAACTCTTCAGTAACTGAGGCCACACCTCATGCTTTTTATTAATTTCCCTTCCATCCACTCATTCGCAGGCACAGAGAACTGATTCCCTCGTTGTTCATAGGGGAGTCTCAACCTCAAAACATTGTTCTTTAAGGATAGATTTTTCAGATCCCTTTCCCCAGGAAAAGCATTTATATTAACATCATGTTATCATTCCCAAGTGTGTTTTTTAATCCTGTATCACACTAGGAATCAGAAAGTTTTCAGGGTGACAAAGCCATGTGGTCTCCCAGCTCTCTGCTTTGGGTTTAGATCTCTGTTGTTGCAACTGTTCCTTAAAAAAATAGTATGTATTAATCCTATAGCAAAATAGCTTTCATTCTGGCCTGTCTGTCAATGTATAAAAGTACTTGGCCACTGTAACGTCTATATCCCTATTGCCCAGCCCTGCTCCTTCTCTCATTCTTCTCCTCTTCTCCAATAGTCAACCTTGTGCTTTCAGGTTCTCTGTCCCTCTGGCTCTGGGTCTTTTGCACTCTCATTTCCAGATATGAGAGAAAATAACAATAATTGCATTTTGAAGTCTGTCTTACTTAATGTGTTCCAGTTCCTTCCATTTTCTTGCAAGAGACGTAACTCAGCCTCGAGTCTTACAACTCTCCATTTGCATTTTGCAACGAGCCCCCAGAATCATGTAGCTTTTCTGGCTGTCTCAGTTACGCTTCTCTCATTTGCTGGGACAAATACCCGACACCCAAAATGAAGGAAGAAAAGATTTATCTAGCTTACAGTTACTGGAGGTTTCAGCCCATACTCGGCTGGCTTCAAGGTAGAGGGGCACATGGCAGTGCAGCAGTTCATGGAGGTGGCAAAGAGCAGAGAACAAGAGGAGCAGCAGCAACAACGGCTATAGAGAGGAAGCCTGTCTCTCTGTCTCTCTAATGTGACTTTCAAGCTATGCACCCAGGCTGAGCGTAGCACTCACTCCTATAATCCCAGCAGTACTCAGACCCAAAATCCCAGTGGATCATGAGTCAATCACAAACTAGAATCCCACCCTATAACTGCATGAGGCTTTGGGGAGACAACTGGACACAAACCATAACACTGGCCAAGAAGCAATCTGTTGGCACCTAATCCTTAAAACCAAGAATAAAATAGAATCAAACATAAAACACTGTCCTATTACCCTTTAATGCTTTTACTAAGTTCTTTCAGGAGCATGCTTTCTTATTGATGAGTATCAGCTGTCCATTTCCATGCCACAACTGTACTAAGGAGTGGCTCAGGCCAACTCTGGTAGGCAACTAAGAAACGATGTTAGGACAGATGTGTGACCACATGAACACACTCTTAGGGAAAAGAAAGACCTCATTGTCAGGCAAATAATGTTAAAATGTATGTATCAGTATGGTTGTTTTCTATCATCAAGCTAGCCATCAGTATTAAAGAAGAGATACGCAGGCATTATATGTGTTTGACGTGTAACTGTCTCTGTAACCACAGTAAAAAGAGAGAAGCATTAGGTTTTTTCCTACATTTTCATCAAACATGAATTAATTTTTTTGATATTTATGACCATTAAGAAATGGATGTCAATTATCCTCAAATTGATCCATAATGATATTGTTTTAGTGGTACCTCTTTTTTTTAACCTTCCACAATGTAGAAGAGAATCATTAGCAGTTTATTGATTTTTATTCTGTAATACTGTCCTTTTCTGATATTTCCTTATCAAATAATTCAAAGTAGATCCATAACTTAAAATACCTGTAAAACAATACACTACATATACATCATAATTTCCATTTATCTAGGTTTAATTCATTAACTCCTACCCACTCTCCTCCATGTACCTGCATAATTGCTTACAGGTTTATGGAAAGTACCAAATAACTTTAAAAATCTTAGACAGTGTCCTGAATGGGTGACTTTCAATGACTCCTTGGATTCCAGGCTCCCTTGAGCCTCTTCTACCTTCTGTGGGATCAGCCTACAGTCCTGCACTAGGAATCCTCGCCTTTTCCACACGTGCCTTGCGTGTTTGGGTTCAGTTTTAGGGTCATCGCCTCAGAGAAGGCATCTTTGATAACAAGGACAAGAATAGATACACCTAATTACTTTAATTTGACTACTATCAAACTTACCATTGTACATTTATTTTAATTATTTGTTTAACTGTCTTCTCATTTGCATTCACTCATGTTCACATTTTTAAAGCTGATTATCTCTAAGAGTAAGGGTATTTCAAAACACATTTCATGAGTGAATGAATAATTAGAATAGAGTAAATGCCCAGGCCTGCTGTGCCGGCCCCACCCTGGGGGCACACTGAGGCAGCAATTGAGACTGAGCATAGTGGCGCATGCCTGTAATCCCAACTCTTGGGAGGCTATAAACAGACGGACCACTATGAGTCTGATCTAGTAGTGAGACCCTGAACACCCTGAAGACCCTTCCCTAAAATGCAACAAAAAAAGGCTAGAATAAATGAATCTTTAAAGCAATACCTTCAAACGATCCATTACGCCATGTAGTGCTAGCTAAACCAAAATTTAAAACTAACTCTATTCATAATATAAGTAATTTTAACTCAATTTCATAATCATTTGTTTATTATATAATTAATATAGATTTATTATAAGGCACCTACTGCATGCTAAGTATTTTGTTACACTAAATCAGTCATTAACGCTGGGACTTTATAATAAACTTCAGGGGGCTTTCTAAGTAACATAAATCATGATCTGTCCCACTAGTGGACAGATCAAGATAAATGATTGGAGAAATTGTTTCCAAAATGTTCTTTGCAAATTCAACATCGGGTATATTCATTTTATATCACCTTTTATTTTCAACCTACCATAGTTTTCCTTTTTTTCACATTTTAAAACAATTATCTTTATTTAGGTTTCTGATTCAGCACATGTATCAAAGACTAGTCAACATAATGTAAAGAAGATATTAATTGGAAGTGTTGCATCTCTCTAAACTCTGACCGAGAATGTAAAGTTGCCATTATCACCAGAACTCCAACCCAGTGCGCACAGAGGTGCACAGGCAAAATGCACCCTAGCATCTGGCGCTCTTCTCCTTGGCAGCTTTCTGCTTGACAGTCCACTTCTGCATCCCAGGCTAAGTTGCAAATAAAGTCTACCACAATTTTCACACCTAGAATTTGTCTGTGTAAAAACATATGAAGTTTTGATCAGAAAACTTAATATGAGAAATGGCTAGCTTTGAAGAAATTAAGGACAATCAATAGATTTCTTAAGTAAATAAAATGTGAACTTTTCTTATCAAAGTGCAGTTGAGGTTTTAGTGATCCACAAATAATACTAAATCCAGCACCAAGTTTGTTTATGCATTCCTAGGCAGCTGATACGTTCCACTGATATGTGACACACATTTCTCAGGCATAAGGAAAACAAATAGGATCTAAGGAGAGCCCTGAGGTGTGGCACAACCTTGCAGAGCGACTCGGTCTCAGCACTGAAAAATGCTGTGCTGCTCTTCCAAAATCTTCCTCTACTACATGGCTTTGGTGATGGGTTTTCTGCTTTGGGACAAAACAAAATTTATTTTCTCTGCTTTTCTTGGTTTTCTGCAAGATGGCAAGGCAACCTATGATGAAACAAAAAGCTAAGAATCCTCCAAATAAAATCTAAGTAGCTGGTTAACTTTTTATTAAATTATTTATAATCAATGAATTTTGCATAGCTACTATATTAATATACAAAATCTTATGACTAAGACATGATAAATCATATATTCATCTTGTACAGTACATGAAATGTGCTATAATAAGAAAACAGTGACCCTTGTTGTGAGAGGACATGAGTCCAATTTTGTTTTCACTGTTTTAAGTAATTTTTTTTGTTATGATGGATAAACATGAATAAGAATCTCTAAAGCCCTGTAGAGACCTTATTACCTGTAGACCGACACCACTCAAATTCTTATGTTCTATGACTATATCATTCAACATTCAGTTTGTCAATAATCTTGCAGGTTTGCTTTTCACCTTCTTTAATCCATGAATTATTAATTAATTATGAGCCAATAGGTCAATAAATAATGTCATTCATTTTCTTTGAGAGAAATCCTCTGGAACATTATTAGTGCCAAAGGGATTGAAGCAGTGATAGAACACTGACCATGTCTGGTTAGGAGCGTGGAAGTATTTAAGAGTGCCCGCAATTAGTTATGTAAAGTTTAAACCAATAAATGAAGAATGTTAAATTAATGTGAAACTGAAAGTCCTGGAAGAATGTAATAACCCAATTTAGGGTACTGATAGGTCGTCACTGCTCTTTTTAAAAATGTCAGAAAATTTTTAACGATTGCTACACTCTCATTTTATTTGAACATTTCACCTCACCTTGCACACCCCCTAGGACCTGCGCCCCAGGGAGTTGTTCCAGTGAGCACCCTTGTCAGGGGAAGAGCGCCACCTGCTGCAACTTTACCAAAATCACTGCTACACCGTGAAATTGCTCTTTAGGAATGAGCAGTCCTCCTGACAAAATGATTTTGTACCTCCAGAGAATGCATAATAATGTTGTACAAATTGATAATAACAAAATTAATAACATGAAATCAATCAGTCTCTATATGTATACATATATGTATGTATTTCCTTCTTGAAGCTCTAGCCTTATCATCTCAGCGTTCCAATATTCATGAATTAATTTCTTCATGTCATTTTAATACCATGTGACTTGTTTGTGTCTCCTTCTCATGATAAAATAAAATCCTTAGACTGTATTTAATTTTAGATGTTTGAAACACAGGTTTTCACATTTGGAGGATTGGAGTCTAGTGCGTCTTAAGATGATATTTTCTCAAGAAATCAATAGAAGTTATTGTAAAGTGAACTCGCATCACCTCCTTGCTTCTGTTTTCTCCACTTGGAGCCTGAGGAAGGAAAGCTACCACATCACAGCCTGGAGGAGATTTACTTCTTCCAGAAGAGTTGCGGATGAAGGGAAAGGTTAATTGGATATTAACAGATACCTGAAAATGATGTTTCTACATCAATCTGGGCCTCCAAAGGGTAGAAAGGGAAATATTCCAGTGTCAATTTCTTTTTGAGGAAATATAACAAGTCAGAGGTATCTTTCAATGCAAAAGGTTTAACAATGAAATCACCCAGAATAGTTAGATAATAATTGAGGTCTGGAGAGGGCAACTTTGTACCAGAGTCACTAATGATGGGGCAAAAATGAACACAGAAGAATTTAAACTTTAGCCTAATTTACACTCTAAGGATTCTATTTTTTTATAATTTTTGATATTTCTGATTTAAAATGAAAATCAGCCATTCCCAAGCAGCATGCAAACAGATTCACACAGAACCTTTTGATTAGACCTCCTCAAGTTGCAAGTCTAGATAGACCTCTATTTTGCCTCTTGATTTTTGTGACAAAATCTGAAAATATGAAATTTAGTGACACCGTGCACGTTGTGTTGCAAACAGTTACACAAAATATCTTTGTTTAGGGACCTAATAAAATTGGTCATATAAAGAGGAAATGAGATTTTTAATGCAAAATGAAGCTGACAGTGCTCTTCTATTACCAGGGTCTTATTAGGGAAAAATTCTCTGACATCTGTTTATCCCCTGCAGCCAACCTTGTATTCAGAATACAGTAATTGATTCACAGCATCCACTAGGGATCTAACTGGCTCACTTTTCCACCCCGCACTACACAGGTATCTCTGCAGCTAATTCTGAATGTACATCTACATCGTTATCTCCTGGTGAACTGTGACCCTAAACACTTTGGAGGCCCAGATGAAAGTGCTTCCTCCACCCTCCAGTGCTACGGGTGTAGCGGATTCTGCAGCATGGCAATTCACACAGGACATCCAATCAGAACCATCCCCTTTGAAGCCCTTCTCAGCTGGGAGACCATGAATGATTCATAGCTTCTCTACACAGACTAAAGAGGGAAGAGCAAAGCTACTGTGTATTATTCAGGACTGCATCCTCAATAAGCCTCCATGTTCAGCAAATTGCTACAATGTTTTTTTGCTTAGTCTTTACTTCCATACAACATCTTTTTGTGTACAAAGTTTTAACAAAGAAAGGTCGTCTGTTTAAGCAAACTTGTTGATTAGGTTATTTCCCTTCTCTCTAATAAATGTTAGCGCAGTCATAAATTTAATGCAAAGAGAAGTGCCTGGCGGGGACCGGGGTTTCTGAGGGGGTATCCGAAGGTCCCAACTTCATAGTTAACTTACAAAATAAATTTAGGGCCAACATCCCATTTATTTTCACTTTTTGAGTCAAAATATTAATTTCACAGTGTGCCCTTGTGCAAAACCTGTGTATAACCGAAATCAAGCATTTCAGCCCTTGGAAAAACACTTCTCGTCAGCCTGGACTGCTGTGTTGTCTAGGAGGCCTAGTGTAAGCCTTCTCTTTTGGCAGCTATACACAGCAATCAGCATGATAACAATTACTAAGCATCTTCTCTGTCCCAGGGTTCTGCGGCACAATAACTGGATATTACCCCCTTAAGAAGCATCACTTCTGGAAGCTTCATTATTAAGCAAGCAGAACTTTCTTTGTGTCATCACTCACAGAGGGTTTATCTTCCAGCCAGAAATATAGGCACCAGGAGGAAACCACCGAAATCCTACCTGAAAGGGACAGAGCCATTCAATATCATAAAGGTTTTGTTCTAGAAATATCAGTTTTCCTTTGACATGTGACCAAACCCAGGGATATAATGCTGGAATCCATCGCTGTCACCCTGATATTTCTAAGCATCTTCTATTAATTCTAATTTTTTAAAATTTCTATTTTTTTTTATTTTCCACATCCACAATTCAAGAATAATTCCATAAATAGTACAACTAGTTCTTAAAATCAATTTAACCACAAAGTATTATTTGGAAATATTTGTACCTAGCCTGATAGTTTGGAGAAAAATACAAAAAAACTTAAATAAATCTCCCCAAAATATATTAAAAAATTATCAAAATATGAAAAAATTGAAACAGAAAATTTTAAAAATAATTCCTTATTTTCAGATTTTTTTTCCCTCAAAATGTTGCCTTAAAAATAAATACATGAGGGTTTCATCTACTTGAGATCACCTTGCACTTTTCTTCCTTTGGCCTAGGTTCCCATGAGAGCTACCTGATTTGTTCATTGCTAGAACTGATTGACAGGTGCGGTGACCAAAATGCAAATTGTATGCAAATAGACATATTAGGGCAGATCTTTGTAAATAGAGTTGCTGCTTATGTACACATGCTACTTTATAACAATGGAGTAACTGAGGAATAATTTCTATAAACCATAAAATTCTGAGGTGTAGTTGTACTATTTGAGAGAGAGAAAGAAAGAAATGCACCCTAAATGTATGAATCATAGGAGCAACTTTAACATATAGATTTCTTTGACCACTGTAATACATTTTAAAATTTTCTCACTTCTCTTATTGTATCTATGCATTGTGTGTGTGTGTAAGTACGTAATATTTATGATACTACCTCAGGATATGGTTATAAGGTTGGGCTCTGCCTATTGGATATTCAATTATTTGATTTGTATAAAAGTATCTTTTGTCTTTAAATTTTCCATTTGTTTCTTTATATATAATTTTTGCAAGTACTAGGGCCTGAACACAACACCTTGTGTGCACTAACCAAGCACTCGACTACTGATAGTTTATTATTTATTTTAAAACAAGGTTCTGCTGAATTTTCCAATTTGTTCCTGAACTCATGATACTCTTGCCTGTTCCTCAAGTTCCAGCTTTCAGGGTTGAAAGTGATCCTTTCAAAAAATTATTTTATTTTATTTATTTGATACAGGGTCTTGCTACACAGTTCAGACTCATAGTGATTCTTCTACCTCAGCCTCCCCATGCTGGGATTACAAGCATGCACCACCATGTCTGGTTTCAGGGACATCATGGCGTGCAGTACCTGGAATCAAACTCGGGTCTTGGGGCTCACCAGGCAGGTGCTTAGACTCTTGTGTTATCTCTCCAGGCCCTCCAAGTGCTCCTTTTCATTACCTTTTCCTCTTTTTTAAAAATACTTTTTCCAGTTTGTTTCAAGAGTGGTCATAATTGCTTAAAGTGACATTTTATAGTAGCTGCTTTAGAGTCATTATCAGTCAATTTTAATATTGTGTCATTCACCATTCTTATACATTGTCTTTTCTTATGACTTGAGATTTTCTTGTTCTTTATATATTGCATACATACTATTTCCTGAAACTGTAGGTCTTGTTTAATACTCTACTATGGAATCCAGTTTGATAGTTTTATTTGACAGGTCAAGGTTTCACTTTAGTAAACAGGAATGATGACAAAATGCAAGTGATATACATACTGACACATTAAAACAGATAGAGCTGGATAAGTGTAGGCTGTAAGTACCAATTTACCTTATGTGGACTGTCCACTTAATTTTCAAGGCCTTTGCATTATTATTTGTATCTGGCCTTCATACGTGTGTCTCTCTGTCTGGGACAGAGGAATGGCTTATGTGCTAGTCCAGATCTCAAACTCTATACTCAAATAAATAAAACGAATTGCTCGAGTATGAGCTCAGAATTGAGTACATACATTCATGAGCAACTTTGTACACTAGCTTCCCCAAGTTCTCTTCTATCCACAACTTCTGCCATGGTTCCCATTGTTTCATCTTCCATCCAGAAAGTAGGTTTCCCCTATCTGGTCTGCTCAGCACTTTGGCAACACCTCCACATGTTATGTTGAGTGACAGCAAGACCAAGAATAAAAGGGCTGTCTCAGCTGCCTGTGCCTGTCCACCTCCTGGACTTGAGGAAAGGCCTCTTCTTCAGAGTGTTGCCTTCTGTGGAGCTTGTAATTCACACAGGACTGTGAGGCTGAGGAATAGCAGGATAGGGGAAAAAAAGAAAAGCAGATGAGATTCTTCCATTCTTTCTGTGTATGTCACAAGTATCTTATTCGACCTCAGAGCTAGAAATGAGCATGTAACAAACTCCTTTAGTTGAAAAATACTAAAAGAGTAAAGAATGGCAAATTTATGCTGGTTCAGTGATATTTTGAGTCTATTTTCCTTCCCTAGATGTACACTACTCTTTAGTTTCAGAATCCTCAAATATACAGGCATGAAATGGAGTAACGGGATGGATGAAGTGTGTTTTCTCTATCCTACCTAGAACCAGAACTCTAGAATATGTCAATCATGAGAGAATAAATTAAGGTTTTTTTTTTTTAATTTTCAGTCTAAACTTAGAGGGAAAAAAGGCAATTCAAGTTGTATTGTGAGAATATCCTTCTAATATGTTCCCCACCAATAGGGTAAGAAGTCTAAGAAGAGATGACTACATGAAGGATGATGACCTCCCCATGAAATCAAACATGGAACCCAGCAGGATTTAGGCAAGTTCAAAACAACCAGTTGGTAGCTGTAATACGGCTGATCCACTGAAGCTAGCTAGGAATGCTGGAATAGGTTAAAGGAGACTAAAATAGTAATATGTGTTCCATAAACTTGTCCCTTTACCTCTCATATTTTCTATTGATTCTTTAAAAATTAGTGAAATTTTCTTGAAATGCGTTCTCGACCTCTCTGTAGAAAACAAAAACAAAGAACCATTTGAATTCAGTATTTATTCCATATTTTTTCATATGCTTTCTCTCACCTGAAGAATCCAAAATTTATTTATTTATTTATTTTTAATAATTGTATTGAGAAACAAATAGCAATGAGACAGCTTCAAAACCGATTAGTAAGACAGTTTCAATAATTAATACAGTGCATATTGTTGTCTTAGTTATTCATTGTACAAGATGCAGAAATGATCTCCTGTCCACAAACACTGTTAGAACAAATCTTTCTATTCACTGAATTAAGAGAAAGTAGCTGAATATCTATCCTATTTTGAATATACAGATACAAAATGGTGGTTCATTTGTATCCTCTTTTTTTGTTTAGTTTTGTCAGAGAAGGGTATTCCATTATCATTTAAAATTGTAGGTGTGTGAATTCAGCAAAATATTCTAATATGGTCCAGTAGTCCCCAATAGTAGTGGGTTTGTTTGTTTGTTTGTTTGTTTTGCAGTATAAGGGATTGAACTCAGGACCTTGTGCTTGCCATTGAAGTGCTTATTCTACTGAGCTATCTCCCCAGCTATTTTATTTTTTAAAGAAAGTGCAAAGTAGTGTTAAAACAGAAAATTACAAATGATACAGAAATTCACTACACAAAATATGTGAATTTCACAGTATTTTTGTATTGCACAGTGTTGTCTTCACAGTAACTTTTCATATTACCAGATATATGCATGAAAAGTTAGAATGAGAAAGAAAGAAAAGAAGAGAGAAAAAGGAAAAAGAATTGAAAAAAGAAGACCGAACAAACTAAGGATTAACTGCCCCATTCCACAGACCAGCAGAAATGCACAGTACAGTTGTCCTGACCATCCTGCCTACATGTGTGGATATCTTTCTTTTCCCCACTCATTCCATAAATATTTATGGGAACTTACAAATGTCAGCAATATTATAGGTAGGGGGGTGGACTAGTGAAGAATATGTTTTTATTTCATGAAGCTTATTTTCTCTGTATGTCCTAGGTTTTCCCGGGCTTTCCCCCAAATGTGACAACAAGAAGTGATGGTCTGACTAGCCTTAATGGATAAACATGAGCAAGTACTGCAAAGGGGAAGACGACACCATGTGGAACATGAATATCAGGCACACAGCGCAGACCAGACCAGGCACTCTGGCCCATCCTCAAGTCAGCCTATGCTTTCTGGGTCAGGCCTTGGAAATACCAGATTCTAATTTAGAAAAGAAATCTGGCTTCATTTGCCTGTTAAGCTCATGTCCACTGGTTATTCAATGATTACTTCACCTCTACAATTCTATCCTCCCCATTGACCTAACATCGGTCTTGCAAATTTGTCAGTTCTTTCCTTACTTTCAAGAACTAGGGTAAGTACCAGAAACAGAAAACTAATGAGACATGGCCCCAGCGCTAGAGGTGGGAGCTATCAAGTGGGAGGCACTGAGAGAAGAGGATTATTTTAAAGCAGGGCTAAGGTCTAAACTCACAGTTTTTATTGTGCACTGAATACTTTGAAGAAGTCTAATTAAATTAAATTCATCTTCAAAATGATAATGGAAGCATTTAATGCTTAATTTTTTTTTCTCTTTTTGATTTTTTGACCACTTTTGCATACTTATATCTGATAACCTGAACAACTAATTAGAAGACAACAATGTGCGATATAGCAACCAATGCTTAATTCCTGTCATTTTGTTCGCTGAAACTTTGAATCATTTTTAATCTTAGTCTCTTTACAAAATAAAAAAGGGATTGGAGAGATAGCTCAGCAGCATAAGCATCTGCCTGGCAAGCACAAGGTCCTGAGTTTGATCCCCAGTACCATAGTAAATAAATACATAAATAAAACAAACTCTATAATTATA
>NW_004524589.1:19297797-19309223 GCF_000260255.1 Octodon degus
AATACAAAGCATTTACCAAAAATATTTTCATCAGTTGAAATGAGGTAAATCTTAAAACTGACACCAAAGCATTTTTAAAAAGTTAATATATTTTAATTTAAAAAATGTAAAAAAGACAATAGAAGGAAGATTGGAAGGGCACCTATTTCTGATAGTACCAACAATGTAAAAGAAAGAAACAACAGAAGAAAGGATGCGAGGAGGGGGGATACTAAGACATTACTATGATTTTTTTGTAACGTAAGCATAAGCATTGCTTTGGTGAGCAATCAATGTTTAAATTCCAATTTAGTCATTTGTGGTCTTGTGAACATGTAGTGACTCAGCAGGGGACCCAGATACTCATTTTGTAAATATCCCAAGTTTGTGAACAAGGAAGTCACAGGGATGGTGTGAGAAAATTGTCTACCTGCAATAAAAAGGAGGAAAAGAGACTTACTTTCTTCCCTTTTGTTCTTGCTTCTTTTGCTGTCACTTACTGCCATAAACTCTTGCTCCATCTCATGCTACCCTGCCTTGGAGGCAGCTTATTTGTGAGCTAAATAAATCTTTCTGTCCTTAATTTTGAGTTTCAGGTGTTTTATTTCAGCCACAAGAGAAAAATAAGACAATGTACAACAGAGTTTTCTCTTTCAAACCTCAGTATCTACATCAACTAAGATGAAAAAAATATTATTTGCTTCAAGATTTGTGAGGCTTCCGTGAGATTATGAATATAAAATTCTTTGCATAATGATGAGCATCAGGCTCAAACATAGAAGGGTCAGCCAAATAGTTTAGCAGATTAAAGCGACTGCAAGCACGTGCAGGGGCCAGGGGTTTGATCTCCAGGCCAGCCATGCTGGCCCCGCCCCTGGGGCATGCAGAAATGGCAATTGAGACTGGGTGTGGTGGGGCCTGCCTGTAATCCCAGCTCTTGGGAGGCTGTAAGCAGGGGGAGTACTATGAGTCTGACCTAGTAGTAAGACCCTGAACACCTTGTAGATCCATTCCTAAAATACAAAAAAAAAAAAAAAAAAAAAAAACAAAACAAAAAAAAACCTCATGCATAGATTTTGCTCTTTACCTTCTCCTCCTCTTCTATTTCACCTTTTTCATTCTCCCTTTTAACAATGGTTGTTACTGCTACAGTGTTTATTGTGAGATGGGAACAGTTCAGAGAGAGGAATACAAAGAAAGAAAAGGAGTAAGTCATGAATGGCATTATATACTTTTCTAATGGAACATATAATTTGTCCTGTAATTTATGGGGGGAAATAGGGTTTGAGGAGTAATATGGTCAATCTGTATTTTCCACAATGGGTTAAGTTTCAAGGGTCAGAGGATAAAATTTGTAGTAGGAGGGAAAGAACCAGAAAATCATTGAAATAGTTCAAATAATGGTGAGAGCTTCAAATGGGACTGAGTTAAGAAATATTTCCAAGTAAAATTATTAGTAATAAATGACTGTGCATAGGGAAGTTGGGGCAAAGGGAGAGAATAAGAAGATTCCTAGGTTTGTACTTTATCTGTGTGGGTGAGTGATGGTGTTACTAGCTAAGAAAATAATCAAGAGGACATTTGTGGGTAAGAAGTTGTAAGCTCAAAAAGACAAAATATCTATGCATTTAAGATCACTAAAAACATGTTCTACAAATAATTAACTAAGCACAAATACTTAGTGCTCAAGTAATCAGAATCTCATAAGAAAATACAAACCAGAGCACATATCCAGGGGGCATCTGATGATGGAAAGTGTCCTAAGAGTGGTGAGAGAGAATGGTAAACTGAAAAGAGCAATGAACAGGACCTGAAGCCCCGAAGCATTGACACTTGAGATAAAAAGCATACAGGAAGGCAAGAGGGACTAAGATATTTTCTCCACAGTCCACTGGGACAGAAGAATAAAACATAGCTGTTGCCCTTATTAATGTATGTTTATCAAAAACAAGAAATTGATCTTCACCAGTGGTCCATTCTATTAACTGATAGAAGTACATATATGTAATTAATTAATAAATATATTTAGAATGCATCTCATTTTCACAATTTTATTGCATTGATATTAATGCACTGAACATTTCACATGAGCAAGATGTTGTTTTAAATAGATGTGGAGACAGGAAGGCTACAGACATATGCTACTCGACATGGATTTTAAACTAGTCAGGGAGACAAGAAATTAGAATGGACTATAAATACATTACAAGCAAAATCTCCAAAACAGACCTTTATGGACGATGAAGGGACTATAACATAAGTGCCATGGCTGTATTTATCATGTGAACACTATAGGAAATTCATAGTACTGTGACTGTAAGGATGGACACATCGTTCTGAAATCAGTCAGGTAGAAAAAAAAAGTTGGCACTTTCATTTGACTTAAGAGAAAGAATTTAGACAACCGAAGAAGAGAGCATCTGCAGGGTCAGGGGAACTGGGAGACTGAGCACTCAGGTGCACAAAGGTGCTAGTTCTAAGCAACAGTTAAGCTACAAAGCATACCAAATCTTAGGATTATTAATTTTTCAAATAAGAACTGCCTTTGGAGAATTTTTATTAGGCAAATTATGTACTAAATGGGGTATACAAGGGATATGAACTACGCAGCTATAATACTATGTCTCTGCATGCAGGAACATATAAAATAGGAATACATGTTTCGTGTATTGCCTGGTTGTGCATCACTCTGGGCTAATCACTCTTGTGCGTCACCTAATTTCCCCATAGTGACCCGATACAACTGTAATAGACTTGCGAGTTGACTCAAGCACTGAGTCTGAAACCTTTCATCGTAAGGGCTATACTTTGGGGAAGTGCATTGAGTGCAAGAAGGGTTAAAAGCATGGGCCAGAGGAGGGACAGTGAATAAGAAAAAGAAAACAAGGGCTTTTGGAAATTCTTTTAATAAATATAGCATATAAAGTTAGAAATTAAAAAAAATTTAAAGGTTAAAAATGAATTTGGGGGACACACAGAGGAATGTGTAGGGCCTTCCGCAATGCCCAGATTGTCCAGTGTCATCATGCGTATGCTAAGGTGTTAACACAGAATGAATGGATGAACAAATTAATGAGAAATTTTGTCAAAAAACAATTCTAGTTCTGGAGCATTAGACAATGGGATTATTAACAAGCATAGAACAATTTTTCAATTATTAAGCAGACAGGCTGTGTAGGGCATAGAGCTGTTGGTGACATGCTCCTATTAAATCGGATCAGATTTGTATAAAGATGGATGCAAATAACTTTTTTCTAAAGAGAAAATTGTTCAGTACTTCAAAACATCATCATATTAACTGTTAAGGTTTCAATGAGCAATCCCACCCAAAGGCTTCATGTATTCAGAGGTGAGGTTTTGGAAGGTGACCAGATGATGAGGCAACTATAGCTAACTTGCCACTAGGAGGTGGCATCTAGTTAGAAGAGGCAGGACACTGGGGGTGTGACCTGCAAGGGTGGTCTCCCTGGCCCTCTCTTCCCTTCTCTTTCTGCAGATTAGCTGTTGTGACAGCAGCAGGTTTCTGCCTATCCACCATGCTCGCTGTCTTCCTGTTTCTGCCTTAGAGCCAGCTGACGGTGCACTAAAGTGGAGAGCCCAGACCCCTCCCCATCAAATATCGTGTCCCAGGAAAAAGAAAGTAACACACACATTAACCAAAGAGCAACTATTTTGATGAGTATGTAGTAGCTTTGCAGAGATAGGTTGTGACATTCACTTTTCCTAAAAGTCTCAGAAAGTGACGAGAGTTTGCAGTGCTGTCCCTGTAAAGTGTTACTGAAATTGGTAGCAAAGAAGTATGAAGCAAAATAACATTTCCTCCTTTGAATGCTACAGTATAAGTATACAGTATAAGACCAAAGACTTATATCTGCTTCGCTATAACAACTGGTCCCCTTTCACTTCGGGAAAATTTAAAAGCATAGGTTTATGATCTGAAATAAAGCAAGAAATGAGAACCTGTAAAATATCCAGATGCCACAAAAGTGCTTTACATTGAAGTGCCAAGTTTTTTTTTTTTTTTTTTTTTTAAACCATCCAGGTTATAGGGGAATTCTAATGCATACAAATATCCATACTCAAATCACAAAACTATTAAAATCTCTTTGATTTTGTCTAGTATTAAATTTTTGCAAGATTTTGACTGCCTTGCCGGCCCCAACCCTGGGGCACGCTGAGATGCAATAGAGATTGGGCGTGGTGGCTCGCAGCTGTAATCCCAGCTCTTGGGAGGTTGTAAACAGACAGATCACTACGAGTCTGATCTTGTAGTGAGACCCTGGTCACCTTGCAGACTCTTCCCTAAAATACCAAAAAAAATAAAAAATAAAAGAAAGAAAAGAAAAAGAAAGAAACAAAAAGAAAAAAAAATTGAAATACATAATAGTGGTGATCTTGTGACATATGTCAACATCAGAAAGCTGATCAAAACCCTCAATTTTTATGACACAATTTGGTTAAAACAATAGACAGAATAAGCAGTGTTGTTATTATATGTTGAAAATTATAAATTTGAAAAGCTTGATGTCTTATTTTGTAAACCGACTGTCATAGAAACTGAACATTGTACCTTCCATCTTTGGACAATCTTTACTATAGATATAGTTGTTTATGACATTCCATAATTTTGTCTGAAGTAATTCTTTATAAAGTCCATCTCTGGACCCCACTCCTGATAAAGAGTAACTACTTCGAGTAAAACTCAGGAACCTGCAACATAACACGTGCCAAAGTGATTCTAATGCAAACTAAATTTGAGAATTCATAAATAGAAAAATTTATGTCCCTAAAGTTAAAATCAGTGAGTTTATCTGCTCCTTAATATCTACTCTACCTTTCCTACCTTAGCCATCACTCATAAGGGTTGTGAGGATAATTACTCTAACAGGTATTAATTACTCAAGTTGGGAAATGATTCTGGGTTATACCAATATAAAATATATTGTGAAATACTTAAATATAGGATACAAATATACAAATATATACAATAATGCACAATAATTATTTTAGTACAGCAATTTTCATTTCCAATAACTTTTTATTTCTTTTTGACATAACATAGACACTTGCTCCTGTTAGAAGTGTTCTTGGATAACAACAAGGGGGCCTGGGGAGACAGCTCAGTAGAATAAACGTTTGCCTTGCAAGCGCAGGGTCCTGAGTTTGATTCCTGGTACTGCAAAAACAAAAAAATAAAATAAAACAAAAACAGCAAAAACTATGGATAACAAAAAGTGCAGTGGAAGATCCACTCCGCCTCTTGGCCTTCTACACAGGACCATAACTGTGCGTGCAAGCACCACCCGAATCAATGGTATAAGTAGTTATTGTTTCTCACTGTTTGATGCCAGAAGAGCTAGCAAAGAGTAGACAATGTTTTCATATTATTCTGGATGAAAAATATGTACTTCATTAGCAGACAACTTCATTCTTTCTAAGCATACCCTGATAGCATTTCTGCTTTTGCCCCAGTCTCAGGATGAGACTACATACATATGACATTTTTCCAATAGGGTCTTCTGTGCAGATCATGACTTAATGAGGAAACCAATAGCATGGTGATTTTTCTAATTAATTTGAAATATGTATTTCAGTATATGTTCAAAACCTCAGCTTTATCTTTGATTCAAGAATTTTGTGATCATCCACTACATCACATCACATGGCACATTTTAAAGAGAAACATTCATGTTCATTTTTTAATTTAAGATTTTATAAATAAGTCACATTTATATGCTAAAAATAATCAATTACTTAAACATTTTAAATAATAATTGAAACAAAAAATTAAGTACTGGTATGGTTTCTAAAATAATACTTACTTCATCCAACAATATGTATAAACTAGAAGAAATCATTGATGATTTAAAGAATGGAAAAGGAAATTTTGGAAAGCCATTATTTAAGATCTTAAATATATGTACCTGAAAATTATGATTATGATCAATTCAAAGCAATCTTCAGGGTCTTGACCTCAGCAGAGTTCTTATACTTCGCCTTTCATGCAAACTGTTGGCACATCCATATTTCCAGAGACTTCTGTCAGTATATCAGGTGGAATACAAATGACATTAAAGTCCTTATAAGACAATACATAGGAACAGGATTTCATGTTTTATGGAAAATTTGTTAGAGATTTGGGAAATTGTATCTTTGTCTAAATGTTGGGTGATTTCTAGAATATTTGCAAGCCTGGGTCAAACCACCAATAACAAAGAATGGTCTTATAGTTTTCCCTATTTCTCCATATAAAAATTCCAAACTCATTTTTACATGTCATTCTTGAAAATAGCTCTATTTTATCAAACACTAGAAATAACCATTTGTTTTAAAATTAAGAACCAATTTATATTGCTTTATGTATTATCCCTAATTTTTCTCATCACTCATCAAAGAATATAATGAAAAAACTCCTTAAATGATATTACATGTATTTGTTATTAGAATCACTGGTAAGTAAGCAACAGTCCCTCATTTTACTAGGCATATTCAGAAAATTGTGTTTTACTTCTCATCATGACTATTTATAGTTTTGTAATGGATAGTGGCTAATTAAACTTGCGATGACCTTGTTGTTCTAGTTGCAAATACTGTGGGGTCTTGAGTCATTTACTGAGTTGTCAGTGATGGATGGAGGTGCTTCTCAATAATTAGGTGGTAAGCAATGTTAACTGAGCAGTAATTCATGCTAGCATTCCTGAGGTATTTTATAGTAACATAGCAGATGACGCATCACTGCCATCTTTGTAAAATGATGCTGACCCCCTGGGATAAATCGTATTCTTCATTGTTATAAGAGATATTACAAGATTATCATATTTAAAATCAGCCAAAGAGTACATTCCTGTATCAAATTTGTCCTGTGCGAATAAAAGACTAAATCTTATAAGCTGTTCTGGTTTGCAGTGCCAATGGGCACATTTTTCAACATAGATAGATGGCCAACATTTTTGTGGTACTAGTTCAGTTGACATTGTTTGTGTAAGATGCAGAATGTGGACACAGATAAGGGAATTCCAGTAGTCTAGGTGGGCATTCAGGAAAACAGAAAAATAAATTTGCTGATTAAAACAAATACTTTCTTTTTCAATTTTAGGAAGTATTCCCCTCCCCACCCTAGTAATCACACATATTCAGATTTTTTTTTGGTGAACATAATTTCCTAATACTCCTTTTATTTTTATCAACGTTTTGGGGGACAGACTTTTTGTTTGTTTTGCAAACTAAGGGATTCTGCTCTGGTTAAACGGAAAACTGTGACAAAGTGAGAGGTGTCAGAAAGGTGTCAGCAAGTCTTTTTAAATTCAAAGGAACTGTTTTTGAAAACACAGTAAATTTTTAATTGTAACTTTAACAGTGATCTTGTACATATAAATTTAAGCTGATTCTCAGATCTGATTTTCATGAAGTGTTAAAGTAAAAAAAAAAATAGTTCTAATGTACATATTGTTAACCCCTAAACTAGAAGTGAAAGGCTGGTGAAAGATTACTAATTCCCGCATTTTTACATGAAGAAATTGAATGCCATAGCATTTTTGTTTATTTGAAGACCTGTGGGTAGCTAATCCCAGAATTTGCACCCATTTAGAGGGGAATGGAATTCCAGTGACTCAGTGACCAGGTAGAAAAGTGCCTGAACAAACTCAGTGTAAGATACCATAGGGACAAAGGGCTGTGAGATGCAGGCTCTGACTATTATTAATTTGAAGGAAAAAATTCCAAACTGAAATTAGTTAATAAGTGAATCCTCACTTTAAATTGCAAAGGCTTTTGGTCTATAATTTGAAATGTGATCATGTTTAAAGGCTTTCCTAGACAGCAAAGACCAAAAAATCACTTTATTTTGAGTGGCTGGGGTTATATTACCTAATTGTTATTGGTGTTTGCAGATATCTTTCAGGAAGAAAGGAATAAATAAAGAAATAAAAACAACTTATTGTAATAGACAACAGCCAGGGGTACTACACTGGAATTTCAAGCATATTCAACTATACAGTAAGGCATAACACACCATCCTCCCAGGAAGTAGATTATATAACCATGATTGTACAAAGATACTCTGTTCATGGCGAAAAGATGGGCCCCAGAGAGCTGACATTTTCTTCTCTCTTCCCTTTCCAGTTTAAAATGCTACAAAAAGACAGCGAGCCCATACATAATTCTAAAATTCTCTGACCTGGTGATTCCACGTGGCTGCTGTGACCACCAGCTTCAGTCCCTAACCACATGCAACAAAGGAAACCCTGGGGAGCTGAGTGCCCTCATGCTCCCATGCACCCTTGATTGCTAGGATGCTTTTGCTTTAGCTTGTTGCTAACTTGATAAAGAAATGAACAAGTACTAATAGTGTTTGTACAGGATATCATGTCTGCATCTTGTACTGCAAATAACCACTATGAAATCAACAAAATCAATGTATTAATTATTGAAACTGTCCTACTAATCGGTTTTGAAACTGTCTCATTGCTAGTTGTTTCTTAATAAAATTAATAAAAAATAAAAATTAGAAAAATAGAAAGAAAAGAATAGAAATGAACAAGTGTCTTACCTAAATTCTATCTAAATTGCCATTCTTGTCTCTTCACAAATCTGGACCGGATTTTGTGAAGCATCCTAAGCAGCCATTCAAGAAATGAGAAAGCATAGACCTTTCAACATGAAAATATAATTGACTCTAACTAACTTAAAAGCTTTATCAAAATTCCAATTGATAGACATTACAAGAACAGTCCTTCCCTGAATGAAATGAAAGCTATGAGGAGATAGTAGTGATTCTAAATACATTTTATGTATATCTTTGAGCAACACTTACAACTTTAACTTTGTAAACTATTTTCTTAGATTCTTTGTTATTCTGTGACCCTCGGCCATATTGACTTGATGGTTGCTAGGCAGTATGTGGATCTCTTTTTTAAAAAATAGCATAGAATAATTTTTAGACATCCTCTAATTCAACCAAAATAGAACTGAAGCCTTTTTACATGTTTTCAGTCAGTGAAGTAAATACACATAGGTGACTTCACACATCAGGAAACAGATTGCCAGCCACCTTAAATTCCAGATTCACATGCATCCATTTCAGTCTTATCCTTACAATTAAACTTCAATCCTTTAAGAATTATGTGATGTTAGTTTACAATATTTAGAATCACCTTATATTGTATTGAATAGATATTGGCCATTTTATAAGTCTTAATGAATTGATATTGCATTCATTAACAGTATCAAACTATGTTCAATTGTGATAAAATTTTGAAAATTTTCCATTTTGCTTCAGTATCATCTTACCTTATTCTGTCTAGGGGTTAGCATTAATATATGAGTATTACAGAATCCTAGTAACATTTAATTAGTCAGCACATAATTTAAATATATGTTTTAGGTAACATAGGCAAAACCCAGCACAATCAGCAATTCTCCAGCATTACTCTTTAACAGAATGGTGTTCAAATGAGTGTGTTTGTGTGCACCATTTCCTTCTGAATGTGATGTTAGAGATGGTGTGGAAGAGAGAAATAAGCCAAGCTCCACTAGACATGGTGCGCCAATTAGAAGGAGAAGTAAAGATAGTTACTGGGATATAATTTGCCAATAGGGTAGCTGGTGTGCAAACTTTAATGATTTATAAAATGCTATTTTTCTTCCTAATTTCCCATGGGTCATATGGGTATTTTAGTCAAGGTTGAAGCAAGTAATGGGCATTTTGATACAGTGTAGGTTTTTTCTTGCTTCATGACTTTGTATTACACTTATAAGGACCAATTCTAGCCCATTTATGCGTATGCATAACTCTCTCCTTTATGGGGAATATTTTGTTCTCTAAGAGTTCTATATAGATTTCCAATTAGAATATTTCTTAATTATTAGAAATATATTGTGTACTAAAGGACTACTAGCCAATCATTCTGGGAACACATCTAAAGATGCAGATTATAAGTATCATTTGGGGAATGAATTAAGGGAAAAAATATAACAAGAAATGTTCTGCAGGGGTCAGTTCCCGGTTCAGTGCCATTTAACAACTTTCAATGACCAGAATGATGAAACGTCAAGTTTGCTTGTTAAGTCTGCTGATGACATCAAGCAGAAGAAAGAGCTAAAATCTTGGAGACTAGAATTAAAATGAAAAATGTCTGTAAGGAGTGTGCACCACGGCGGAGATGGGTGGGAGGAGATGGAACGTGTAGGTGTTCCTGTTGCTTTATAATAAGAACATTGGAACGTGTAGCAAGATGACAAAGGATAAAGAAAGCACAGCTACAAGGCAGAGCTCAATTCATTCAAAGTCAGAAATAAACCCTACAGAATATGACTTCAACGATCATCTGTATTCTTGTAAAAAAGAGCGGTGGATAACAGCTGTCACAAGAAGCGCCTGTTTAGTAACAAAATACTAGAGGCAGTAATTTGTAACCAGAGGGAATTTACTGACTCTTAGTTCTAGAATCTGAGGCACCCGAGATGGAAGGATTTCCATCTGGAGAGGTCCTCTTGCTGCATTATGACCAGGTCGAGGAGCAAAGCGGCAGGAAAGAGTGAGAGGGGCTGAGAGGTCGGGATGTGCTCCTGAGATGATGGCATTTATCCACCCGGGAGGGTGCAGCCATGGAGAACCACATGTTGGGCTCCGCTGCTAAACATTGCTTCAGTGGGATCAGAGTTCCAACACACAGACTTCAGGTAATATACTCCAACCTCGGGAAGCAGCAGCCGAAAGTTCTTAGGGACAAATGAGAACCTTTTGTATAAGGATCTGTCTGTGGGCTGGAGATGCAGCTTAGTGGTAGAGTGCTTTCTTAGTATGCAACAAACCCTGAAATCGATCCCCAATACCACGTACTGCCACCCCCCCCCGAATCTGGGTACTAAGAATCTTTCTGTAACACACTTATAATTTTCAAATAACGGAACTTAACAAAAAAAAAGGGGATACAGATGAATGTCCATTTTGTATCTGTGTATTCAAAATGATTAGGATAGATATAGAGTTACATTCTCTTAACGAATAGAGGCATTTATTGTAATAGTGTTTGTAAATCGGATATCATGTCTGCATCTTGTACAGCAAATAACCACTAGGAAGAGAGTATGCAATGTGTTAATTATTGAAACTGTTCTACCAGTTTGATTTGAAGCTGTCTCATTGCTATTTGTTTCTCAATAAAATTATGCAAAAAATTGCTAAAAAAAAAGAATCTTTCTGACACCTGTTGACAATTTGAAACAGCCAATTAGCCACAAAAGGGTCTTTTCTTGTCCTTCTATCCTTTCAAAAAGTCAGTGACCTACCTGAGATGAACAATTTGAGTAAAAAGATGACAAAATGAGGCATTCACACAAATTTAATATACATATATGTATAGATACACATAAAACGACTATACATGGATACATATAACGAATCCAATCTATAATGAATATATATTCATTATATATGTATATATGTA
>NW_004524589.1:19309323-19330160 GCF_000260255.1 Octodon degus
GAGAGAGAGAGAGAGAGAGAGAGAGAGAGAGAGAGAGAGAAGATCTTTTTATCTGTGTGTGTGTGGGGAGCAGGTTGCTGGGTGTGTATTGTTGGGAACTGAGGTCAGTTGAGCCCAGGACTTTGCACTGAGCTACAATCTCAGTGATTTTTAAATTTCTTCTATTTTGAGACAGGGTCTTGCAAACTTAGCCAGGGTAAATTAAAACTGATGATCTTCCTACCTTAGCCTCCAAGAATGCTGGGATTACATGCATTTGAGTGTTACTTCTTGACCTAGAAAAACAGGATGCAAATTTTTATCTACATATACCTTGTGTTGCTAACAAGATTACATAATTTGGGAGTGCAAAGGCTGAATCATTTAGAAATGCAAAACTTACTTAAGAAAATAATTCTGTGACTGGGGAGATAGCTTGGGGCATAAGTGCCTGCCTTGCAAGCGCAAGAACCACACACCTTGCCAGCCCTGAAACCCGGCATGGCACTGCATGCTGGTAATCCCAATGCTGGAGAGGCTGAGACAGGAGGATCACAAGTCTGAACTGTGTAGAGAGACCTTGTATCAATAAATTAAAAAAAATAAAATGAGAATCGTGTTTTATAGGCAGTTATTGATTTATTGAAGTTGAAAAAGTGGGGATTTTTGTTTAAATTAATTCACTCTAAAATAGCACGCATAGTGCCAGAACATGAACAGTCATCAAGCAAATGGTTGTAAATAGTATCTGTTCTGCATATAAAACTCATTCCTTTGTCTGTATGAATTTGTTGTCTTTCTGCACCATGGAAATATTTTTTGGTGAATAGGGTAGCTCTAGGGAGTCATGTACGGATGGCAAGTGTTCATAAAGAGAGGTGTATGAAATCAAAGTTCTTTTTATGTAACACTAAGATCCTATTTTTCATCTTTGCTCTTCTCTCGCAAGTGCATGGTGGTTTCTCTGATGTGTGTTGTTCCCATAGATTAAAAGCAGAAGCAGCTAAGAAAACTGATCTGCTTTCCATGATCCCACAGATTAAGTAAGAAGATTTACAAAATTTAGGACTGACCAAGTAGCCCAGTGGATGAAAGCGCCTGCTTAGGCAGATTCAGGGGCTGGGGTTCGATCCCCAGTGCACCGTGCTGGCCCCGCCCCTGGCCGTATTGAGACAATGATCGAGACTGGGTGTGGTGGGGTGGGCCTGTAATCCCAGCTCTGGGGAGGCTGAACACAGGTGGAACACCATGAGTCCAATCTATGTAGTGAGACCCTGTAGACCCTGTACACCCTGCACTAAAATAAAAAAAAAGAAAAAAAAAAGTGTACCACTTCTTTCACTAATCCTCTTGTCTTCTGAAATACAAATTTTAATAAATTATTTATATAGCTCTCTGTTGAGTGTATTGCTTTTATTGCTAGATTAATTATTTGTATATTTTTTTCCTCTGGATTCCAACAAACTTAATGTCACACACACACACACACACACACACACACACGTTTCAACAATAAAAGCTGTTCACCACCCCTAATCTTTACATCTAAAAAAAGGAGCTGGGAACCACTGAAAGTGTGAGAACGACTGAAATTTTTCTAACAGTTTCTGGCTCCGTACAAAGCTAAAATTCTAAGAAACCGATCAAGACTGCCATTTCTAGGCAGAGAAGAAAGTTGGTATAAATCACAGATTTCAGCTCGGCTGAACACTGGTGTCACTTGGAGAACCTTGAAATGATCATAAATAGCCAGATACTTCAATTAGAATTCTATCTATCTATCTATCTATCTATCTATCTATCTATCTATCTAGGTTTGAGTGTCTGCTTAGATATTTAGATTTTTTCAAGTTTCCTATGTGACTGAGTAATGCAGTGTGGGCTGGGTACACAAGGGGTAGAGCTTGTTTTCCCTGTGTTGGACAGGTGGAAGTTTTGAACCCATAGTCTTAGTCCTGACCTATGTCATTGACCCAGGGCATCGTCTATGATGTCCTGAACTAATGTGTGCTCTCTTATTCAGTTAACATTGCTTTTGAATTTTAAATAGTTTCTGATTTTTCATGTTTTTCCTCATGAGTTATAGTCCAGAACCAAATGATGATAATTTCATCTTGGTATAATGATTTAACTTCCACTGCCAGAGTACATAACTCCCATCTTTCATCACAACACCATCAGAAATATTTCTATAACTTGTAAAAAATATAAATGACTCATAATTATTGCTTTGTTAGATCAAATCTAAGAAATCAGGCTAACATCAGATTCCTGACAGAGCATGTTACTTTTAATTCTAAATAAGATAAATAGGTTAGTTTCAGCTCCAATCTGATATTGCTGATTAATTAGAGGGTTTGGAATTACCAACCCACTCGTGGAATGGCCAATTCATTATGTCATGGACTGACAACTTCAGATTTTATGGGGAGATTAGGAAATTTAGAGTTTGTCTCTTCCCACCTGCTCAGTTATTTTGCTTTCTGAGTTTTTGATATCCACCAAACCCAGTGAATTTAGTCACAAAATTATAGACAGTGGGAAGACTTTCTGGGCTTTTATAGCACAGCATGGTGACCACAGAAAAAGATAGTAGTTACTGTGAGTCTCTTAACTCTCTCCTAATGTGGGCTCTACATTAGATATATATCATATATTGTCATTAATCTACATAATTTCATAATCTTCAGTACTCCACAAGTCATATTCTTAAAAGTAAGAAAAAACAGATTTTAAATATGATCATATGTCTTTATCAAGATATTAACACGTTCATTAAAGTTTTAACAAAATTTATAAAATAATTTCACGTTTAAAAGTTTATTATTTGAGTCATTCTCACATATATGTAGCTATTGCCCAAAGGTCAATAATGTATGTACACAGTTGTGTAATATTTTCTGAAAAAGGGAGAGCTCTCTTGAGATATTATGTGCAGATCAAGAGATATTATCCCATAAACTGTTTTCCATTCGCAATTGTAAAGAAACAGTAGTTTGTTGTAATTTTCCTGTATTTATGCTCAGTTCCAGTTTTTTTTGTTTCATGGAATGATTCCAGATGACTCTTGTCATCCCTCAAAATCCGGTTTACTATGAAAGAGGCATCTTTTTCTGAAAGATTGGTAATAAAATATTAAATTGCCTATTAAAATATTATAAAATGATTTTTCTGTATGAGTTTGTTTATGATGGAAATAAAATAAAACTTTCCTAATATGCAGCAAATTAACCCTTTTAAAGTATTAATGAATAATAGACTGTTGATAAATGTTTGCCATATGTATATACTTACAAATATATATATTTTATTAGATATAATCTATGCATATTTACATTTTATATCATTTTCTAAGCAATTAGTGAGAGAAACAAAGATTTTGCTTTGTGATTAAAGTGTGATGTTATTTCAAAGTCTATGTTAATTCAGTATATTATTTTCCTACCCTTTTTTCTTCTTGATTACTGTTTTCTTATTATGTTATAAAATATTTTATATGCCTTAAAACAAAAGAAACTCCATTATCTCTCATGTTAATTGAACTTTCTACTCAAGAACTGTAAGCTAATTTTTATGTCCTTTGGTAAATAAGCATGAAATACTAATTTTTAACAAAAGAAGCCTGTAAATCGCATAATGCACAATAACATATTTTCTCTATATACAGAAAATCTTTATCACACAGTAATGTTAGTTGGTTGGTACAAAAGTACTCAGCTGATACAATTTTGTAAGAAGACAAATTTAAAAATAACATAAAACAATCAAATAATAAATACCTTAAAAATCAATACACAAACAGACATGTTCATTAAATAAATACCTCAATTAGATACTCCCATTGCTAGTCTGGATTCTATTTTTATGACCTTTTATTATTATTTAAACCTTCCCACGAATTGTTTTGTTTATATGCCATGCTGTACAGTGGTGTAAACATTATAAAAGAGCAATACCAAGCGTATTTCTTTACTTTTACTGGCTTATATTTACAAATTCACTTTTGGGGTTTCCCCTAATTTTATGTTGGCTTATGTTTTGATATCACCAACTGTGTTTTTCTCTTTTTATTTCTTAAGTAGGAAAGAATATGTTATGTTCCTTGTGGTTGCTTTTTCCTTACAGAATTCCCCTGACTCGCCTCTGACAGATCTTGATATCCAAGAGGGAGTCAGCTCGCAGGATTAAAGGCAAGAACCTCAATTAGACACTCTCTGATTTCTTCAGATGTTTTTTCTAATCTTTTAATATGGGATTATAGGCAGCTAGAACCTATGCTGCTGTTATAAAAATAGGGAAGACTCTTTGTGCTAAATCATAAGCACTTGCCGTTTTAAAAATGCCTATTTTTCTTAATTTGAATTAATTCTGGTCTAGATGAGGATAATGAACTTTGGTTCACTCCTTGCGTACAAACTAGCTTGATGAGCACCGCGAAGCTCTCACACTCCTCACTATCTGCTGGAAAACTCCCTCAGAGACTGATTAGTTCACGCTTGTCACAAATAGGGGAGATAATTATGGGGCTTAACAGTCTATGTGGTGGATCTTTTGAGAGGCAATGGGTAGATCTAAGACTGTCTTTGGATCAACCCTAATTCTTATTATTGCACATATCTTGTGAGGCTTTTTTAGCACATCCCTAGAGACTAAACATTGTGTCTTCCCAGAGGATGACATCACATTTCTTTTCCAGAAGATAAAATTGTTCAAATTAGATTATCTTTAATTAGTCTAATCCTACGAGCCATTCCATAAAGTTTATTGCACTTGGGCCTGCGCACATTACGAGATTCTTATTGAATGAACTAATCTTCTGCTATGAAAATGGTGCATATAAGCAGGCTGCTGCTTCCTTTATTACAATAAAGATTTCGTTCTCTGATGATTTTAGGTTTCAGTAGCTATTTTACAGCTCTCACTAATATCAAAGGAGTCAGTTTTTGTGTGAATGTTGGTTTTCCCCAAATTTCACTTGTTCCTGAGTTATACTTGTGCAAAATACTTTCAGAGTGACAAAAGACAAATAAACAAAGTTTCAGACAATTTTATTTTATAAAATTCTAGGCAGGTTAATATTTGTTTTCTGTTACAAAACTACCCCCTTTTATTTCCTGTTATATGACCACCTCATTTAAAAATAACCTTCGTTTTAGCTTTGCCTTTTGGTGAGAGAACAGCTCAAGACTGTCTATGCTCAGGCCAGAGAAAATATCCTATATATTAAAAGGTGGGTTCTAGTAGACAGACAACACAAACTACCATACCTGGAAATTAAGTCCTGTTTACTACATCTATTTTTCTGCCTTGTTTATGATGTACTTAAAACATTTTCAGACTGTTTCACCAAGGAAAGTGTTTTAAAAGTTCATTGCAATCTTTCGCTTAGCATAGTTGGTAAGATAATCCTAATGATATTTCCAATCACGTGAAAATTGCTGTGATTTAAGTGATGTACACTTTCAATGCCATTTAAATGCTTCCATGCCAAGTGCCTCACCCTTGTACAGCCCTGGAGTTTCAGCCCTCTGCTCTGTGAGCTCCCTGTCACTCCTGCACCCTTGCTTGCCCCCCACCACCACCCGGCAAGTTTCCTATTCTGAAGTTTTAGAATTTCACCTGGCTTGTGCCCTGGGTCAGTTTCTTCAACTTTTGAGGTTTTTGTCTTCTGAGTTATAATTAGAAGATTGCAAAAGATGGTTTTCAAATCTCTAGAACTCTCTGATTCTATTATATAAGGTACTATTGTTCTCTGGGGCCTTTCTTTTCAGAAAATCTTGCCCAGTTGAGGGGAACTGAAGGAACCTCTTTTGCCAAAAGGATTTTTAGCTCCTTGAGCCATTCTGCTACCTTATGTTGCATAACTTCTGAGATAAGTAGTTTAACACCAGATCCACTTAGTTAGAACATTAAAAAGAAAAAAAAAAGATTCCTTAGGAGTAAAAAAATCTTTGCACTTACATGACTGTATCTTACCTTGAACCACTATCTATAAAATAGAGCAAGACACGCTTTCTCTTATGTCTAAAACAAGTGAAAGAGTGACCAATACTATACTTCAGTCAGCTATAGGTAAACAGGGGAAAGAACATCTGTGGTATCAGAATAAAAAAATCTACAACTTTTGTATAAAGAAAAGTGAAAAAGTCCATATACTTACTTTTGCCTTACGGTTCCCTTTGGAGGATATGTGGAAGGCTTAATTTTTGTGGTTTATGTTTATAAATTTACTTACTAAGCCTAGAGGGGAAGAAACCAAGGAGTTTTTGTGCACTTGAGGAGTTTTAAGTGCACTGTAAAATTAAAAACTATCTCCTCAGAGAACTGGAATTTTGAGTAAAGTGATAACTCATGGTACTTCTTTAAACACAAAGAACATCTGCTTAGCATTTATTTTCTTCATAGGTGTTATTTTTCTCTGCCATTCTGCTCCCTACCTAGTATTTGGATTTAGAAGGAAAGAAGCGGCTGCCACTCCCGGTCTGACTTGGACTGTGTAACTTGAGAAGACCAGCATTAGGCTGTGTCCACAGGGCGATGAGGCTCAGCTAATCAGACTCCGTGAACTGCACTGTATCGATTTTCGGATCTGAGCTGCAAAGGTGCCTTTTACTGTTAGCCACCCTGGTGACGCTAACCAAGGCCTCTAATCCTCTTAAGCAGCAGTCAAGAAATTGAGATAAAAGCTGGCAATTCAACTTGGTCAAATAACAGATTTGACAAATTAGGAAGGCTCAACCCTAGAATGAAAATTCCAGTCTTACTGGTTATTATGTGCTGTATTGCCATAGCATAGATGAGATGGAAATCAGGTCATTGGATAAACTGTTAGATACGCTAACAAGAGAAACAATTCCCTTTTTTGCACATGTCATTAGAAGGAAATGACAATATAAATGAAAATCAGTTTGACAGAACAGACACTCTAAGATTTAAAAATTAGACACAGTCAATTGATAGATTCTGCAATGACTCATGTTCAAAAATTAATATAAAACATAAAAAATGACATTTAGAGAAATATTTGATTTTCATATTAAATACTTTTGACTTGATGATGCTGGTTTTACTTTCATCAATAAATAAAACAAGGGAGCCTGAGAAGTTTCTGTACCTATAAATATAAATATGGGCAATATTTAGGCAAGCAGGGTCAAATGAAATAATAAACCATTCAAATAAATGAATAAATAAAGCCAAGAAACTTGCCATATAATTTTATTTAATTTACTAAATTTTCTTTCTAGTGACAGTCTAGTGAAAAAGGTGACAGTCCTGTTTGAGTAGAAACAATAAACTTTCATGAAAATTGTATTCTAGTCTTCATGCTATCTTCTTGGATGTGTTGTAAAATATTTTTTCAATAAGTTACAATTTGTTCAAAAAAGTGTAAGAAATTCTTTATACATGTAGGAGGAAAAAATTTTAATGACGATCCTAGTAAACATTTCTTTTCTTTTTTACTTGCAGAAAGAAATATAGCAAGATACTCACATCACCAAAAATGCAAAAACAACAACAAAATAAACCCCTCCTACTTGTCTTAACTTGATAGTTATTTTATTGTATGAGGATACTCTATACTTTCTAAGCTTAATCAATCATATTAAATACCTTTCATTTTTCCTTTGTTTTTCTCAATTTTTGCAGACCAGTCCTTAGAATGAACATCCAAAACATAATAAGCCATTTGTTGATTGCTTCTTGTTGCATTAATGAATAAGAAAATGCTAGTACTTTTACAAAGACAAATTTTAGGGAAGAAAGTTATGTTGCAAGGAATTTCATAGTTCCCCTTCTACACTGATACTAGCGTTAATTCCTTGGAATATGTGAGGCTTGATAGACTATATTTTGACATATTTAGATAATAAGCTATTCTCTAGTGGCCTGTAGTAAGCGTGGCCAAATCTATCAGTAACCATTGGTGTAGAATCACTACTACTCTGTGTTCCTCATGACTGGAGAAATCAAGCTGTTTATATGTGTCCATCAACTAATGTGTGGTAGGAGTACAATAAAAAGTAAATGGATGTGCCATTGATTAAATAATTGTGTGATCAACTCAGCTCCACCAAATATTAGCTGTAACCACTACACGGTTGCATTGAAGAACGTAGCTAATTGGCCCAGATCTGCTGCCTAGGGAGCAAGGGCAGCTTTAGGGCAGTCAATGTTTATTTGATTTAATTTCCCAAATATTTATCGAGTAGATATTGAGCACATACTCACTCTATACAGAATTCTATAGATGATCCTATGGGAAGATACATAAATATGAGAAATTTGTGCTTAAGAAAGAAACCAGTGAACAATAGGAAATACACTTAAAATGTATTAAACAGACACTCTTAAGCCTTGTAGAAAAGAATGGGAGAATATGTAAAGGTTTTAACTTAGGTTCTTGTCTAGCAGGAGTGAGTTAAAATACAAAACTTGCTCTAAACATTTTAAGTTGTATTTTGTGGGCTCAGGAGATAGTTCGGCAGTCTAAGCGCCTGCCTAGAAGCACAAGGACCTGGGGTATCCCCTGTATCCCAGGCCATGCCACTGTGGAACCCCAGGCGCGTCCTGGGGTGGCTGAGACAGGAGGATAACTGCAAGTCCAAGCTGTATAGCAAGACCTTGTACCAAATGCATAAAAAAAAGATATTTAAAAATTAATTATACTGTTTCCAATTTATTAGTTTATTTTACCACCACTGTCTCCTATAGACCTATTTTTAAATGAAAATTCCCTGAAGAGGAATAACGCACCCAAATTCTAGAACTTGGATATCTCTCTTTATTAGAATATTCTCTACCTCAGGCCAAGGAAGCTTTGGGATACAAGGGGAAAACAAAGTATGCTAACAAGAGAAGAAAGTCACTTACTATATAATATAAAGCATTGCTATGAATAGCTTGATTAACTGTTAGATACTTGGCCCTGGGTGGCAATGGAATGTTGGGCCCTGGGTGGCAATGGAATGTTGGGCCCTGGGTGACAATGGAATGTTGGGCCCTGGGTGACAATTTCATCCTTAAGGGCTCACAGCACTCTTGGTCTAGCCCAGTGGTGGCAAAGCCATGGCGTTCATACCATGGCAGGCATGGAAAGCACTCTCTGTCAGTACATGAGCCAAGTGTGTGAGTTGTTTTCTAAGCTAAAATCTCAGTATTCATGTTTAAATGGAGTACTAGCACTTTTCCATAAGTCAGTGGGTTTGGGGTTGCAGTTTGAGCACTTGGTCTCTAAAAGGTTTGCCATTACTGGTCTAATCCATAGTTGTCCTAAAGTTGCAATATCCCAGCCCTGGGCCATTGAAAGCCTATTGCAAAGGAAAATAAAGTTAATATACATTTACATAGAATACATATATTATACATATATATGGCTATCATTTATTCACTAACATAATAATTTTAATTAAATAATTCATAGAGCCATCATTTTTATACAATAGGAAGAAAAAGAATTTAAGCCCAAAATAATGGTATCTCCATTGTCTTTGTTAACCCCAAAGAGAGGAACGAAATTTGCAGAATCTGATATTTTCATTATCTATTGAAGAGAATTCCAATAATTAATCATCAAATATTCCCATAGGAGAATTTTCAGATAAAAGATATCAATAAGCTGATCAAATGAATTCCAATAAAAATGGTACAGCTGATTATAACTCTCAGAGAAATATTTACTTATAAATTTTATATTTACATGTTTATATTAATGAGAAGGGAATAATTGGGACATAATAGAGTCCTATTAAAGTAGCTTCTTATTTGGCACTAAAAACAAAATTGATGGGTAAAACCTAATGTTGTCTGAATTAGATGATTCAAAGTTTGCTCTAGAAATTAGTTGTAAATAATTTGAAAATAATTTGTAAATAATTTGAAAACTTAGTATGTGCCAGAATGAAAAGCATTGAAGCTAGTCAAAATAATATAAAATTATTCAGGTCACTAAATGATGGCAGGTTATTACTTTTATAGGAAAATGAAATACTACCCTATGCTTAGCTCTATGATGTAGGCATCTTTAACCATTAAAAAAAAATTACTACCAATCATTAATGTTCTCCTTGCACCTTGTTTGAGTGTTACCACTATCAAGAGATGTCAGAAGATCTATTGAATACTTAATATATGCCAAATATTTTCCATCTTTACAACAATGAAGCAAGGTAAGCATTATCAATGATTGTTTACAAATTTATAAACATCAGATCAAAAGGCTGAATGTAACTATGATGCCAAAGTTCAGAGATATTTTTAATTGCTGCTCTCTCAATCACAGTACAAATATTTTGTTTCAAATATGAAATCAGGATCTAGAACTAGTAGGGGGATGCAGTGCTTTCTTGCAGATCATGGCACCAGGCCTCACATGACCTGTACAGACAGCAGGGGTAGAACAAGGCCCTTCCACTGCCAGTGCCTACACCAGCTTACACCGCCCCCAGGCTTTGGATGGCTTGTGCTGAAGGCAAGAAGTGAGCAGCCAAATTACAAAATCCTTGCCACCTGTGTTCCCAGGTTCTCCTCAGCATGAGATGACAGAGGTGACAGCTAAAAGACTGACTTGAGTGAGGATGATACCGCAACTCAGGAGGAGACTTTTTCACTCCAAGACTGAAGCATTACCCTACCAGAGACTAGGTAAGAGACAACATTGAGAAACAGGGTTAGAAAGGAAGGGTGCCAAACATGGATCACCTGGATCCCTTGGGTGGCTAGGACTTGGTCCATGAGGCTCATGGGACCTGTATTCATGGTGAGAGGCCAAATTTAGACAGTATAATCTATAAGCCAGGAGAACCTGAAGGAGATGGCATTTAGTTCAGTGGCATGTCTTGAGATGTTTCACTACTGACTACATCCTACAGAAATTGTGGTCTAAATTACTATACATCAATATCTGATTGTCTAGGGTGTCATCACTAAAATCATGGATCTTTTTGCCCTGATTATGAGCAGTTTGTGAGTAATCTTAGCATTTTTCCTATTTCCAGTTGACATTTGATCCTGGCATTTTTGCTGTTGTCTTGCTATAGCCAATGTAACATAGTTGCTGCTGTCACATGGTTTTTCGCTATGCGAATATCTCGATTGTCTGGCAGTCTTCAACAACAACATTGTGGCTCACTGCTGAAGATCCAAGTGCTGCACAAAAGAAGCTGCAAACCCCAGCACAAAATAAACAAAAAATATAAACATGAAAAGGTAAGGCACCAAATGCCTAAAAAACTCCTGACTCCCCCAAACCAGTTCCCTGACTCCTCCAAACCAGTTCAGAGGGAATCAAAGGTATAAGAAATCATAAGAAAGAAATGTATAAAAAAGAGATGCAATAGTAAAAATGCAGGTAAAAGTTCCACAAGGTGCTTGGCAAATTTAAGGAAAAAAGAACTAAACAGATAATGATCCTAATGAAACAAATAATCAAAAACTCTACAGAAGGTACTCATAAAAATGTAGTGGAGCCAAAGAAGAGATGAAAAACGGTAGTGCCCAGGGCTGGGGAGATAGCTCAGTAGAATAAGCTCTTACCTGACAAGCGCAAGGTCCTGAGTTCAATCTCTGGTACTGAAAAAAAAATGAGTGCCCAGCATAGAAAAAAAAATGAAACCATGCAAAGTTTGAAACAGAAATCCAGCAGATTAAAAATATGATAGAAAATACAGACAGCAGAAGAGACCATGGTGAAGACAGTGTCAGCTTGGAAGACAGGATAATGGTCTCTGATCAATTCACAAGAAATACCTTAGAAACACAGGAGAACCTGAAAAAAGGATCCAAGATCTTCTAGATGACTTGAACAATAATATCAGAATAATTAGGATTAATGAGAAATCAAACTATAGTGCAAAGGGCATAGAAATCCTTTTTGTACAATTAATAGCAGAAAACATTTCAGGCATGAAAAAAACTGACATAGAGATAAGTGAGACACATGGAACTCCAAATAATCATGACCAGAGCAAAAACTACTCCATGGAACAAAATAATTTAAATACCAGATAGCCTATATAAGCCCAGAATTACAAGGATTGCTAGAAAAAAGCTACAGTGAACTATAAAGGAAAAGTCATCACAATGACAATAGACTTCTCAACACAAAACTTTAATGCAAAAAGAGTTTGGATTGAAGTGCTTCAATCTCTAAAAGAAAACAACTTCTAATTCAGATATTCTGCAAAATTTCCAAATTTGATGGAGAAATAAGATATTTCCATGATAGAGACCCTAAAGAAATACAAGAACAACGAACCAAGACTCCAAAAATTTCTAAAGAATATTCTAGAAGGAGAAAATGAAAGTAACATTGCAACAATGCTAAATAAAATGAATGCATCAAGTATGACTGACAGTTAAGTAGAAGGCAAAGAAACCATAACAACAAAAGGAAATTAATACAATGACAAGAATAAATCAAGACATCAATTATAACTTTCAATTCACCTAACAAAACACACAGATTAGGAGAACAGAGTAAGAAACAAAGTCAAACAACATGTTGCATGCAAGAAACATATTGAACACCAAAAGAAATTCATAAACTAAAAAATCAAATGATAGAAAATAGCATTTTATGAGACAAGAATACCAAAACAAGCAGGAGTTGTAATTCTTTTGTCAGATAAAGTGGACATCAAGCCAAAGAAACCAAAGGACTCTGAATAACTATTACAAAGACAAAAATATGCAATGTATTAATTATTGTAACTGTTCTACTAACCTGTTTTGAAACTGGCTCATTGCTATTTTATCTTTTTTCTCATTAAAATGAATAAAATATTAAAAAAACAAAATGATCAAAAAAGACAAAAAAGAACATCAACATATTGATTAATGGAAGTATTAAACAGGAAGAGATAACAGTTCTAGAACATACATGTATATAAACATGGTGCACCTAACTTTGTAAAATAAATGCTAATAGATATAAGACATTAGGTAAACATCAACGCAATTATGATAGGGACCTCAATACCTCACTATCACAAGTGGACAGATCAACTAAGAAATCAATGAATAAATAAGAGAGTTGTACCAAACCTTTGAGCAAAGAAGACTTAGTAGACATTCACAGAAGGTTCAACCCAACATGTGGTACTTTTGATAAATGAGACCATACACTATTCAAGAATGCATATCTAAGTAAATGCAAAAGAATCAAAATTTTACCATGCCTATTATCAGATCACAGTGCAATGAAACTAGTTATCAACAGTAAAAAAAATGCCACCAAAACTATGCAACAATATGGGAATTAAATACCACACTCTTGAATAACCAATGGATCACAGAAGAAATTAAGGAAGTTCCTAGAATTAAATGATAATGTTAGTACAACATGTCAGAATTTATGAGACACAATGAGAGCAGTTCTATTAGGTAAGTGTATAGCTAAGATTTTCCACCTCAGATAAAGAGAACGACCCCTCCCCAACGAAAAAAACAGTGACTCATATATACTTGTAATTTAGTTGCAACCAGAATCATTGAAAATATTAAGTTTGTCCACCAAGGTAGCACAAATCATGTATCTTTAGCAATTAAAAACCAGCAAAAATCCAAATCCAGTGCTTTTTCTTCTTTTTTTTTTTTTAATTTTTCTTTAAATTTGTATTTTAGAGAAGGGTCTGCGGGGTGTTCAGGATCTCACTACTAGATTGAACTCGTAGTGATCTGCCTGTTTATAGCCTCCCAAGAGCTGGATTTATAGGAGCGCGCCACCACACCCAGTGTCAATGCAGTCTCAGCATGCCCCAGAGGCCAGCTCTGCACAGCAGGCCAGGGATCAAACACTCGGCCCCTGCACCTGCCTGCAGGCGCTTTAATCCACTGAACTATTTGGCCGGCCCTTTTTTTCTTTTTTCTTTCAAATCCAGTGCTTCTACAAGAAGGAAAATTATAAAGTTCATATCAGAAATCGAAGAAATAGACACTAAAAGACAATACAAAGAATCAATGAACCAGAGAACTGGGTCTTTGAAGGAATAAACAAAATAGACAAACCCTTAGTCAATCTTACCAACAAAGAAAAGACACAAATTAGTAGAATTACAAATGAAAAAGATGAAATGATAATAGATATTTTCAAAATACAGAAAATTATTAGTGATTACTTCACAAACTACTACTTCAAATATTTACAGGACTCAGAAGAAATGGAGGGATTCCTAAATACCTATGAATTCCCAAAACTGAATCAAAAGGACTTTTAAAAAATCTTAACTAATCCAGTAACAGGCAGTGAAAATAAAGCAATAATAAAATAAACTTTAAAAAGAGAAAAAACTTTAAACTGAGAAAAGCCTAGGACATGATGGATTCTAAAAGAACATCTGGGAAGGTCTAATACTAATACTCCTCAAACTCTTCAATGAAATTGAAAGGGAAAAAGTACTTCTACAATCATTCTCAGAAGGGACTGGGGAGATAGCTCAGTGGAATAAGTGCTTGCCTGGCAAGCGTAAGGTCCTGAGTTTGATTCCTAGTACCACCTCCCCCCCCAAAAAAAATCATTCTCAGAAACTAGCATTATCCCCATCTCCAAAAGAAACATGAATCCAATCAAAAAAGAACTATAAGTCAATATCTCTAATAAAGATAGATGCAAAAATCTTAAGCAAGATATTGGCAACAGAATGTAACAAGTCATCAGAAAAGATACACTATGACAAAGCAATATTCATCCCGGGTATGTATAGATGATTCAACAAATACAATCCATCATGTAAACAGAAGCAAGGACAAAGACATATGACTGTCTCAGTGGACACATAAAAGCCTTTATTGAAACCTAACACCCTCTTGTGATAAAAACCCTGAGGAAAATAGGCAGAGAAGGACCTTATTTCAATCAGATAAAAGCCATTTCACTAATAGACTGCTAACATTATATTAAATGGGGGAAAAACTGAAATCTTTCCCTCTAAAATCAGGAACAAGTGAAAGCTGTCTATTATCTTCTCTCTTGTTCAATATAATCCTCAAAACACCAGACATCATGACCAGGTAAAGCAAAGAAATAAATGGGATATATAGGAAAGGACAAAATTAAAGTATCATTATTTGTGGAACAAACAATTATCTATTTATTTATTTATTGTATCTAGTAAAGGTCTACAGAGTCTGAGTATGCAGACAGGACTCATAGTGATCCTCGTGTTTTCAACCTCGTAAGTGCTGGGATTACAGGCATGCGCCACCATGCCCAGTAGCAATTACCATCCCAGCACCCTCTATTGATGGGACCAGCATAGCATGCTGGGAGCAGAAATCTGCAGAGCCATCTGGCCAACCCCAAAGATGTGATTCTTTACTTAAAAGATCGAAAAATTTCACCAGAAAATTCCTAGAATTGCTAAACAAATCCAGCAATACAGTAGGATAAAGAAGAAACACATGAAAATCAATATTATTCCTATGCATTAATAATGAATTTACTGAAAAATAAATTAGGAAAACAATTCACAATAGCATCAAAATTGTATATATTTAAGAATTAACCTAGCTAAGGAAGTGAAAGATCTCTACAATAAACATTACATCACTCTAAAAAAAGGAAATTAAGGAGAACAACAAAAAATGGAAATATAGGCCCTGATCCTATATAGACAGAACAGTTACAATCAAATGACTACACTTCCAAAACTGATACACAGATTCAATACAATACCATTCAAAATGACAATGGCATTTATGACAGATGTAGAGAAAACAATCCTAATGTATATGTTATGGGATGAGACTGAGAGGAGCAAGAACAGTCTTGGGTCACAAAACCATAGCAGGTGACATCACAATCCCTGTCTTAAAGATATACTATAAAACTACATTGATTAAAACAGCATGTAATTGGGATAAGAACAGGCATATGGATGAATGGAACAGAATAGAAGCAGTAGAAACAATCCCAGGCTGTTTGATCTCTGACTAAGAGCCCAAATACATACACTGGAAGAAAGATATCCTCTTTAATAAATGGTGGTGTGAAAACAAGATATCTACTGCTAGAAGACTGACTCCAGACCCATACATCTCTCCATGTACTAAACTAAAATAAAAATGGGTCAAAAATCTCAATGTTAAAACAAACAATCTGATGAAAGGTAAAACTCTTAAAGACATGGTTGTAGACAACTACTTTCTGAACAGCACCTCAATGGACAAGAAATAACACCAAGAATCAACAAACGGAATCCTATCAAATTAGAAAGCTTCTACAAATTTAACAGTATAGTGAGACACAGAACAAACATGAAAATCAATGTTATTCTTGTGCACTAATAACAAACTTAGTGAAAAATAAGTAAGAAAGCAAATAGTATTCACAATAGCATCAAAAATTATATACTATATAAATGAAGTATAGTTATTTTGATTATAATTTTTCTGCCTATCCACACAGCAAAGGAAACAACTGAGTAAAGAAACAACCTACAGATGGGAAAATAACTTTACCTAGTATTCTATGGATAGGGGACTAACATCAAGAATAAAAACTCAAAATATTAGACACCCCCAAAATAAAACTTCCGATCAAAAACCAGGCAACCAAAATGAGCAGGTACTTCTCGGAAGAAAAATTAAAATCATTCAATAAATACAGGAAAAATACTCCTGAGTGTGAGCAAACTTATTTGATAATGAATGTCCATTACTGCAGCTTACTATTTGATTAATGATTTCCTGCAAATTCCCCAGTAGGATTAGAATCTACAACAGTCTAATGATTTAACTCTTTTCCGAGTGTCTAGAGGGACAGAAGAGTTTGGGGATTGATGACAAATATTATTTCTGTTACAAGAATTTATTCTACTAGTCTCCTTTTACCTACTATTTAGGTTCATTTAATTTTTTTCTTGTATTTTGTTCAGGGTCTCAGTACACAGCTCAGACTTGTATGATCCTCCTGCTTTTGAGGGTCCCAGAGCTAGGATTATAGGCATGCATCACCACGCCTGACTTGGTGGCTGATTCAATGCTCCCAGGGGCAGTGCCAGAGCAGCATGTGGTGCCGGGGATCTAACCTCAGTCCCTGTACTTGCTTAAGCACATGCTTAGTCTGCTGAGTTATCTTACCAGCTCTAGGATCATTTAATTCAATGATAAATGATTACTCAATATGTTAAGAATTACCAGTGTTCTAACTGGGTATACAAAATGAAGTGAAAAAATGTGAGAAAATAATATCATCCATTTGAAAATATAAAGCATAATCATCCAAGTATTTAATCTAAGCACTCTTGTTTAGAGAAGATTTACTGAATATCATGACTAAAGTGATTTTTGAAACATAGTGAGCTAGTTCTCTGGCATGCTTGTGTTCTCGCCTTTCATAAACTTCCCAACATCACTTCATCCATATTCTTCCCAAGTGTAGGCCATTCTTTACCCAAGTTTTCAGAAGTTTGGATTGAGATGCAGATGAGGTCTCTATCCAACTCTTATTATCATTATGTTTTAGCACATGTGTAAGACTTCATGCACTTCAAAGTGTATTATTTTACTCAAAGGGCAACACATGGATTTTCAAGATGAAACAAACAAGAAGGCTCAAAATAAACTACTTTTGTGACTGCAAAAATGTTCAGATATATGTATATGTTTTGTATGTATAAGTGTATAATGTATACACACAAATGTATATGCACAAAGGTATAGGTGTAATTCTGCTTGCCACTTACACATACTGATAGTGCTTGGTCATATTCTCTTTGAAATTTGAAATGACAGACTTACAAACAAGTAAACTGTTGATAGGTAATAAGCTTATAAGTATTCTTTATGTGCTTCAGTGTCTCTTCCATCTAAAAGCTATCTCTAATATGATAGGGAGAGTAGCCAATTTTGCACTCTCAGAGCTTAGAGCAGGGCTTGGCATGAATGAAGTTATTATCAGAATTTGTCTTATTTTTTTTCACTTACCTAACCACTTATTTTGTAGGAAAATTCTAAGCCATGGCTCCTACAATGACCACGTTTGATACCACATAATCCCACTTCCTCCTATTCTTCCAAAATATTCTTCAATCCACAGATGGCTGGGCAAGATTGGTTTCTTTCACACTGTGACTGTGTTCTGATTAGCTTAAGCAATAAATAAATAAATAAATAAATAAATAAATAAAATTCCCATATAAACTCAATCCCTATCCTAGTCACTATGGTTGGTTTAGAAATGGTTCAACTATTCCCCAATTCTATGAGCTGAAAAGAGTTCCTCAAGGAGAAAAGTGCTTTTCTCCTTGGAATGCACTAGAAGCACTTGTTCTATCCCAGGACTGGCTACCTGAGGTAAGGATATGAAATGTGACACCACAACAGCCTTTGTCACCACAGGGGTGAGGGCTTGGATTTGTCAAGGGACCACTACTTCAAGTATAAAAGCAAAACTAAGTGTAAATAAGACAAACAGAACCTCTGTCCTCTTTAGCATCCACTGTGTACTTTAATTGGCTAAACATGTTTTACAATACACTGTAAATTATGTGAACTAATATGTTACTAAGTCATCTTTCCTTGGATTATTTTAGTCACTTTATAACACAGAGTCCTAATTTGGGTAATACCTTTTCAATGAACTTTCTTTCTTTCTCTCTGAGATAAACTGAATAAGTTTACAACTAAAAAACATTGAATAAAACAAGTGGCTTAGAAGAGGCAAAGGCCCTTCTCTGAAATAGCAGGGCTTAGGGGAGGACTGGTTTTGAATTTTGGCTTCCAAAACTGTGTTAAACATAGTTCTCCCCTGTGGGGGGAAAAATAATGTTTCACACATCTAATTTCTGACCTTTGCCTCACTGCTGAACTTCATTATTAAACACAGTTTGCAGATAACAAACCTGAAGTAACAGAAGGTGAACTGACTCGATATACCTAAGAAAAGACCTGGCTGGGACTACATCTGGGTAACTCAAGGGTTAATCATGACTTCATGGTGCTAACTCCAGACTAAAATGCAGAGCAATTCTCAGTGTTGTGACTGTCAATTAACCACTGTCAGTGGTTCTCATTTTATTATAAGAAATGAGTTCTGTGTTATGGTACATGATCTCATGATTTCCAAGGCTTTTACCATCTGTGGACTCCTGAGTAAGTGCTCACAGAGACATCTAGTCTATGTAAGAACTGAGAGTGCCCACAGACTTCGACGTAACTTTCTAAGTACCAGCTGAAGCCAAAGCAGAAAGTGAAATTGAGATTGATTTCTTTCCAGTCTTTGAGTTCAGGTTTGCTCTTTCCTGCTTTAACTGTTTGATTACATGTTTTATTAAATTAAAGTTAATTGTGGCAAAACACTTCACAATTCTTATATACTACTAGTATAACCTCTGTTTTAAAATTTGATTTTTTTCTGCATCTCCTGCTTAGTCCATTAACAAAAAGAGGGAGATGGTTGAATAAAGTTAGTGGAATAAGACTAGTGGAATTATGTATATACAAAATAACTAAAGTTTTATTTTAAACACTCATTGCCAGGACCTTTCCTAAGGAGTTCCTGATGAAAGGGAGGCTGAAAATTTTCATGTTTAATAATTTCCCAGGTATCACTGGCCCAGGACTCATGTTTTACTAACTTCTGAGTAATATTAAAGTCAATGTAACTTCCAAATTCAAACACTGAACACTTCCACGCTGCCTTCCCAAATGTGACTCAAGGAGCTCCATTTACCAGCAATTAACAGGTGTATTGCCTTAGAAAAGGAGGCATATGAAGTCTGGTTAAATTATGTAGCAAGTAGGTGTGGTCACCATAGAGCTCATCAAAACTTTTAGTCCACTAATATGCAAAATCTTGTGCTGGCATATAACATTCAGTGTTTTCCAGAGTTATTGACCCTAGAAATCCCCTCTTTTATTGCAGGCCCTGTCCTAGAAGTAGTGTTCTCAAGAATCTTATGGAAAACAATCTGAAACACATAAATCTTAGGGAAAGCTAATGTTCTTCAGGGGCAAATGAGGCTAAGACTCCATAAATATAAGATGGAAACTAGAACTATCTATCAATACCTGAAGTGCTAAGTAGGATACTGACTAATGCATAAATACATAAAACTAAGGTGACTGCACCTAAATAAAGTATAATCAGTGGCATGCAAAAGTTTGAAATAAGCTCAACATATTATATTTCTGTTATAACTTCTTTCTTTTAACAATACAAAATAGGCAATGTCTGATCATTTCCAGATTTATCTTACTTCTCTATTTGTTAAAAAGGAAAAAGAGTTTGAATTGATTGAAAGCTTGGCTGTTAGCAACAATTATATAATGTAACATGGGCCTCATGGGATGCAACAACTTCCGGTATGAAAGCAGCTGCTGTATTCTTCAGTAATTGAGCAGTTCTTGTGAAGGGGGAAAAAAAGAAAACTAAAATGTCTATTAAATCCAGTTTACCTCTGTAGACAAGATTGGAAATGAAATAAATAAAAAAAAATGGATGCCTGCTTCTTGAAGTCTTTAAGAGAAAAAAATTTAATTTAATTTTCTTAAAGACGTGATATTTAAGCATATTTTAAATTATTTTCAGGAGTCCTAGCTCAGGTCCGGTGAGTGTGCGGAGAGCTTCCTGCTACCCTGCGCGGCGGGACCAGTCCCAGCCCAGGCGCAGTGTGGGCCGGACCCTCTCCCAGCCACTTGGGCCGCCCCCACCACTCTGCAGTGCCTCCCCCACCCCACCCGCCTAGTAGGAATTTTTGTCCCGTCCCAGAGGCCCCAGACCCAGTCCTAGCCCAGGTCCCGTGAGTGTGTGCAGAGAGCTTCCTCTTCCCCCTACTTCACCTTGCCCCCTCCAGGCACAACTCAGGACTGGCATACACGCCTGAGGTGTAATCCTGCAGCTGCAATCCCTGCAGAGA
>NW_004524589.1:19337069-19370617 GCF_000260255.1 Octodon degus
TGCAGTGTATTATTTGTTGAAACTGTACTTCCGATTTGATTTGAAACTGTCTCATTGCTATCTGTTTATCAATAAAAGTTTGAAAAAGTATAAATTATTTCCAGTAAAATTTCTGGCATCTTAGACATGCATAAGCACTTGAAAATTATGGTACATTATTTTATAGTGGTTTAAAGAATGATAATAAACCCTATCATATGGAATTTTTTCTACTTCTGACACCTTGCATATTGAAATACTTCTCCCGGGTAAAGTGTAAGGTAAAGAAAGACTCTTAAGCATCACTAAGTCTCTGGAGTGGGGACTGTGTTGCTTTATGGAGTACTGAGGTTGGCCAGAGAAGTTTGGCAAATCTTGAAGGAAAATATGAGGTGCTGAAACAGGGTTTCAAAAAGTTAGATTCCTCATGAAGCTAGAGTTCTAGAGAATATAGAAAGTTCCAGAGGAGTTCAGAGACTCAGTGGCATTAGGACATTTTTACTTCTTTGATCAAAAGTGAAAGGACTGACCTCTCAATCGTGTTTCTACCAAGTTAGCAGCAACATTCCATTACAAGTCATGAAGGCTTATATATGTTGATTCATCCATTATATAACAACCTGATGGGAAATCTCTAAGTCTAGAGCCATCCTAAAAATTTATTATGTTTAATCAGAAGCTCTAGCATATAGCATGGTCCATACATCAAATGAATATGCAAATTACAGCAGAAGTTAAAAAGGCAGTTCAGTGGATTTGTTAAATATTTTAAACTAATATTTTTTTAGTATTTGAAATTGAAACAAGTTGTTACAAAGGGAAATTTAATGCTATGTGGATAATTTTAACTTGTAGATCCTTTCTCCTGAAGTAACATTTTATTTGAAGATGTATATATTTTAAAATAGATAAGGGAGATTTACCAAAGCAATTTAAACATAATTATTATTTTAAAGCAGTGTTTGTCTCTCTATATGTTTTAAATGACAGTTTCTTAGGCTGAAAAAGAGGGGAGATTAGTTATCTCTGGGAAACTCTAAGAAAATACTAGAGTTACAGGAAAACGTGGCGTAAAATTCCTAATGTACTTTAGCTTAACCCCAATGCAAATGTCTCATTAATAAAAGTAAAAAAAAAATAATTTTGTAGAAACTTAAATGCTTTTAGCTCTCTGAAAAGATATAAAGTAGCAATTATTCTTTTTATCAAAGTGAAACATAGATGAGGAGAATCTTTGTTCTCAAAAACTAAAGGTGAACCATTTCAAGATTTGAAGATAATGGCCTTTAAAACACAGCATAATTGCCCCAAATTTCTTCTTTTTTTAACCTGGGTTTTGTTACCATTTCTGAATATCATTCCTAGAATTTTAACTTTTAAAGTATAAGCTAAGTGTTGTGGTCCCTCTTACTGAAGATTTAAACAAGACTCGCATGGGGTACACCATCTCGACTCCTTTGAGCCTTCAGGATTCATTTAATATGAGTAGTCTTGATGTGTCATTGCATACAACCTATCAAGCATAGGTTAAGCATAGTAGTTAAAGCAGTCTTTAAAATAAATAACAAAATAAATAATTTTATATGCTGAAACAATAAATAAGGAATATACATTTCTGAGACGTCAACAAAACATGTTAGGATAAACATATTAGGAGTTCATCACATCCCTTGTCCCATCAGAAAGTACACAGAACTACAAAAACAGGGGCCAATTTGTACCTGCACTGAAATATTTCCCCATTACTATTTGCAATGGTGGTGAACTGGTAAGAGACCAGAAGGTTGGTAACAGTAAATCTTGCAAAGATAGAAGAATAATTCAAGGTGCCACATTTCCCACCCCAGGGCCTTCAGGAGAGGTGAGAGAATGAGCAAACAGACCCAAGCAAATATTTTTCCAGGAGTGCATACGGGAACACGTGTGTGTGTGTGTGTGTGTGTGTGCGCGCGCGCGCGCGCATACACAGAATAAGTGATGGTTCTCAGCAAGGACACCACCAGCCTGTGCACGCAGTGGTGGAAAACCAAGCTCATATTTCCAAAACAAAGACACACTGGGCAGCAGCGGGAGGCCTGACAGAGAAGCAGCACCACGTTAGAAGCTGTAGGCACATGTGCAATTGCCCCCCTCTGCAGAAGGATGGTGCTGGCAAGAGACCACAGTGCAGAATACAAACCTGCGCACCAGTCACATAATCAATGGGTAGGCACCTTTGCTTGTCGTGGAGATGAGCCAGGAATCAAGGCAAGCAGTGGAGGTGCAGAGCCAGAGGAAGAGACCCAGAATAGAGTATGTCCTAGAGGCCAAGAGATTTTCCATCTTAGAACACAATGTTTTTATGCTGACAGATGTATAGTAAGCTTTGAAAATTATTGTCATTTCTTTGCTCAGCTAGAAGCTGAGTTGCTATGCATCTTATTTTTAACTACTTTTTTTTTTTCAGAGGATGAAAAATTTAAAAGAATCTTAAAGGAACTATCTAAGTAAAACCTCTGCAGTTTGTAAGTGAAGAAGGCACTGGCACCAAGAGAAGTAAAGAAATGCTTTTGTAAAGATTATAGGGCTACTTAAGGGCAGAGCCAGGACCAATGCCCTTTCTTCAGGATCTGTCTCTAGGTCAATGCTTTGTTTTTTATACCGCTTTACTGAGATATTCTATTATATATATATACTCCATTAAAATTTTATAGCTTCTTGCTGTCACCAACATGGTACAATGTACTGCTAACTTTTTTTTTTTTTTAGAAGGAATGGATGTCTCTCCCTTTAAGGACCTAACAATCGAAGTCACATGAAACATAAAATATGAGACCAAAGGGGGGGGGATCAGATCCTTACAATCCTTGAGGGCGTACTGATTCTTTTGAAGTCCACAGTGATGAAAAGTAACTTAAACTTGGCCTGGACAGAGGCAGGTGGACAAAGAACTTTTGGGGCTCTGGGTATAGACTCTAGATTGATTGTTCAATCAGGAACATGGTCACAACATTGTCTCCATGAAGGTATATAAAATATTTATTCCATGTTATGTTCTTTCTTAAAGTTACACTTTAAAAAGAGGTCTCCTACACAATGCCCAGAGCCCACAGGTGACAGTGGCTGGGAAGAAGCTGATGTCTGTGTAAAATGAAGCTGAAACTCAGAGCAGGCATTGTAAGTTTGCATATAAAATCAGGGCAGCACTACAAGGAAATATGTAGCCGAGGGTTATGAGACATCAGTGATTCATTTATCAAGAAAAAGAGAAAAAAAGAGAAATAGCTTATTGAATATTATCAGTCTCAAATTTTTCAATAGATTTATGACTTTATTTTAGTAAAGAGGGTAATAACAATGTCACTTACGATGCTATATTTTATATGTGCAAGTATGCCTATAGTTAATAGAATTCATCAGGCAGTAGGTTTGGGCACTATTTAAAACATGGGTCAGAGGGGCATTAATTCTATTCAAAGTGTCCATCTGTTGCTGCCCAACTTGCGCAGAGGGTTGCATAGCAACCCGTGGTACTGCCTGGATATGGTTGGCCTCCCTCTGTTGCTTTTGTTTGCCCTCTGAGAGAGTTGCCCTTGATGGAGAAACAGTAGGTGTTCTTTTATTTATATATATATTTATTTTTTTGGCTGGAGCTTGGCCTGGTGAGTGGGGGCTCATTATAGCCTGCTGAGCTGGATAGCATTGTGAGGCAATATCTGACATATGAATGTAATTTATCTTCCTGGCATGATTCTTAGTCCCAAACTGATTCCCAAATTCCTAGGACTATGGAAGTATAGCAATTAAAAAGAAAATACCAGGACCTTTTACTTGTATACCTAGGAAAAAAACACCAGCAAAACAGGCAGGGAGAAAATTCTGGAAGTTTGTTTCAATTTTATGGCACTGAGTTAAAATTACAGTATTAAACTTTACCTATTGCTGAATACCAATAGTTTTCAACTCTACATACCATGAAATTGGTTCAATTAAAATGTTCCTCAAGATTCAGACATTCTTAGAGGACTGTGCAATTTGTATCAAGTATAAGTATGTATTTATGTTTTGTTGACCATTACATCTGTTTTTTTTTTTTTTTTTTTTTTTTTTTTTGCTGCTCAGTAAATTTTGCAATGAATTTGAGCATCAGTAATCTTACACAAAAGATGGATTTACCTGACTTTCTTTCAAGTATCAAAGGTAATATTAGACTGGAATAAATGGTTCCCATTCCGGAAGCTAAACATCACAAATATCGTTATAGGCCACTAACAAATAACCATCCTAATAGATCATGGGGTTCAAAATTTCCCAATGAAAACAAATTTTTGACAGAATTTTAAACACCGTATCTTAGAGAAATCATTATATCATATTAATGGAGGAATGTAATCAGGATACTGCTTATAACTTGATTTAGTCTTTAATATTTTATTCATGCACAGATTTATAAATGCATTCTCTTCATCTCTGATGAATCAGCATATTTCCATTTTAATTAAGTCTCAATCCCACTTTTTCAGTTAACAATCTTTAAACCAAATTTTAATAAAGACCTGGCTGCCATGACCAAGTGTTTTTGTTTGAGCACACTTCCAAAGTGATTTTAGGGGAGCTAAGGCATGTGAGTCATACACTTCACTTTAGCTGCTATTAAAACTAATGTGCGGATGCTGAAGTTGTTACTCATAGAATTCTGAGGATATAGTATCAGTAGGAGTAGAATCTCTCTTCTTGTCGCATATCAAAGAAAGCACAAAGACCCTGAGCACAGAAGGCATACAGATGTGAGGCTGGCTCACAATCAGCTATCAGGTCAGTTCTAATGTGTATCATTGTTTTGGGGAAGGTTGACCATTTAATTTGTTCCCCACTCTTGACCTCTTTTGCAAATTAAAGAGGGATCAACCAGACAGAAGACAAGAGTGAAGATGTTTTTTGGAAAGGAGAACATAAAGTCACACAAACTATAAGGGAAGAGGCAGCAGAATTTGGCAATCTTGGCTCAAAATTCTTACTTTTCTTGTTGCTAAGATGAAATATCCAACACACAACAGTAGAGGGGGAAGAGTTTAGTTAGCTCACAATTGGTAGAAGTTTTGGTTCATGATGGGCTGGCTCTAAAGCAGGGTAGCTTTGTACAGAACAGTTCATGGTGAGGAAAGCAAAAAGGGGCAGACAAGCCTCTTTTTTTATGGTACTGCAGATGAACTTGGTACTTTGCCCTTGCCACACTGCTGAACTATATCCCCAGCCTAGAGAAGCCTCTTTCTGCCCCCTATGAAGTATTCAATCTACCAGAAGTAAGGTGGTGCCAATTCAATTAGTGAATGGATTTAGTAATTGCCCACCCTTAATCTTAGCACTCTTAATCCTAGCATTGAACCGTGACTCACTTACCCACTCTAGATTCTGTCATCTCTGCAAAAGCCCTGTCTGTGACTGCATGACGCCGGAGGTGGGCATAACAAGTGCATCCACTGGCTTCATGAGCTTGGTCAAATTATTGTCTTTCTCCATTGCGCACTGCTTCTGTCTGCAAAGTTCAATCATTATACACACTTCTACATTTTAAAAATTAAGAACATGCAAGATAAGTTGTTTGGTAAGAGACTTAGTATGAGAATTCTTTGACAAATAATGGTTATTTTAAAAATAATTTTCATAAGGAGAAACTCAAGGATCAGGAGAGGTTCAGAGACAGCAGAAACAAAGTCCTGGGGTGGCTCTTCTAAGGTGAGACCTCTTAATAAGTCCTTGGAACAAGTGACATTTCTTCTAGTGGAGATGGAGATTGTCACTCTTAACAGTTACTATCTGGTCATAATCACTCAATTAATAATATTGCAGAGGAAGACAAAAAAATAAACAAAATAGAAAAGCCAAAAGGTATTCTCTTTACAAATCAGAGAGTAATTCTGATGTTATTTAAATTCTTCCAGGCTCACATTATGAAATTTTAAGATAGAAATACTACTATACAGCCTCTAAGTTTGTTGGAGAGATTAAATGAAATAATGTGTTAAAGAAAATCCACAAAGATTAGACATGGAGGTACTCAACAATTCCTTACTGTGAAATTTAAATACATTAATGATAGCTCATATTCAGAAGTTCATACTTTTCAATTTATATAATAGAGAATATACTCATGATCATGGAAATATTTCTAATTCAGCAATACATTTCAGCAACATAAAATGTCTATATTTCAGTTATTATTAACTTATATTTTGAATACAAAAGGTGGAAAAGTTGGGAATTAAAGATTAAACAAAAACATTGTAATTATTACCTAAGTAAAAATTAAAGTGAAACTTTATTATTTATGTATATGTATTTTGTTTAATTCCATATTACTAAAGCCAATAGAGAGCCCTGTTCCTGCCCCACACATGTGGGGATCTCCCCCCACAATTCTGATGAGGCACTGATGGTGAACACCCAACTAGCTCCTAATTTACCCACAGGAGAATTTCAAAGTGGCATTCCTGTGCGGATAGTTTATCAACCTCTTGATATCTACCAATTTGTGTTAAATAGATGTACAACATCATTGCATTGAAAAGACGATAAATTTGTCTTATTTTCTCTCTTTGTTTTCCTAATTTTGATCATGATAATGCATACAGTGTAGTGACACACACCTCTTTTATCACCACTGCAAAAAGATTCTGAAACCTGATCTTAGTTTGGTGCACTTCTAGCATTAACTACTCCCCTTTACTCACATTACTGACACAGGATTCAACCAGAAAACCTTGTTTAATTGAACACAATTGATTCCCCAGCAGGGGTCTGAGTTGGTGAAGACAAGAATAATTTAACACCAAAGATTAAATGCTAAGCCCCACATGCATACTTCCAGTTTTTAATTACCAAGGAAGACCCTTTCCGAGATGGCTGCATCACCCACTGTAGGCAGGAAGTGGAAATGCTCTGCACTTGTTCTGTAAATGCTGCCCTAGAGGAAGTATATTGGTTTATTAACTGATGAAATTTTGTGCAATGTTATGGTTAGACAGCTAAAGTTCCAGTTTTATTTTTAAAAATGGCTAGTCAAACTTTCATGAGTGTGTAACTTTCCTTACACCTAACTAAGTAGGGGTTTGGCATATGTAGACACAAGTCTAAAGGAAATGGCATTGTTATTTAAATTAATTATTTAAAAAACTTTATGGGATTATTTTCTCATATTATAATTCTTGTATAAGAGGAAATGAGAATTATGTAACTTACCCAAGTCTAGTATTAGCAAAAAGTTATGACTTTAATCCAGATAGTCCCAGTCCAGAGTTCCAACATTCAAAATGTTTTACTTCAGTTCCTTCCTATGTTGGGCCACCATTTAGAAAACTGAAAATTCCGGCACTGACCTCTTAATAACTTACTATAAATGTTACTGAATGAAAATTTTCCCATAATCAACTTAAAATCCAAATAACTGTGTTGCCCATGTAGACACTTACTTTTTAAAAGGTTAGTCTATGTTAAACACATGTACATGTCACAGAGCATATTTTTTCCTTCACTAATTACTTAGAACAGATGATTTTTTTACACAAATATGGGCTCTAGGGCCAGCCAAATAGCTCAGCAGATTGAAGTGCCTGCAAGCAAGCACAGGGCCTGGGTTTTGATCCCCAGGTCTGCTGTGCTGGCCCCGCCACCGGGGCATGCTGAGACAGAGATTGAGACTGGGCATAGTGGCATATGCCTGTAATCCCAGCTCTTGGGAGGCTATAAACAGGAGAATCACCATGAGTCTGATCTAGTAGTGAGACCCTAAACACCCTGTAGACCCTTCCCTAAAGTACAGAAAAAAAGCCTGGGCTCTTTCAGGCAGTAATATGTAGAAGATCCAAGCAGACAAATCTGGTTCGTATCATTGAAAAGGCATAGCATGAAATAAGAACGCAGCATTACAGGAGTAGAGTATATGACTAATGTATACACTGTCACTTTTCTTCTCTTGCAGTTTTTAATGTCTTACCTTTATCATTATTTTTCAGTGATTTCACTATGGGACTTGGAAACATTTTCTTTGTCTTTTCTGCTTGGAAATTTTGTGTATTTCTTGAAACTCTGGCTTTATAATTTCCATCAAATTCAAAGACACAAGGAGGCTCCTCGAAAGACCTTTTTAACCAACACCCACTGTCTCCCATCAGTGCACACTCTAGTAACACTGGTCTACTAAGAAACGCATCTATCTCCTTATCTAAATAACACTATCAAGTTATTTGCTACAGTATGAAAGCTGTCTGCAGGGAGCAAGGTAGGCAGTTCCACTCTTCTGGCTAACACATCCTGGCAAGAACCAAGAAATACATGTGAGAGCTTTCGTGGAGAATTTAGATAAATGTAGAGTTCTCCAGGGATGAATAGGAGAAAAATTATTCCCATAGACATGGACTTGCCAATCAGGATTCAGCATTCTTAAAATAACACACCCGTGTTCTGGTAGCCTATTAGGATGACTCCTTGAAGCTTGGGGATCAGTATGACCTAAGGTAAATGAGGTACAGAAATCCCAAAGGGCAAAAAACTCAAGGAATTGGAAGTATTATGAAATATGAACATGTAAGAACTGAAAATTTGATACCAGGTAAGTATACTGTACCCTGGTGTATTCTTCCTTCACTAAGATCACAAGAAATTTACTGGTTAGGGTGATTAGATAAAAGTTTCTTTGAGAAACACAATTACTACTGTTTCCTATAGACTCAGGTTAACTCAGAGAGATGAGGCTTAACTTCTACAGCAATAATAGACACCTGGAATTGCAGGAGCTCTGTGGTAGCACTGAAAAGTTATGTGCTTTTCTGTATTTCTGAATGCTAAGACCAGAATGACATGAAAGGTACTTCCACTCAAAAGAATTTGTGGCATAACTCAAGCATTATACAGAGCCAGGGCTCAAAATAATGAACTGTTCAACAGAGATTTCCTCAAACTACAAAGTTTTCTTTAAAACATATAGATCTGGTAGTTATTGATATCAACTCCTGGCATGAAAAGCAATGGTACTTTATTCATAAAGGCTGCTGGAGTAGGCAAGAGCACATTAAAAGTGTGGAGTCCCTAGTCAAAATATACAATCAGAAGAAATATTGAATCATGGGAAGAAATAGACAGTAACATGTTCTTAAGATTTAAAAAAAAACTTATGAAACAGTAATCTTTCAGTGGTCTTTCTGTTCAACTTTCTAACTAATCGCTGCAAAGAGAAAGGTGGAGTATGTGGGCTGAGGGTGGGCCATTGTGTATAAAAGTGAAGCAACTACTACACTAGATCAACAGAGCCACAACCAGCTTGCAGGTATTGATCAGGTAAATAGGTTCTTCTTAAACCCCAATAAGGAGACTCTAAAAGAGTTTCATGTTTTCCCTAACAAAAGCAGTAGCACACATTTGTTTTCTTGATCTGTACCTAGTTAACTATGTTTACCTTCCAACTTTCTGTCAAAATGAAATCTTCAAGGATATTGAATATCTTGTCTTTATTGACACATCATATAGATCTATTCTTCTTGGGAGATAATGCTATTTGAACCTTGGGAGCAGAAAGTGATTAAGAATCTTAGAATGATCATATGGCTTGTATGTGCCAGAAATTGGGGGAAAGTTTGACAAAGACTTGGGGATGCATCACAGTAACTGAATTTGTGATGGCCCAGTGGTCGGAGAGAAGCCATGACAGCATCCTACAAAACTGTGAAAAGTGTATTTGGTCTTTTTTTTAAGTATCCAGTTCTTGTTTATTAGTTGGAAGACCCAGTAATTTCCATAGCCTTATGAGAGATATCCCCATTAAATTGGTCAACAGCGAAAGGTTAAGTTTTCTAGAAGTATTAAACTTTTCTCACAAAAAAATGCTGTTGATACATAACTAAATTTTAAATACAAGGGTATTTCACATGGATTTGACAAATATTGTTTTTCGGGACTGGATTGAACTCAGGACCTTGCAATTTCCAGGCAGGCTCTTATGCCACAAGCTGTGCATTTGGTCTTTATTTCCATTGCCCACCACACAATTCATAACGCCCTTCATCTTCAGAGTGCTGAATGTCTTTTCTATGCCTTTGAGATACCTGCTGCCTGCGAGCCCCCAGACACCTTCAGAACAGGAGCATGACACTCAAAAGACCAATGTAAGATTAGAAGGTTGGGACTTGCAGCCTTACTTTCCAACTTAACATGGAACGAAAAAGAACTAAGGGTTGAGTTGGTTACCAATGGCCAGCGATATAATAATCAGCTGTGTCTATGTAATTAAACCTCTATAAAAACTCAAAGACACAGGGTTCAAGGGAGCTTCCAGATATCTTAAGGTGAGCAGGTGACTGGGGGATGATACAGCAGAGAGACATGGAAGCTCTGCATCCTTTCTCATATGCATCTCTTCTGTCAGGACATTGCTCATCTGCAACCTCTGCAATATGCTGTGCATATGATATACCACACGAACGAGACGAGAGTGTTTCTCTGAGTTCTGTAACCCACTCTCTGCTATTAACCCAACCAAATCAGGTTATGGAAGACCTAACTTATAGCATGCTAGTGAGAAATATGGATCAAAATCTGGGTTTTATGATTAGTATCTGAGGAGTTGGAGAGATAGCTTACAGGCACAAACACCCACCTGGCAAGCGCAAGGTCCTGAGTTTGATTCTTGGTACAAAAAAAAAATCAAGCAAAAAACCCCACATAATTAGCATCTGAAATAAGAGGGCAAGTGTTTGGGATAAGCCCCAATTCTGTGGGTTCTAACACTGTCTACTAGAGAATAGTTTAACATATAGAGGAGACAACCCTCATAAACCTGGTATCAAAACTGTTGTTAAATGATTTGTGGGAGTAAGAAATACTCTTCCAAACTTCTACAGGAGAGCTACAGTACAAACAGTTCAATCTCTTTTTTATTTTAAAGAAAAGAAAAGGAAAGGAAACAGTAAAAATAAAATTGTAGGAGAGTAACAATGGCTGGCACATTGCATATTGTTATCTTCAATGTAGTTGCTCATGTCATAAGATGCAGGCATGAAATCTCTCACTTGAGAGCAGGTGAAACTCAAGTACATATGTCCTCCTTTATGATAAAAGAAGGAGGAAGTCTTCAAGTGCAAATTTCTGTTTATACTTTGAGAACTTAGAAAACTATTCAGCGAAGGAATCAAGGTTACCCTTTAAAAATCAAATGAATGCTGCTGATTATAATTCAAGCTATTTATATTTAGTTTGATGGCACTATATTTGCAGTAAACTCACTCCTTTCACTCAAAGTGGGATGAGTTGATGCTTCCTGTAGTTAGAAGATTTGAGTGCTTTATCTTTCTTATTTGTTGTGTGAGGCAGAGTATAAAGATGCATTATGCAAGGACTTTGCTGTCAATGAGTTTATAGTCTAAGGTGAGACAGATCAGCCCTACTGACAAGTTGGATAATATAAGTGTCCCAGAGAGCTGTGCCAAGGGTGTGGGGGGAGACTGAGGACAGGTATGGTGCAGCACGGGAGGCCCATACGACCTTTGCTTTCTAAAAGTATGGCAGGGCAGAAACGTTAGGAATGGCAATAAAGACTCTCAGTGTAAGCTTAGGGCAATAACAACACAAAGGATGTGAGGGGGACCTGGCTGTGATATCTGTCAGCACATGGACAGCCAGGGTTGAGGCGGCTGGTCTGGCTGGCTGGTCAGGTGTCCCCTTCCTCCCTCACTGTATCACGTGCATCCCCTTCAGCAAAGAGGATGACCACGCCCATTAGAGGAGGACGGGTTTCTGGGTCAAGGGTACACACATAGCCGCACTCCCCTGCTAGCACCTCCGAAGACGCTCTCAATAACAACATGAATCACACATGTACATGACTTCAGCGTTTCTGTTTCAGAGAACCCCCAGATTTCAAGTAAAGGTGCACCCATTTAATATGTTCGGTGGTCTTTCTCTTTAATAATGATTCTGCTCTTTTCTGCTATTTTCTAACTTAGTAAAGATTCTTGGGTGTGATATAGTCACTTTTATTCCTTGTTAAGCTGGATATCCACATACGTACGTAACCAATTTTTCCGCTAGATTTAAAAATAGTCCTTTTCAATTCCATTGTCTGAAGGAAATAACTATTCTGGTCATATTGGGTAAGGAAACCAACATTACTCTTCAAGTTCAACAATTGAGATGCTGAAACAACTTGCTTTTAAATTTTCCCTGTATCCTGTCCCTAGAAAACTCCCTATATTTTTTCTTATTACTAATTGGGTGAGTTTAAAGTCCTACTCCTGGATCTTTCCCTTAGCTATCTGTGTACAGGGAGGAAGGAAAGATTCCTGTCCCCCTGGATTCTCTCCTGTTTTCCTCCCTTCCTCCCAGGAGTGCACACATTATCAGGACTTCAGACTCTTTTGAATTCTGTTTGATAGTGAGTAGTAGGGGCTGTTTACTTCACACTTCTGGAAGGTCACACATCTCAAACTTAACAGTTCACAGGGGAGACAACTGTGTGTGGCCGCGGTCCTAGCCCAGAGTGCTGGTGGACAGAACGAAACTGCATCAGGGAACGCAGGTAACAGCGGCAAGTATGTCTGGAAAACAGAGGACCAAATTTGTCTCCTCAATTCCGCTGAACACAGAGCTTCTGTGTCTCGGGAGTTATCTTCCAGAAAAGAAAAGCGCCACTTGGCCACGTGTAGCTCACTTTGTACTCATTTAGTTCCTCCCTGTAGCATTTTCGGGCCAAGCTCACCCGCACGAAGGGTAGCTTTATAACTGCCTCACACAGAAATAAGAAAGATCAAGCAATCAAGTCTTCCAGCTACAGGAATTATATCCACCGCTTAGCAAGACCAGACTGTTGCTTGAGAAGATCCCTGGTGACCCCTGCCATGGATTAACTGTTCACTGTGAAGGAGTCCCTTAACCTTGTGGTGTTTCCCTCTATGTGCTCTAAGGGAAGGGTAATAGTGCTCAAAAATGACTAGAGGTCACAAATAAGACCCACCCTTTCAACATCTTTGGACATATATACTTTCTTTCACAATAATAACATTTTGTTCAATTTAAAATAATCCAAGAGAGGGTCGGCCAAATACCTCAGTGGATTAAAGCACCTGCAAGCAGGCACAAGGGCCAGGTGTTCAATGCCCGGTCTTGCCATGCCGGCCCCGCCCCCCGGGGTGCCCTGAGACAGAAATTAAGACAGGGCATGGTGGCACGCGCCTGTAATCCCAGCTCTTGGGAGGCTGTAACAGGTGATCACTATGAATCCGATCTAGTAGTGGGACCCTGAACACCCTGTAGACCCTTCCCTGAAATACAAGAAATAAAATAAAATAATGCAAGAGAGTTCCTCAAGACTGCTGTCTACACAGTGAAACAGTTTTGCAAAGAATCACCATTCAGTTCAGATGCTTAACTTTATCAGATGAGAAATTTGTGATGTAACATATTTTAACTCTCTTACTTTATTTGAATCACACACATTTCTTAAATAATCTCAAGTTCTTGAGCACGCACAAGTGCACAGAACGCAAATATGAAGCCCAACGCGTGAGTTCACATCAGAAATATGAAAAAGGAGTAAAACTTTAGAACGGCAGTACTGTGAGATTTGGTTTATGACCGGGTTTTATAGAAAAGATAATCAGGAATTAGTGTCTAAAAATGCAGAGAAAAAGAACTAAGGGAAAGAAAGTAAATAGGGCATTGGGGTGGTGCTGAAAGGTTGGTTACAATGCCTTGAAAGAAAAAAGAACACAGAGATTGGTACAGTTCAGGAAAATAAAAAAAGCTTATTCTGGGACAATGAAAGCTACTTCACAAGAGTAGCTCTGAGAAAGGTGAAAAAAGTTATAAAAGGATGTCAGTTTAGGAAATGTAACACAGTAGCAAAGCTCCCAGAATAACCACTGTAACAATGACAATTTTTTTAAAAAAAATCCAAACTTTGATGTTAAAGTTTATCAAACTGAAAGCACTAGAAAGGTCGGTCTTGTTTATCAGGAAACTGACCGTAACTTAATTAATTAATTTTGTCTTTTTGAGACAGGGTCTCTTTATGCAGTTCTGGCCGGCCTTGAACTCACTTTGTAGCCCAGGCCAGTCTTAAACTCACAACAATCCTCCTGCCTCAGACTCTCAAGTGCTGGGACTACAGGCATGCGCCATGCCTCACTTGTATTTAAAATTAATTTTAAAAATCTAGTCAATTTCTGCTAGTTTTGTATGAAATGTTACAAAAAGATAACACAGTATTATCAAGAAAACTGCTAGTTGGAATAGATGTTTTATCCCCTACATGAGCTTTTCTTTTCAGCCTCTTGTGCAGAATCATTATATGTCAAATGCAAAACTCAAAGTGTAAATAGGTTTATATCCTGTATTTCTACCCCGGTTTTCTTCATTCTTCACACTTAACAATATTAACCTGAGTTGACATTATAACTTTGACATTATAACATTTAACACTATATTTACATTTGAAAACTATTTTCAAGCTGTTGGATGTGAAATAGAGAAATAATAGTGATGATAAAAACACAAAGTTAACAAATGTGGCAATAACATAAAAATGGAAGAAAAACTATTAGCTTAAATGAATATTATAAATGAAGTTGATAGAGAATGACTAATGCAGGTTTTATAACACAAATGCAAAGTTTGAGAAGGGGCCAGGGATTTAGCACTGTGGCACATTGCTTGCCTGGCAAGCACAAGGTCCTGAGTTTGATTCCCAGTACTTAAGAAAAAAAAATAATAAAGCATGGATGAACTTCAGTGATGCTGTGTTGAATGAAATGTTAGTTATAAGAAGATAATATATAATTCCTGTTATGCAAGGAATTATACTCAGATTCATAAAGATAGGAAGCTAAATAATAGTTTCTAGAGTTTGGGAACTAAAGGAGTGTTTAGTGGGCATAGATTCAGTTTTGCAAGATGAAAAGAGTTTTAGAGATTGATGGAAGTAATGGAGGAACGTGTATGAACATGCATTTTTCCCCACTAAGCTGTAGACTTAAGCATGGTTAAAGCCAAGATTAGGGCCAGGGAGATAGCTCAATGGCATAAGCACCTGACGGGCATGCGTAAGGTCCTGAGCTCGACTCCCCAATCCTGAAAAAAATAAAAATAAAAAAATGAAGCTGAGATTATAGCTCAGGCACAGAACTTAATATGTACAAGCCTATGATTCAAACTTCAGTGCCAAAAAAAATGGTTAAGGTGGTAAATTTCATATTGTGTACAAGAATTAAATTTTTTAAAAAAGATTATTCAGTAATATGGCACTTTGTCACAAAATGGCTTTGCATCCTATTTCTCTGAGACCACATGTAGAATACTCCCATATCTCTCCAGAAATTCATGGGCCAGAGTCACAGTCATTTATGAAAGGCATTTTGTGTCACAACCATACACTTAGTCCTTCTCTCCACATGGCGAGGATCTCAAATGTGGACAATGACCGCATTCTGAAAAGACAGAAGTATGATTAAAACTTTACCTTCTCTTCTGAGTACTTTCTGTGTTTTTGGACTGACTTTACCCCAGTGGGAAAAGGCTGCTATAGCAATATCAGCTTGGATCTTCTCCTGCCTGGAAATGTGGAGAGGGAAGGACCTCAGCAGGTCACACAGAGCTCCGGAGGTGTGATCGGCTGCACGGTACTCCTGCAGCTGGGCACCTGGTTGCATTTCTTAAGCCAAGCGTACAAGGAACAGCTCAAAAGGAGGCAGTGGAACTCACTCTTACTGTACAGTAGCTCATTGTGTATGCAGGTATTTGGGACTGATGTCTGAGATAGTTGTGAAGAATAATCTTTTGTGTGATTCTCTTATAGGTAAGTAATTTGATACCTGAAGAGTCCTAAAGCCTAATCCTTTTTCTTTTCTTTTCTTTTTTTTTTTGCAGTACCCAGAATTGAACTTGGGACCCTATGCTTGCCAGGAAGGCACTTATGCCATTGAGCTATCTCCCTGTACCTTACAGAACCTAGACCTCAACACATGTAGTCTAGCATCTTCTAAGTAACTTCGTTTGCTTACATATATGAGATATTGATAATCCATGTGAAGATTGAGACTTTAGTGCAATAATAAATGAGTAGGGAAAACATGCAAATATATTAGTTTAAGGGCTTAAAGGCCTCTTACCACTTAGCTTTGTGTATATATAATATTTTAAAAAGAAAACATTAAGAATAGCTGAACTTCAGAAATCAAAATTCATTTATGCTGCATCAAAATCTTATCTTGTCAAAAAGAAGTATAATATCTACTATGTCAATAGCACAATGCAAAGCCCCTTTTATTAAATATTAATCAAGGAGAAAAAATGTAGTTTAAAATTTCTTTATTGGCACTCAACATTTGAATTAAAACTTCTTGAAAATCCATGTACGTTGAATGTTATTGAGAAACTCAAATCATTGGAAAATACTTTCATGAGCTGAAACTAAAACTTTAGCACTTTAAAAGGAAATGTAAGACACTCTCATGGCTTAGCACAGTTATACTAAAGTTGCCTCATTGACCAGCAGCATTAATTGAGTAATATCTGATGCAAAGCACCGTGTATGCTCATTGAGGTCAATCAAAATGGAATATTCAGCTCTTGCTCTAAAGACCTACTTTCTGATAAGTCTCCATTAACAGAGAAACACCGAAGCATTCACAAGTCACAGAGATGCCACAGAAGGTTGTACAGCCAACAGGCAGGGAAGCTTAAAGAAGGGCTCAGCAAGGAAGAGAATCTATAGAAGTTTGGAAATTTCAAAATAAACTGTCATATAGAAAATTTTTCTTATATGATAAAATAGAAGCTTAACTTATTAAAATTGTTAAGACATTAAGACACAACTGGCTATTGCTTTGGAAGTATATAATATCATCTTATATTGCATGTTCATAATTGTATTCTAGGTAAGTAGAATATATTTTTAAAATCTCAACAAAATATTTCCAATTCAAAGGGCCGGGGAGAAAGCTCAGTAGAATAAGTGCTTGCCTGGCAAGCACAAGGGACTGAGTTCAATGCCCGGTTCTGGAAAATAAAAATCCAATAAGATCATATGCAAAACTGAGTAGTATACATAATAAAACAGGGCCAGGGAGATAGCTCAGTAGAATAAGCACTTGCCTGGCAAGTGCAAGGTACTGAGTTCAGTCCCCAGTACCAAAAAAAAAAAAAAAAAAAACCAAAACAACATAACAAAACAAACTGGAAGTAAAATACATGTCTACCAATAGGGGAATTATGCAAAACCAAATGGTCTCAAAGATTAGTACAGTCATTAAACATGAATTAAGTCTTTGCTAATTGAATTAAAGGAATTTTTGATGATTGAGTTGTGAAAAACTAACAAGATATGAACAATAAAAAGAAAATTGAGCATTTACGCACATATTTACAGAAATTTTAAATTATGATTACATCTACTTTTGGAAGGCATTCAGGAAAGGAATATTTTTATCAGAAGTCATTAGAATTTTCAAGTGTTGCATTTTTTATTGACATTTGAATTCAACTAAATCAAATTTTGAGTTGAATAAAACTAATCAAATGTAATTTCCTATTTTTGACTCAGCCATTATTTTATGAGAATCGAGTAGAAAAGTGACTGTAGACTACACCTATAGCTCATAAAGGTCTAAATATTTTATTTTATATTTTTCCATAGTTTTATTGAGAGACAAATAGCAAAGAGACAGTTTCAAATCAAATTGGTATGACAGTTTCAATAATTAACACATTGCATGCTCTCTTCCTAGTGGATAAATGTTGTACAAGATGCAGACATGATATCCTATTTACAAACACTGTTAGAACAAATCCCTCTATTCATTAAGAGAATGTAACTATCTATCTTAACCATTTTGAATACACAGATACAAAATGGACATTCATCTGTATCCCGTTTTTGTTTAGTTCGTCACTTACATATTATAGGTGTGTAAACTCAGCAAAATATTCTAAAAGAGTCCAGTAGTCCATAATAATATTGGGTCTTCTGCTTGACTGGCAGTGTCAGAAATTGCTGACCATGTCCCCTACAGCTCAACATAACAGCATGGCTTTATGTCTTATACTTTGTTTTTATACTTTTCTGCTGGATGGCTAAGACCAAGATAAAGTAAGACCTATGCAACAAGAGTTGTAACTTTTGGATCTGATAAGGTCAGTGAAATCCCCTCAGGATTTATCCTGAGATCCTGTACATCAGATTGTAGAACCTTTGTCAGTTTCAGTCATGTGGATGAGTCATGGCCATTGCTTGGCCAATGTGCTCTCTGTGAAAGCCTGAGAGAGTGTTTTCTCTCCATGTGACTCTCCTTAGGCACACTCTACATGATTGATCACTTTCTTCTTTGGCCCCATAATCTCCTTGATCAGAAAGTTTGGGACACTACTGAGTTACATGACATTACAAGTTCTCATATATCTTGAGTCATAATTGACCTTGGAAGGCTAGGGCCAAAATGTTGGCTTTCCTTGCAGCCAGGGAGGTCTAAATATATTAACATAAACTTTCTGTGTTACCTAAGTTGGCTAATTCAAGATCCGTTACTATCACATGCTTCTTGTAACTCTCATCTATGTATTAATGAATTAGAGTAAAAGTTAAAGTTTTAAGTGCAGGCGAGATAGCTCAGTGGACTAGGTGCATGTTAGGCAAATTTAGGCCCTAGGATTCGATCACATGCCAGGCCAGCTCCACCCCCGGGCATGCTGAGCCAGGAATGGAGTCTGTGCATGGTGGTCCACACCTATAATCCCAGCAGTAGGGAGGCAGAAATCAGGAGGATCACTATGAGTCTGAGCTGTGCAGCAAGACCCTGCACACACACACACACACACACACACACACACACACACACACACGTTACTTAAAACCCTTTAAGGGCCAGCTAGATAGGTCAGTGGATTAAAGTGCCTGCTTAGGCAGACTCAGGGGCTAGGGATTCTATCACCCACCTGCCGCCTGCTGTGCCAGACCTGCCCCTGGGGTGCGCTGAGATGGCGACTGAGACTGGAGTGTGGTGCATGCCCGTAATCCCAGTGCTTGGGAGGCTGAAAACAGGAAGGATCACTATAAGTTCGATCTGTGTAGTGAGAACCTGTAGACCCTGTACCAAATACATAAAAAAGGTGGTTAAGTTTCAAGAGTTCAAAAAAAAAAAAGAGTTCACGTTACATTTAAAACATAATCACAGAGGTTCTGAAAGACTGAAGACTTGAAAACTGCAAGCATTACAGATTTGTCAATCCATGAAAGGATATGTGCTTAGTTTCCTATGTTTTTTTACTCTAACTTCATAATGGCTTACCAAAAAGTTTCAGTTTTATTCCTACTTGTTTTTTAAGCCAACATTAATCATTTTTTTTTGTTGTTGTTGCTGCTATTTCTTGCTTGTTTTTTCTTTCTGTAGTACGTGATCGCACTACAGAATGATTACACACACTCACTGTAAGACTGATACAGATGTGTAACACATTTCCAGGCCCATCATTTTTTCCTTCTCCTTCCATCCTCCTTTTACTTCTCCTATATTAGGTGCATTTATCTACCTTACAAGACCTTTTAAATCTAGTTATTATATATAGATTGAAAGCCAAAAGAATAGGTTAAATAATGTATAAAATATGTATGAGCATATAAAACAGGTAAGGCAATTTTACTAAATCAAGGTACACTTTTGGATAGACTGCCAGCACTAGATTATAATACCTGTGTTTTCTTTTTTTCTTAAGATGTCTTTTATTTTGTAATATATGTGTGTGGCTTTGATATAAGGGAAACTGTGTGACATTTAAGTTTGTACGTCTGAGTTCTTTCACTTAACGTTATGACCTCAAGGTGCATCCATTTTCCCATACATGACTCAAGTTTACCATTTTTATAACACAGTAATATTTTATTGTGTACAAATGGCACATTTTTAATCCATTCATTTGTTTATAAAATATGGCTATTATTAACTGCACTACTGGAAGCTTGGGTATGCATACATACATCACTATGACATGTCTTAACTCTTTTGGGATGATTTCTACAAGGGGAATAGCTGGGTCAAATGGAATATCTACTTTTAGTTTTCTTTAAGGAATCTTCCAAATGATTTACATAATGGCTATATCATTTTACACTCCCACCAATAGTGGACAAGTGTTTCTTTTTCTCACAGCATTTATTATTGATCTTTTCTTTTCTTTGTATTTTCGTACAGGGTCTACAGGGCCTACAGGGTCTACAGGGTCTCACTACGTAGATCAGACTCCTAGTGATCCGCCTGTGTTCAGAGACCGAAGAGCTGGGATTACAGGTGTGAACCACCATGCCCACTTTCAATCACCATCTCAGTGCACCCTAGAGTGGGACAGGCCCAACAACAGGGGGTCTGACCCCAGCTGCTGCGCCTTTTAAGCAGGCACTTTAAGAAACTGAGCTATTTGGCCAGCCATTATTTATTATTATTATTGTTATTATTTTGTATTTTAGCATAGGGTCTACAGAGTCTCACTGCGTAGATCAGACTTGAAGTGATCTGCCTGTGTTCAGTGGGGATTACACTGGGATTACAGGCACCATGGCCCTTATTGATTTCTTAATCATAGCCATTCTTCCTGGAGTGAGATAAAATCATAGTACTGTTTTAACTTGCTTTTCTTGAACAGCCAGTGATGTTGGACATTTTTTCATGTAGTTATTTGCAGTTTGTGTTTCTTCATCTGAAAAATATCTATTCATTTCAGATGCCTATTTTAATTGGGTCTTTAAATTTGGGGGATTTAATTTTTTTGAGTCCTTTGTATAGTCTAAATCTTAGCGCTTTGCCAGAGGCAGAGCTGGCAAAATAAAAATTCCCTTCCATATGTTGTCACTTCAGTCTGCTAGTGTTTTTCTTTGCTGTGCAGAAGCTTTAGAATTTGATGTGATCCCCTTTGCTGATTCTTGGTGTTATTTCTTGTATAACTAGATTTTTGTTCAGTGATAAAAGCAGCATGTACTGGCACATACACACACACAAACACGCATGTGTGCGCGCACACAAACACACACACAGCACATTTATGGTTCAATGGAACAGAATAGAAAATACAAAAACAATTCAGACACAATCAGCTATTTTTTTTCTTTTGGTTTATTTTTGATACTAGGACTTTAACTCAGGACCTTGCATTTGCCAAGCAGGTGCTGTCTCACTGAACTACATCCCTGGCCCCAAACTATTTTTTTTTTTTTTTTGACAAATCTGCCAATTCCCTCTGCTGGAGGAAAGACAGCCTCTGTAACAAATGGTGCTGAGAAGACTAGCTGTCCATATTCTAAAAGTGAACCTAGACTCATATCTCTTAACATACTCTAAGCTAAAATTAAAATGGATTAAAGGCCTAAATAGTAGTACAGAAACACTAAACCTGCTCAAAGATGAAATAGGTAAAATGCTTGAATACGTAGACTGGGTTTTGAATGTGTCACCATCTTTATGGAACACACAGTCTCTTGCTGGACGGTTCCACGCAGAGCTTTGGACTGTGGAAGCTCCCTTAGTGGGAATTAAATTGTTCAGCCTGTTTGCTCTTAACTTGTTGGACAGAAACAGCCACACCTGGCAAGGAAGGGACTGCAAGAAGTGCCCGCGTGCTCAGAAGAAATAGAACTGGGATTGCTCGGGCTTTTAATTTCTTTCCGACAGTTGTGTCGACAATTTGGAGTTTTGTCTGTGGTTTTATTTAGCTAAAATAGAAGCCTAAGTCACAGATAATGGTGATAGAGGAAGAGAAGGATACAAAATAAAAGTATTTGGTAAAAAAAGGTCTACAAAGGGGATTTAGATGCCTGCTGAGAAGGTTAAAAAGAAAGGAGATGGAAGATTTCCTTATGGCAGCTCTAGAAGAGCTGGATGCAATTTAAGTAACAAATAAGGTATGGAATTAGGTTATGAAAACAATGTGTAGGATGGACAAAAGGCAGGGGATAAAGATAAAGGAACCAGAGGAGGCTGCTATCAAAGTGATGCAGAGTGGTATGACATCTGAAAATAGTACAGGAAAGAAGAAAAGGGCCGAATATGATTTGATTGGCTTAAGCTGACATAAGCAGCCGTGGCTGCTGCGGAGTCTTCAGTTTACAGCAAGCGCCGGGTGCAGCACTGTAATTTGGCATCTCATGTTGTAAGGTTTAGCTTGCAGTCAGGCAGTGAGCTAGAGCCCCGAATTGTGAATAAGATATTAGTTTGTTTTTGCTTGAAGCGTTGAGATCTTCCTGAAGTTCTTTTTTTCTCTAAAAATACCAGCCATGCAAGAATAACAAGAGGGTTCACATCCGTCCTTGAATTTAACTATAACAAATGCTATGTTTTCATTTTTCAGAGCCATCTTCAGACATTTCACTTTGTTCCCTCTTATGCATCTGAAGTGCAGGATCGAGATTATTCTAGCAAGCTGTGTCAATAAATAGCAGAAGCCGAGAGTAGACTTCCCTGGAAAATTGGATGCTAATAGCAGACATCTCCTCACTAACTATATAGTTATATATTGAAATATAATCCTGAACTTTAAGATACATATGTACCTTGTCCTTCATGTAAATTTATTTTCCTTACAGTGGGTGACTGTTCTACTATAATCATCTTAAATTATATTTCACATATTATATGTCACCTAAATCATACAAAATTGATTAAATATTTATATAAGCATGCTACAGTATTAACAATCTAGTGATAGAAACAGTTAACCACTTTAAAATCAAATTTGAGAATTCAACATTTGTTTTAGTTACTCTTCTTTCATTGTTTGGCCAAATACCCAACACCCAAAATGAAAGAAGGAAAAGTTTATTTGACTCACAGTTCATAGAGGTTTCAGTCCATACTCAGCTGGCTCCAAGGCAGAGCAGCACATGGCAGAGAGCAACCTTTCATGGCAGCAGCAAAAAGAAAAAGACCAAAATGGAGACATAGCAGCAACAATGGCTACCTTCAGGCTGTCCTCCCCAGGCTGGGTGTAGCACTCACACCATAATCCCAGCAGGACTCATACCCATAATCCCAGTGGATCATGAGTTAATCACAAACTGTAGAAGTCTACTCATGACTGCATGAGGTTTTTGGGGAACAACTAGACACAAACCATAACAACCTTATAAAATTGGTGCTATTTGAATATATTAATTTGAAAAAAATAAATTAACAAGTTAATGAAAAGCATATTTTTGAGAAGTAAAATTTGAGACAACCAGCCAACATCTATTTGTAGTTACTGACATGAATAATTTCCTTTATACATTTTCAGAATGCAGTTGAATCACGATTATCTACTCCCATCAGTGTAAAAGACAGGGGCCAGTCAAATAGCTCTGTGGATTAAAGCACCTGCAAGGAGGCTCAGGGTCTGGAGGTTCGATCCTCAGGACTTCTGTGCCAGCACCTTCCCCACGGCATGTTGAGATGACAATTGAGACTGGGGGGAGTGGTGCATGCCTGTACTCCCAGCTCTTGGGAGGCTGTAAACAGGCAGATCACTATGAGTCTGATGTAGTAGTGGACCCCTCCCTAAAATACAGAAAAAAATGTGAAAGATAGCTAGAGATTTATAGAAGATAAAATATTAAAAAATGATAGTGATCTGAGTCACTAACTGCTCCAATAGTTTCGTATTTTCAAAATTATATAGTTCTTTATCTTATGCCTTACTAAGAGCTAATATTTCTCATTTATGTCCCAGCAATAAAGCAAAAACTCAAATGTAATAGCAAAGATGTCAAGAGCACTTACTGCATTTAGTATTGCATCTGCATGAGGAAGAATTTAAAGTGTTTAAAATATAAAAGCAGTATTGTTCCCAAAATGTAGTTATTGACATTATTGTTCATTAAAGTTCATTATTCATAATGTTTGTTATATTAATAATGTTAATATTTTTAATTGTTCATTTACTTATATTTAGCCATTGAAATCTAGGATGCCATAAATCACTATTGATTTTCCTCCTTACCCACATGCCCTCATTTGGCGTGCCTTAATGTCTTGGCATTTGGTGCTGTTCCTGTACTAACATCACTCTCCTCACACTCCCAGGAAGGTCTAAGCAATTACTCTGCTTTAAGATGCTGCCCATGTAACACTGACTTTTTTTTTTTAGTATTAAGGGTTGACCTCTTCCACAAATTAGGCAACTTATCTACCACTGTGCTACATTCTCAGCCCTTTGTTTTGTTTTATTTTTCTTTGTTTTGTTTTGTTAAGATAGGGTCTCACTAAATTTTCAAACGCTGTCCTGAAACTTGTGACTTTTCTTTCTCAGTCATCAGATTTCCAGGAATTATAGGTATATGCTACTGTGGCCAGCTACCAGTGGTTTTGTACAACCATGGCTCCCAGTTTTAAGACATTAGGATGTTATCATCTCACTTCTCCATAAGTGATGGTTACAGATTACATCTAGAACTCCACCCAAACCTTCATGCAGTTGTAGGTGAGAATCATGTGTGTAAATGTGTATTAAGGATGTGATACAAGCATTAATAATTTGGACAATGAAAGCCCAACCCTTGGTGTAGGTGGAACCAGTCAGTAGGCTTGTGGCCTTAATGTAGCATAAGGGGACAGAAGGAAGGCAAGCTAGCTGTTGCTGCTTGCTGCTTTTTTCTTGCCAACTGGCTATAGTCTTTTTCTCCTCTGAAAGTTGCTTGTACCATAATACCCTGCCTTGGAGGCAGCTGACAATGGACTGAAACCTCTACAAACTGAGTCAAACAAACCTTTCCTCCTTAAACTTGGGTGTCAAGTACTTTGTCTCTGCGATGAAAAAAGTAACCAAAATAGTGAAGACTCAGACTCAAATGTTCCAAAATTGATGCTATCATTCTCCATCCTACGAACTTTGACCTTAAATCCAGGCTTCATCAAGAAATGCAAACAATTTAAATGTCATCAACTGATGAATGGACAAAGACAACATAATAATGTGGCACAGACCTGTAATTCTGGGGTCTTTCGGAGACTAAGATGAGTTTAAGTCCAGCCTAGAAACATTGACTTAGTGTACCCCATCTTAAAATAATTAAACAAGAATTGGGGCTGTAGCTCAGCATAAGGGCATTTAGTTTAATCCCCAATAGCATGCACACACACACACACACACACACACACACACGCACACACACAAACACACAATGTAGTACATATCTACAATGGTATAATAATATTTAGCCATAAAAAATGATAAAATCACTTCCAAAGTTTTCCTTGTACCCATGAGTATGTGTGCACATGCACACGCATGTATGTATGTGTTGTGATAAGAACAATTAATAAAGAATCTAGCCTCTTAACTAATTTTTAGGTAAAAATAATATATTGTCAATTTTAGATGCTGAATTGAAGTGCTGTTCTCTAGAACTTATTTATTGTACATATTGTTTCATGTCCAAAATAACACACAGTTCTTCATATCCTGTTGCTTATCATACTTTGTCTTAATTATATACAAGGATACATTGCATGGTTCCTTTATGTACAGATTTTTAGCTACTCTGATGCAGTTAAGTAACACAATTTCTCCAACAATGGAGTTCACATTTAAATTGTCATGGTATGTTGACTACATGTAATTGTGTAAAGTAAGATTTAGTCTTTAATTCCTCAAACCACAAATCACTACATAAAGTCTATTTGCACATCATAATCAGTGACCGAGCACAGTACCCTGAAATGCTGTTGGCAGTGGGTCACTATGTTATTTAGCTCACACAATGACAAAGGCACATTTAGTTATATTGTCTGTCTGTCTCCCTGTAGTTAACCCACATGCATTTCACAAAAATGGATAATGGACAAAGGGACTTGGATAACAAGATTAAAAATTTAGCAAAGGAAAAGAAAAAAAAGCAACAATGTGGAAAGGGAAATTGGATTGACACAAATGGAACTTTTAAAAAAATGACCTTGAGAACTCTGATACTGCTGGTGTTGGAGAAATTCAAGAAATGCCTTCAGAAAACTTACGAAAGAAGAGCATTTCTACATAAATGAAGAAAGTGATGGTGAGGAAGAGGTGAGCACAAGCCAGAGAAAAATTCGCATTAAAGAAAACCTTGGAAATATTTTATGACATTGAAACTACAAAGAAAAAGTGTCAGAAGCCAATCCAAGCTCAGAAAGGGGCAAGACAAGTCACTAAAACATCAAAAAGATGTTTGCTCCACATCATAATTTATAGAAGACAAACATTCTTCAGACTTTTCTCTATTAGTTTTTTAAACAAATAAGATTTTTAAAACCACACTGTAAATATTAATAGTCTTTCATTTTACAGGGGGTGGACCCAGGGAGTGTGGAGCTACATCCAAAACCTTTATATTTTGTTTATTTTGATACAGATTCTCTCTAAACTGTCCACACTGACGCAGAACCTGAGATCCTCTTACCTCAGACTGCTCAGTAGCTTTCTAATGTATTAAATTACAGTGAGCTAAAGAAAAAATAGGTTTGCTATTTTTCATTTCTCCATATATTTATAACAAACAATAAGAGAGCTTTAATATTAGAACACAATTTTGAGAGCTCACTGAAGACCCAGAATTTTCCCCACAGATTGTGAGGAGTGCTTTGCACACTTCAGCTTGTAAGCCACCTGTTAGGCTTCATATTGTCATGCGAATTAAAAGCTGCCTGAAGTGAATTATCTCTTTCTGCTAGTGAACTTTCATTACTGAATCCTAGTACATTAAATAGTGCCTGGAACCTGGTGCTTCCATTAGTACCTGCTGAATTGAAAATAGACGATATTTAACATATGAACTACATAGCATCAAGAAATGGCCAAAAGAAAGGCCACCAAATAGCTCAGTGGATTAAAGCACCTGCAAGCAGACGCAGGGGCCCAGGGTGCCATCTCAGGGCTGTTGTGCCGGCCCCGCCCCCGGGCCAAGCTGAGATGGCAATTGCAAGGGGGTGCGCCAGCTCATGGGAGGCTGTAAACAGGCAGACCATATGTGAGTCCGATCTGGTAGTGAGACTCTGAACACCCTGTAGACCCTAACCCTAAAATACAAAAAGAAAGAAAGAAAGAAATCTTGTGCATTAGTTTACGTCTTCTACACTTAAGTGAGACTACTGAGACAGAGTAAGTAGTGCACGCCTTGAGTGAGGAAGGCTCGGTGCAAGTGTATGTTAATACCTATAAAGGATAAAAGAGAAGTAAGTGTGAGTAGACAAACCTAAGATTATGGCATGATCTGCTATCTCAAAAAGGAAGGGAGGAGAACACAAGAGTTGTCTGGAACCCTCAGTGTACGCTGACAAAGACTCTGCAAACCCAACAGTTGCTCATTAGAGCAACGGGAGTGGCCAGCATCGACATATCAAAGAATGATGAATGGAAATTCAACTTTAGTATATACTGTATTTAATTATTTAATTGTGAGACATTTAAAAATATTTCTAAGGAGAAATACATGAGCCCAATTTCATTTATTTCTATTCAACTTTCTACTAGATAACCCAGTCAGAAATAAAAAGGCAAATGAATTGAAATATATAACATTTAGAAAGTATCAGAGTCCTTACTTGAAAATGGTATAACATATATAGAAAACAAAAAGAACCTACAGATAACTTATTAAACTAGAAAATACAAAACCTATTGATTTTTCTTCTCAAAAACATATATAAATCATATACAATCAGTTGAATTCTCATACGGCAGTAATATATATTTAAAAGTACAACTTAAAAAGGCTATAACTTACAGTGCCATTAAAAATGAAAATGAGATAGTGGTCTAATGTCAAAAAGTTTCAGTTGGACTCAAGAAATTCTTGAGATCTACAGTACACTACCATGACTATATTTAATTATGATATTATACAAGTAATAAGTTGAAAGTAGATCTGAAATGTTCCTATTATAAAAACAGTATTTATTAATCATTTGTAGGTGCAAGATATATTGATAACTTAATTTAATAATTTTATTATGCAACTATATCAAAAATGTCTGAATAGTTTTTGTCAATTATACCTTAATAAGTTGTGTAGAAGCAGAAAATAAAGCATATCATGATAAACCTACCCACAGAATTGTAACATTTTGTTTGAATAAATAGAAAAGCTTTTGTAAAGACATCAAAAATACCTAAACAAAAAGATACACTGTACTTATTAATTGGGAAACATGATGATAGCTATTCATTATTCCTCATTGATCTACAGTCAATGACACTGTAATTTTTGTACAACTTCTTACGTTGATCTTATAGTGCATTTGAAAGAGAAAAGTGACATCAATGTACAAGACACTTATGAAGCAGCAAAAGAGGACTTGGTTTACCAGACATCAATACCTATCATGAAATCCTAATCATTATAACAGGGTAGTGTTGGTTGAGAAAAATTATTTGACCTACAGGACACTATACATCATCTAAAAATGTCCAGAGACAGACAGTTACATGCACAAGGTAATTCATCTGCAGCAGGGAGGCATTACTGATCAGAGAGAAGAGCACACATTGTCAGAGCTGGGCTGGAACACTGGGTACGCACCATACAGAAATTTTAAAAAAATTCTATCTCCAACTGGGCTAATAAATGGTTTTCTCAAAATTATACATTTACCATAAGATAATATATAGTAACATTTTCATAGCCTTTAAGTAGAAAACATTCTTAATAAGACAATAATATTTACAAACAATAGAGGAAAAAATTGGTAAATACTATTACATTGAAAGTGAAAATTCTTTGTTCTTTCATGTTACTATAAAGAGGAACAGACCATCTTCAGACAGGGAGACAATATTTATTGTAGCTATAAGTAAGACAGCATGATAGAAAGCTCCCAAAAATCAAGAAGAAAGTAGGAATTGCTTTAATACAAGAATGCAAAAAGATCTTAAACAATTCACAAATAATGAATTACAAATGACTTCACAACATGAAAAGATGCCTCATTATGGATAAGGAAAATGAGAGCATTAAACGTGAAATGTGCTATCTTACACTCTTTTCATTAGTAAGAGCTAAAGACTTGTACAATTTGGAAGGCTATAGAGACTATCCTTTTATAGGGGTTTCCTATCTACCCGAGTAGACTCTGAATAACACACAAATCCTAGGAGAAAATTAACAATCCAAAAGCTAGAAATTTTTTGTTTGTTTGTATAAAAACCAAGATACATATCTTCAATGTCAAATCAAAAAGGATCCAACTAGCTTTTTTTAAAAAAATTTTATTTATTTATTTATTTGTGTGTGTGTGTGTGTGGCCAGCTCAGCCCACCAGGGGGCGGGGCTGGCTGGCATGTGGTGCTGGGGGATTGAACAGCGATCCTTGTGCTTTGCTAAGTTGTTCTAAGTAGGTGCTTTAGACCACTGAGCCATCTCACCAGCCCCCCAACTAGCTTTTTTATCTTGTACTTCTGCCCCTTTTAATATCTGGCAGCTAAAATTATCCTTGGTGGTCCCCTGTTGGACATCAAGAAGAGCAGGGACCGGTGAGACATTTCAGCAGACTAGGGACCTGCTTAGCCAAGTGCAGGGAGCAGGGTTTGATCCCTGGAACCACATGTCCTGCCAGCCCCATCTCTAGGTGCACTGAGCCAGCCATAGAGACCAGGTGTGGTGGTGTACGCCTGTAATCCTAGTGTTGGGGAGGCTGAAAACAGGAGGATCACTACAAGTCCAAGCTGCATAGTGAGACCCTGTACCAAATACATTAGAGAGAGTGAGAGCGAGAGAGAGAGAGAGAGAGAGAGCAAGTTTAGGGACATTACATGTGGAATGATTTTCTTGAACAAACTCAAGAGACATAATTTCTGCAGGTTCGATCCTATAGAAAAGCCATTATACACATGACCTCTTCTAACCAAAAGTCAGACTGCCAAATGTAGTATATGTGGTGCACAGGGAAAAGACATATGTAGTTGGCTTCTATCACTGTGCAAGTCATTAGAGCTACTTTTACAAAATAATTTGGCATAATGACTAAGGCTGGATATGCACATAACCTACCACTTCATCTTGAATGCATGTGCACCAGCAAGCATAATTAATTCCATACATTTAAACAATCATTTACATTATATGCTATAGTAGAAAATAACCTCAATATCCATAACTTTGGTTTTTATTTATTTTTTTATTTTTTAAATGCATTCGGTACAGGGTCTACAGGGTCTCACTATGTAGATCGGACTCGTAGTGATCCTCCTGTTTTCAGCCTCCCAAGCACTGGGATTACAGGCGCACACCACCACACCTACTTTCCATTGCCCTCTCAATGCGCTCCGGAGCTGGGCCAAGCATGGCACCCTGGGGATTGAACCCCCTAGACACTGAGCTCTGCCCAAGCAGGCACTTTAGTCCACTGAGTTTTCTGGCTGGCCCAATATCCATAACTTTCAAAGGATCAGCTCTACTATATTATTGGATGGACCTCAAGATGATAAACATGACTAAAAACCCCAAGCAAAACCATGATTCCATGTTATAAAGTGACCAATATTTAAAACCAGCTATAACTTAGAGACACAGATACATACAGAAAACAAAAAATAAACACAGGTTCAGGAAGTGGTTAAATCTAAGAAGAAATAGAATGGGCAAGGAGAAAATCTAAGCAGTTCTTATTGTTAGACAACGGTGGCACTATTTTCCTTAAGCAGCACGCTGGTGTGCATAAGTTACATCATTAATTTTAATCATATATATATATATATATATATATATATGTTCAGGAGCTACTTAATAGTTTATTTGTAAATGCAGTATTTAATGTAAAAGTTTATGGTTCTTAAAGACTATTTCTATTAAGGATCATAAGGATCACATTTGCAAGTCTAGGAAACTGAGTCCTACTGAGCTATCTTCAGTGACCATGTCACCCTCTCACAAGGCCCTCCATCCCGAAGGTCAATAGCTACTGTTAATTTCACCATCACACTTTCATTTAGTGCAATTACTCAAGTTCCATCTGTGTTACATTGCTATAGAGTTGTGTCTTTGCTGATCACAAATCTAATTTTGATTAAAACAATATCTTCATTATAATAAGCCAAGAGCAGACATCTTTACTTTCTTTTTGTTGCACTTTATTTGACTGGTAATCAGCTTTATCTCTGAAAAAATTATTTTACATTTCCAGTAAACATTTTCTTTACTTTCTTCTCTTATTAATAATGCTATTAGCAAAACTAATTACCTTCCGTAGTGCCAGAATTTTAAGAAAGGAATCATTTTATAGTTTAATATATTTTGATGTATTTGTACTTTAACTATAAAATTTAATATGATGTCTTGTATTTAACAGCATGTTACTATATTATTTCTGCCACAAAATGGCATCATTCCTTCCATACAGTCTCATTTATCATGATGAAATACTTTTCTTCCAATTAATTATTAATACAATTTTAGCATGAAGAGATTCTGTTTTATACCACATGATTTTATAATAACTGCATTCTCATGAAAATATTCTCGGGAAACTGAAAACATTATAATGCATAGTAAATTATGCAATCTCCCCAATTACAGACACTGTTTAGAAAATATTATGTTAAAGAAAATTATATAATAGGTGACATTAATTTGGGGGGAGAAGAAAAAAATCCTTTTTAAAAAAGAAATCTCCTTAGTCTTAATTTACATATCTAAAATAACAAATATTTGAGAACTCAATCTAAAATTCTTTCTTTACTTACATAAAGGAAAAGGAAGAGAGAGTTCTGCTAGTATTTTCTGGGTTGTATTTATGAGAAATGCTTGAATTAGCTTGCTGCCTTTAGTTTTCCTAAGAGAGCACAAGAAGGACAAAGAGATGTAAGAGAAGATGAATGCATAAGATAGATAGATGATAGGCAGATAGATAGATAGATAGATAGATAGATAGATAGATAGATAGATAGATAGATAGATGACAGATAGATGATAGATGATAGAATTGATAGACAAATGGGTGGCTTATAGACATATTTCCTATTTTGATTTTAGATTAGCATATGTAGGTGAGGAAATCTACTGGGTCAAAAGAATTACTTGGTAAAAGTTCTATAACAAAATCTTTGTGCCTGTCACTCAGCCCAAAACGCCAAACCTATCGCACTAGGCTGCTTAATGAAAGAGATATTTTAATGTATAGCAACAAAAGAGATCCAGCAGCTCTGTGTCAATATCCCATTAACACCTACAGGCAGCCTGGGGGAGTTATAAAGTTGTTTTCCTCAGTGATTCCTTGCACAGCCACACTAGGCCACTATCGAAAATATTTACTCTTTTCTTTTAGTTTCAAGGTCAGATCACTTTTCTAAGGTCACTCTTTCACTAGACACACCTAAAAACTGCCTGGTAGCCCACACTTAACACCCCAAATCTTCCAGCCTAGAGCCTCTCAAATGGATAGAGAATACAACCAGATTGATTCTGCAGGGAAAGAAGCCAGGCCTGACCCCATACTGCCTGGAGCACCCTTGTGCAACACTGCTGCTGAAGTGCTATGCCCCAGTGTCACCCCTTTAAGGGACAAGCTTCTGCAAAGAGACATCATGCTTTAGGGTTCCCTCCACAGGACATACACCCCCTTTCAAGTCCCCTGTACTCTCCCAGGATGCCATGAACTTCTGAAATCAGGAAAATGCCATGGAGTTTCTGCTCTACAGCTTGGATGGCTTGGGAGAACTTTGGAGCACAACTTTATGATACAGCTGAGCCATGCAAATGCTCTGAAGGAACCCAGGAGGTAACGCGCTATGACTGTTTCTCTAACACAAGCCTAGAAAAGAAGTCCTTGTATCTACAGTAGGGTTATAATCTTTTTGACTCACTCTTGAGCAAGGAAGAAGGAAAGGTAGATCTGCCTCCAGGTGCATGTTCTTGCCTTCCAGGAAACCTAGTCCCATGTCTGCTTTACTGAACAACAACAGAAACAAAATAGTAAGACCATCTCTTCCTGTTCCACCAATCAAATCCCAGTAATACGCACCTTTGGAAGGGGGCCAGGAGATCTTGGTAGACCCAGGGGTGGGAAGCCTGCAGACTGCTACATTTGCAAAGGCTTGTGTGCTGACAACCTTACTCCTTAATGTTACACTTTGCAGATGCTTAACTCTCCAAGGTTCATTTCACCCTCTCCAATGCCTCCAGGTATAAGACATATTTTCAGCAAAGGGATATTTGCATGTTTTGTTGGATATGTGTCATTGTCCTCACTAGGTATTGAAAATAATTAAAATGCCTCAGAAAGGTATGGCCCAGGGCACTAATTCCCTGCTTGTCACATTCACCTGCCTATAAGAGAACATCTCTGGCTCCTCTGACTGCCCATGGAGAGAGGCTGAACTGTTATAAATGATTTTAATAAATGCAAACTCTAATCAGATGTTTAAGGTCTTACAGGGGTGGGTCTTTAGGTTGATTATGAGTTTGTATGTTATTTTGTAAACTGGATACATGAATTTTCTGGAAGTAATGATATTATATGTACAGAACTTTCATTCATCATGAGCTATCACATGATCCAATGGTTAATTGTTATGACCCAAGAAGTGCTAATGGTTTAAGTATGAGAAACTGCAAACTAGACTGACAT
>NW_004524589.1:19370717-19385455 GCF_000260255.1 Octodon degus
AATTTCTTCCCCCTCTAGATTCACTGTAAAGGTCACTCACTTCCACACTTGCAGCGTCCCCTGTGGTTTTGTGATATTCTTTTATATGAACTGTAAGCTTTCGTTACAGCTTTCCCTAATTGCACATCCTGCTTTGTTCACATTTCTGCTCACACATCTGCTATTAAATTTATGGGGTTCATGTTCAAGTGTCCACTTTTCTTCCAGACTTAAAAGAAATGGTTGATTTTGCATTACATTTGTTTTTCCTGTGGAGAGAGCTGCCTGGAAAAAATATGTTATATGAAGTTATGTGGGAGAACCTGCCTGCTCTCTATGGCTGACCCGATGGGAGTGGAAGTAATACAACAATACAGATATTTAGGTAGTCGTTCTCTGTGTATGTTACACTCTGTATAAATTGTGTAAAATGTTCATATTACTGATAACATTACAATTTTTCTAGCTTTATTTCAAAACTGCCATAGATGATTGTCAGTCAACACAGCTGATATTCTTTCACTTCAATCTATTTATTTTCTTAAGGTTTTAATAAAGCTTTTATTTAAAAAAATGTGTTTCCACTTTCTCCAACTAAGGTACACTTCACATAAAACGGTGCTTCATACTTTTTAGCAGATTAATCTGGCCTGATATAAAATAATTAAAGCTGTATTATTTCTCATTATTCATGTTTCAAAGCACCCCTAGATTTTTCAATTTAAATCTTAGATGCAAAGATATCAAATAGTCTAAAATGGTTAACTTTTATTTGGACAGTTTCATGTCTTTGTTTTTACCATTATTAGAGAGTACATCACAAAGAAAATTTCTTATTAAAATGAATGTTGCTGATAGAAGTAATAATTTTTAGAAAAAAATTAGAAACAGATTAAATGGGACAGAAAAGCAATTTTAAGTAATACATCTCTAACATACTCTTTGTATTTGTCTGTATTATTCTTTATGCTTTGGTGTGTGTGTCTAAAGGAATACACATATAAATCTTGTTAGTTTAAATAGCTTAGATACCTGAAATCATTAGTATTTCTGTGAATTGTTGTCAGATTATAACAAAATCATGTACTTATTGTAAAGAAAGCTGCACCTGAAAGATAAAATGACAATAAGTTATTCTATCTGTAAGGTTTGAGGTTAAGCAATATTAATGGTTGGTTAATGGCTTAATGAGTGGGCCACAAACCATTTAAGCATGCAATGAACCCTAGCTTTCCAATGATTTCCCTAATGAAAGATCTATATGACTGTATGTCTCATGTCACCATAGAGATAGTAGGGAAGGTACCTAATCAATTGTGATGGTAAATCAATTGATCTGTAACCCTGTTTTCATACAGTGAGAATGATATAGAGAGAGCATTTTACTATAGCTTTATTTCCAGCTGAAGATCAATAAATAAAAGAGACAGCTCACTATTTGAAAATGTTCCCTTTTACTGTGCTTCGAAAGCCAAGGCAGGCAGATTGATGCCTTATTTCATAGATGTGTCGGTTTCCTTTGTCACTTCTCAAAGATTTAAAGTTCTTCAAAATTAAATATATGATAGAGAATAGCTGTGAGTCTAGACCTATTATAATCACTAAGGTACAGATTGAAGATAAAATTGTGGCATGTTAAAAAACTGCTATTTTCTACAATATTCATAGATATCATTTAAATGTCCATGATAAAAAGGTTTATTATTCTCATTAGTTGATTTTATTTTTTAAAATTGTAGAACATAGGAAACTAATCATAACACTGGATTTGCTAACATTTTAAATCATAATAGTTTGAGATATTGTTAAGAAATAAAAAGAGAAGCTGAAGCCCTGAGGACTTATCTGCAAACCAAATACCTAATAAAGTAATTACATTTGAAATATATACCCCCCAAAAAATTTAATAAAAAATCAAAATTTGCCAAGAGATATAAATAGATACTTTACTAAAAGTTAAACAGATAGCAAATAGTCATATAACAATATATTTAACTTTTTTAGTAAAAGAAGTTTACTGTCCTCTGGCCTATGATTGAACACTGTACTAATTAAAGCTCTGATATTTATATAAAATGTTATATTTTAAGAATATTTTGGGGGTCGGGGAGAGAGCTCAGTAGAATAAGCTCTTGTATGACAAGTGGAAGGGCCTGATTTCAATCCCCGGTGCAGAAGAAAAGAAAATAATAGTAATAATAATTTGGTGTATGTCTTATACTCTGAGTAACTACTTTGAAGATAATGATACACAGTATAGTAGCTATTACATTATTTTTCTCTTGTTATGAAATTTTGTTTTATTTATTCATTAAAAACAGAAAAAAAAGAATATATACAATTTAAATAAAAATAAAGGAAACACTATGATTAAAACATCAGTTAAGTTCTATGGGGCCCGTCAGATATCTCAGTGGATTAAAGTGCCTGCTTAGCCAGACATAGGGACTGGGGCGTGCTTAGAAGGCCATTGAGACTGGGCATGGGGGCGCTCACCTGTAATCCCAGCACTTGGGAGGCTGAAAACAGAATCACTACGAGTCTGATCTGTGTAGCGAGACCCTGTAGACCCTGTGCTAAATACATAAAAAACATTTCTATGCCAAACATTTGTTAAGCATCTGCCAAACCTGTAAGTGTGAAATAGACACTTTTACTACTGCAGAATTAAAGTTTATTTCATTACATCAGAAATTCATCTTACACAGTCAAAGTTCTTATTGATATGAGCTTTGGAGGAAGATTATTACTCTAAGGACTATTTCGTTCTTCCTTACCGTTTCCTTACCATTTCCACCTCCATTTCTGCCTTCCTAATTTGAGCTTTGGGCCTTCAGTGGCCCTCCGGCCTGGCCTTCACCCTTGTTGTCCATTGCTCTTTCGCACTGGTGCCAGCACGCCCAATCTAAGAACGTCCGAACTCAGCAAAATCCAGCGCTAAACTTCAGCGAGGCTCTCGGAATCATCGCCCAGCCTCCCACTTCGTAAGCGTGGCTCTTTATGATCCGGTCTCCACTCATTTCCATCCTAGTGTTCTGCTCTCATTTCCAGCCTTTGTGTTTTTGCCGCTCCAGCCTCTTCGCAGATCTCAGAGGTGTAATTTTTCCCAGGTTCTCTTCCTAGTTCTTCCAGCTCTTTTTCTAGCTTTTCTGCCTCTGAAATGCTAATTACTTTCCAAGACCAAGCTGTTTTGCAAAATTCTGTGAAGGCTTGTTGTATTGGCTTGGTATTGGCTTGTAAGTTCAAATTTTGGATGACCTATTTTTTAAATTCTTAAGAAAAATAATGACTAAGTCAAGCTTCACTAATTATATCATCATATATTTCCTGCACTCTTGGCTATATTATGTACCTATTTTGTATATCTATATTTTTGTGTATCTTCGATGCCTATATGGTATTTTTTTTCAGTACTTGTAAACAGACAGCTCAACTGGTACTTTAAAGTTTTCCTAACAATAGCTATGTTCATTGTTCTTTTTCTTTAAATTGTGCTGTTTTTAAGTTCACATGTATGCGCAGAGCAGTTCTAAAGGTAGGCTTTCACTAAAGGCAGAGGAAGAAGAGGCAGTTACTTTCAGAAAGCGAAAAAGTGAGACATTTTCCTGCATCACTGGTATGTTATTTTTCAGGCAAATATTCCTGGGTCTACAGGTTATTTTCATGCATATAGATCCTGTTTAAGTGCAGGGATGATGTCTAGAGTAACTGTCCTCTGTCACCCCTCAGTCATTTGAAAAGTATTATTGCTTTTAGGAATTTTATTTTTTCTGTCACAGTGAAACATGTTTCCTTTCTCATTAAAATAAGATATACTTTCATCTATGGATACAACGCATTGTTCTCAATCTATATGCTTTCAAATGCAATGCTCTGTAACACCCATATGGTTAGTGGTGAAGTACAGATTTAAATTCATGTGGCCAACAATGCACTAGGTAAGCATTATGTGCATAGCTTCCAGGAATCAACACCTCCTTTGGGTGATGCTAATCTCAGTATTAAGACTTCCAGTACGCAGAGTGGAGAAAAATAAGCATGAAGAACCTCTTTGATGTGTTGTTTTTAAAAATAGATTTGCTGTAGCCAGACAAGTGGCATGTTATCTTGCCACTGCTCTTTTTGAAAACCCTTCACGTTTGCATGGCCTTATATTTATTCAGCTATATTATGTATGTGACACCTACAGCATCGTGGAATCCATGCAGGTGCAGCATTCTCATTTTCTTGGTGCATTTGGCAGTGGCTATCTTTTAGGCAGTTCTCAATAAGTATTGTTAAATAAATGAAAAATATCTTTATTCTGAAGGGATCCTCCATCTTCAGCAGCTCTTAAGAACTTTAAGGAACAAATCTTCATTATCCTCTATGTAATGTGAAATGATCTATTGTCAATGTTTTGTATTCTGAGTAACTTGTCAGAGTACCTATGAATTCCCTAGGTAACATTTTAAAAACATGGCTAAGATACAGTCATACAAAATAAAATCACCACTGGGAAAAGAGAATGAACTTATTCAAAAGGAAAGTGTTACTGAGTTGAGGAGGAGAAGAGAGAGAGTGGGGGAAAGAGATTTATCTATGTATGTAAGTAGGGTGATTTGGACAACTGTACTGTGGATTTCTGCAGTTCTGTGGAAAGGAACAAATGATGCTTAATTTGTCTTGTCTCCTTTTTTCAACTGTAATTTTTTCTCCTCTTAATTTCTTATACATATCTTTCTGTTCTTTCTTCTTCCAGTTTTGCATGCATATATATGGTAGTATCAATAACTGGTTGGAAGACAACATTATGCATTAAAACAAATACTGTGAACCTAAGTTTGCAGACCAAAAACTAGTGAAAAAGAAGGGCTGCAAGGACAGCCAACATTTTGGCCCTAGCCTTTCAAAGTCAATGAAGACTCAGGACATAGGAGAACTTACACTGTAACATCATGTAACTCAATTGTGTCCCAAATTATCTGATCAAGGAGATTATGGGGCCATAGAGGATAATGATCAATGGTATAGAGTGTGCCTAAGGAGAGTCACATGGAGAGAAAATATTCTCTCAGGCTTTCACGGAAAGCAAATTGGTCAAGCAATGGCCGTGACTCATCCACATGGCTGACACTGACAAAGAATTTGCAAACTGTGGTACAGGGTAACAGGATAAATTCTGAGGGTACTTGACTGACCTTATCAGATACAAAAGGTACATGTATTGTTATATAAGTCTGGCTTTACCTTGGTCTTAATCATCTAACAGAAAAGTATAAAAATGAGGTATAAAAAGTAAAGCCATATTAATATGCTGAGCTGTGAAAGGCTCAAGTTAACAACTTCTGACATTGCCAGTCCTACGGATAACACACTACAATTAAGAACTACTGGACTATATTAGATTATTTTGATGAATTCACGCATCTACAATATTTAAATGGCAATAGAATACCCATCTCTAGCAAAACTAAACAAAAAAAGGAATACAAAGGAAGTGCCATTTTGCATCTGTATATACAAAATAGGGTAGGTATACAGCTACTTTCTCTTAATTCAATGAGAAGAAAGATTTGTACTAATAGTATTTGGACAGAATATCATGTCTGCATCTTGTATTATGAATAGCTACTAAGAAGATAACAGTATGCAATGTATTAATTATTGAAACTGTCTTATTAATCGGTTTTGAAATTGTCTCATTGCTGTTTCTCAATAAAATTAATACAAAAATTTTATTAATTAAAAATTAAGAAAAAATACTATTTGGTACTCTCTTTAAAAAATAAAAATTAAATAATAAATACTGTGAAATTCATATTACTTTGTTAAGTAAAATTCTGTATCACTTCCAATGTTTTTCTGTTCTAATATTATTTTGAACACTCTTTAAAAATAGAAAAAAATTACAAAATAAAGTAAGATCACCATAAATTTGTGTGGAATATTTCAGTTTAACTACTGACAAATCATCTACTAGCTGCTACACAATGCTCAAAACTTTGGCACATTCTGTTAGGTTATCTTCAGAATGCTTACACTTCAAATGCAGTCCTGTTAATGTACATCTCCATAGTCCTTAAACCCTGTGCATTTTCAGCTTTTCTTCTTTTTGTGCGACACCTCATACTCCTATTTCTTTTTTCCTCTTTCTATCTCTCTCATCTCCTTAGGAGATTATTTTTATGTTATTAATAATGCCAGAATGTTTTAATGTACATGTAAGTGTAATGTTTTTACTCCCCTTGTTTTCCTTTATCAAAGACAGCGCTCTACTTGTGTGACCTTGCTTTTTCTCCTAACTCTGTATCTTTGTGTCTTTAACTTTAAGTATACACAGACACCTGTACCCTTTCCTTATAGCTGCATAGAGCAACTCACAAATTCTCAGCTTACACCTTTTCAATTTTACACTGTAGCAAAATCTAAACATCCTCAATAAAATGTATACTTCCCACTTTGAATTCTGATCCTTTTCCAAGCTAGAGCCATTAGATACAATATTTTCTGCAGATACTGGGGAGCAGCAACAAGCCCCAGCTTCAGGTCAGCCATACAATCAGGAGGGGGACACCTGATACTTTACAAGATATTATTTTGCTAAATTATGATACTTGGTAGGGGCATTAGACTCAGTTTTGACTTAGGATATTGCTAGTTCTGAATAGGTTTATCAGACATAAACTTATCCCAAGTTGAGAGGCACTATTATTCTTACTTGTGGATGCAACACAGCCTACATAATCAATTTTCTTGCTTGTTCCCAATGGCTTACTATCAGAAGCAATTTCACAGTGATTACCCTTGTAAATGTGTACTTGATGTGTGCAGTCTACCTGCAGCCTGGATTCTTAGAAGAAGGATATTTGAATCCAAGAGGAAATGTACTTGTAATTTTGATACCAATTGTCTAGTTTCCTCCACAGGGGTGGTGAAATCCTATCCTCTTTTTAGACCTGTTTAACACTATCTTCCATGGTATCATAAGTAGTACATATTAATAATGCTTTTATTTTTTGTCAGTCCAATAGATGATAAAGGTATCTAGGTTCATTTTACACATATATTATGATGGTTTCTTTTTATATTTTTATTGTCAGGTGGATCTCTTTCCCTGTGTCCTGGTTATATGGCCTTGGTCATGTATTTTTTTCTATTGGGTTATTGACCTACTTGGGCTCTGTTTTTATTAACTCTGCATTACAATGATTAACCCTTTCTTATGACTAGGAAATAGTTCCATAATACGACTTTAATTTTTTAACTTTTTTTTCTTTCTTTTTTTGTATTTTAGTACAGGGTCTACAGAGTCTCACTAAACAGATAGGATGTGTAGTGATCCTCCTGTTTTCAGCCTCCCAAGCCCTGGGATTATAGGTGCACACCACCACCCCCAGTCTCAATTGAAGTCTCAGCGCTCCCTGGGGACGGGGCTGACATAGCACTCGGGGATTGAACCCCAGTCCCTACATCTGCCTAAGCAAGTGCTTTAATCTACTGAGCTATCTGGCTGGCCCTTTATCTTCTAACTTTGAACAAGGAGGGGGTTTTTTTTGTTTCATTTTATTTTGGCTTTGTCTTGGTAATATGTTTTTAATTTTTTATTTAGTGAAGTAATGAATTCTTTCCTCCAGGGCTTTAATTTTGGATATAGTTAGAAAGCTTTTACCCAATCTTAACATTTTAAAAATAAATCCAAGCTTTATCCCAGTAGTTTTCTGGTTTCCCTTTCTATATTTTCCTTTTTTTTTTTTTTTTTTTTTTTTCTACCAGGGATTCAACTCAGGACTTCGCACTTGCCAGGCAGACATTAAAGTCACTGAGCTGTCTTGCCAGCCTTCCCTTTCCACATTTGCATCTTCTATTTATTTTCATGTACAGTCTGCTATTTAGAGACTTATCTTTGTCTTTTTTCAAATAACTACCCTTTTCTCCCACCACATATTTGAAAATATTTTGTGTTACTTCACAGATCTGAATTGTCTAATTTCCTATGTATATTTTAGGTATATTTATATAATTTCTGTTCTATTTATTTATTGAACCATCTTTCTATTTTGCTGTCCAATTACATTTTTTAATCATATTTTTCTTATTTCAAAAAAGAAAGTCTGATTGTTGCAAGGGAATGTATCTTGCACTTCAAATTATCAAGTAGGGAAGTGTTTTTAACTTGTCTTCCTAAAGTTTAGTCTACTGTCTAGATCTCACTGTCTAGGTTATGGTTGGCATATATAACATGACAGATCACATTACAGTATAGAAACATTTGTATCAGCTTCAGGGATCTTCTTTCTGGTAGGTGTCGGGTTTCTCTAGAGTAGGCTGGTACATAACCTCAACTTTCAGAAGTCCCACTGCAGGCCCCCAGCCCCATGCTGACAGTGCAATACAGTCAACAATAGTATATTTCATGTTTGCTTGTGTGTACTAAGAGGCTGGAAACATAATCTTTCCTCAGCCCACTGGAGATAGGGAACAAATCACACAAACGTTACCAACACAACACAACACAACACAACACAACACAACTAGCTGTGCCTCTCATATTAACAGCAATGCCAGCCAGGTTGAAGAACATAAATCTGTAGGTGGGAGCAGCTTGCTAACTGCCTGCATATGAGCTCATGACAACCAAAACTGCTTTAGCCAATTTAATGATTTAATATGTACATTTAGAGGCTGTTTGTTCCTTGGCACCATTTATTTGAGACTTATTGCTCAAAGCACAAAGCTATACCACACTGTACTTAGTACCACATCACTAGATTTCAATGGAAAATATTTGAATATGCAGGTAGCAGTTCAGGTAGCAGAGAGCTCAAATAAAAGAATATGCTTTTTAACTAATTTCTCTCTTAATGACAATCATTGCTTGTGTCTTAAGATGTCTTTGAGACAATGTCCAATGCTAACAATGGTAGCCAATTTTTTGTCTCCTATCATGTGCATGGGACATGTCTACTCATCAATATTAACTAATGTTGGCAAACTAGTCTGTATTGCACAGAAACTGATAATTATGAATAAATTACCTTCAGTATGAACAATGGATGTCTTAAAAGTTGTCTGACTTCAAATCTTCAAACAACTTGCAGCATTTTTTTATACTGAGTATAAATTCTAATGTCAGAGTATCACAATTCAACACAAAACTAAAACTCAATTCATGACCTCTGACCTTTCCTATTTGAAATATCAAATTCTGTCTCTGTGCTGAATCTATATAAGACAATGACTTAAATATTTGTGGGAGACAGAAGATGGGCCAGAGACAATCCTTCCCATTTTAGAAATTCAAAATATAATAGCTTAATTATATTTCCTTTGTTCCTCACTCCACCAAAAAGCATAGGAAATTCTATTGTTGCTATCTGAAAAGATATAGTTTTTTTACTTCCCATAGCATCAGAACTAAAATTAGATTGTCAAGTATGACTTTTGTTCTCCAAAGAAAACTTAAGAAGTTATGTATAGATAAATTGATCTTTTAGGATAACAAATATGGCTTATGCCAAATATGATAAGGAAGTTGGAGTCTTACCCTGTGTCTCTGCATTCCCTGTCCCACTGCAAAGAAAAGATGATATGGTTGACAACATGTAATTGTTTTAATATGTAAATATGCCCTCTGTAAAACATGAATAAAATGCCTTTCGACATTTCAAGATGGTGCATTTCCAGTTTTTGTCATAGTGTTGTTCGTGGCGATGCCCAAAAGCAACCTTCTCAGTGACAGATGACCTGAAAATAAGAAGCAAAAGTCTGATTCATAAATTATTGGCTATGTAGTCACTACCCAATTTTTACAAGATGGTAAAAATGCTTTATTTGGGTTCAATATTAAAATGAAATCTTACAACTTTCTTCTTAGATCAGATAGCATTATCATGCTCAGTTTGCAAAGGCATAAACAAAAGCCAAAAGAGCAAGAAATATACCTATTGTCCCACAGCTGGATGGTGTGGAAGGTTAGAATTAAAAATAAATCACTAGGAAAAAGGTAAAGGGGGTGAGGGACTAATCAAAATGGAAACTTGTCATCTTAATAACCAAGTGATATAGGGTTATAGACTCCCTGATATTTGAATAGGTAAGAAAGTGGAGATTTTTTTCATATTTTAATTCTTAAGTTTAATCTTTTTAAAGAACTTGTTAATATGAGAAAAATACTGAAAATTAAACTTTGAAATTCTTTCTTGTTTCCTTTAGAAAGGAGCATCATGCAGTATCCAGGTGACATGTTCTAAAGCTAAGAGTGAAGGGAGGAAGGAAATGGCAATTTCTTTGTGTCTTATCAGTAAGAATTATATTGCATCATGAAGTATAACCAATTTATTAAAAAATAGAGTGCTGGAACCCTTTGTAAATTCTATATCATCTAACATAATTCACCTAATTTATAGGTGAGGAATCTGAGGCCCACAGAATGAAATCACTTGACTAAGGTCATATAGGAATTTAGTGGTAGACGTGGGGTTTTCTGCAGTGTATCATAATTACAATGCCAGATTTGTTCTCCTTCATATTCCCCATATCCTCTCATTAAGGGACTCCTCTTAGCAGAATCTAATTTGTAGATGGCACATTCCACAATTAAATAATATCCACTAAATTAAAATTTTCACCTACACCAGAAGATCCTACAGAAGAAATATTTTTGAATTAGTGTTGTGTGTGCAATCAATATGGCTGTGAAAAGGGAAAAGGTAAAAACTGGCCTAAGAACTGAGCACTTGAGGAGATAGCTAAATGCACCAACTCTTGGCCTCGACACTACCAGTGACATCCTTTATTTGGTCTTTATTGTTGTAAACTGAAACTAATAAACAATGAAAGAATGGCTGATCTTTAATTCAGTCCTTGACCCTTGAAGACAGAAAACTGCTCATCACTTTGAAGAATACATCTAAAACTGGCTCAACTGGTATGATTTGGCTCAGATCCATGAATGCTTATGGAGAACTGAGGAAAGTAATCCAAGTCGAAGGCACAAAGATAAAGAAGACACAGTATCTGCATTAGCATCCATATTTTGCAGCCAGAGATCCCTAGGTTTCCCTGTCTCATCGTATTAATTGTTAAATAAGAAAATCCCAAGATGTATTGGAAAGGAATATTAGAAAAGGTTAAGTCCTAAAGAGAAGGACCCCAATGTTGGTCCTACCACCTTATTCTCCTTCCCTTGATAACATTTCTTAATTTTGATGAACCTCTCACTTAGGATGGTGATATTTTCTGATTCCAAGACAGTTCTCTTTATATTTGTCTTGAACTGATTAACAAGAACTTAATCTTTCTCAGAAGCTTCTCATTTTATATAATAACTTATGCAATGACTCCACATCTTACGTCACATTTTTTAAATAAAATTATTTTTTAAAATCTTCTCATTTATTTGTTTGGTACAGAGTCTCACCATGCAGCTCAGACTCATAGTGATCCTCCTGTCTCAGATTCCCTAGCACTGGGATTACAGGAGTGTGTCACCACACCTAGTTGCAGGACTTGCACAGCATATGGTACCAGGGATGGAACACTGGTCTTTGCATCTGCTAGGTAGGTGCTTAAGCTGCTAAGCTATCTGCCCAGCCCCAACTTCATCTTTAAAACTGGGAGTTGAGCCAGGTGTGCTGGCCATGCCTGTAATTCCAGCACTTTGGGAAGATGAGGCAGAAGAATTCCAAATTCTAGTGCAGTCTGGGAAAGTAACTTAGAGACTTAATGAAACTGTCTCACAATGTTTAAAAAAAAAACCTTAAAGATGGACCTCAGTGTAAAGTTCTGTGAATTTATTCCCCAGTATAAAAGCAAATTTTAAAAATAGGGGCAACTGGGGTTCCTCAGACAAGCTTTAAAATGAACATATGTGTGTATATACAAACTTGCCAAAAAATATAGAAATAAAATTTAAAAAATAACAAAATATCCAATAAATGAATATGAAGATAATGAAAAAAATAGGCCAGGTGTCATGGTGTGTGCCCATAAGCCCAGCACTCAGGAGGCTGAGGCAGGGGATCACTGTGAGTCTGAGGCCAGCCTGAACTACATAGCAAGAACCCATTTCAAGAAGAAATATAGTTACTTTTGGCATTTTAAGGTAACCTTCTCATTTCTGGATCCTGGATATAATTTTTTTGTATGAACATATGATATTTTTTCTAGTACCCTTATGCAACAGAAATAAGTTCTATGGCCAAATAAAAACATCTCAGGATCGATAGCAATGATTCAGCTTAGAGCCATTTAAGATACAAGGAAATATGACAATGTAAATGCCTTTGTTTTTCAAAACAAGGAAGCTGTGATTCTTTCTTTCTCCCCCACTAGAAGGTGGGTATCATGTAATATTCTGTCTGAATCACATATGAAAAAGTGTCGACTGCTTCTCAAGCTGAGGAACCCTAGAGAATTATTGTGCAGGAATAACAGTGTGAAAATAGCTCTACAGGATCATGGGACCTGGGAAGGAGGCCCTTGATGACCCTGTCATTACCAACATTAGAACTCAAGGCTCTTGGAGACATAAGGGGCTTTTTTGGTTTTGTTTTGCTTTGTTTTTGTACTTCAGTGGGTAAGAAGGCTAAGATGATGGAAGAGACAACACACAATATGAATATTGTTTGTAGGACAGCGAGAGATGAGTAGAAAATTAGAAACTATGCCTTTAAAGTGACAGCTCTGAAAGACCTATCTGGAAAGTGGCAAAATGAACCATTCACCTTTCTGCCCTGTGTAGCACAACCTAGGTTTCTGGCTCACTTCCGTCTGGGAAGTGATAGCAGCCCCTATTTCCTGTGGACGCCAACCAGTAGAGATGTCATCCTCTGATAAAGCATACCACTTGCATCTTATTATCACACAATGGTTCAATTAACTCACATCACTATTCAATTTATCAAATTATAAGCAAAGACTTGTGTATGTTCTAATAATCATTTCATCAATATGAAGCTAATTAAGAACCAAGAATCTTAGATTGGATTCATAGCATCCTCATGTACTTTTGATTTGATTTTGTCTCATAATCACACACAGACATGCATTCTATTAATTATCCTTAATATTTTTTTCACTAATACGGATGGCTGTTCATTGCGGCAGGTTTTCACAGAAGACCCCGTAATATCATAGAGCAGAAGACCCCGTAATATCATAGAGCAAAATGGCAATCATAATTCTGAAAGTCTAGAAAGGTTTTAAGCATTCTAATGTTTTAAAATAAATATTGCCATCACTTTAGTATGGGAATGCAGCTCTGGGCATCGGGCTAGTGCAGTATACTGAGGAAATGTTAAAATTAGAGACAAAGGAATTTTGTAGTCAATTTTAAATGATTCTTAAAATTTTTCAGAACCAACAACAATTCTGTTATTTTTCATGGATAAACCAAATGGGAGAAATATTCAAAACTGAACTGTTCAATAGAAGTTAATTTGGGGACTTCTAAGTTAGATGCCTGAGGAATGGCAGCCATACTTCAGCTGTGTCATAGCAGCCTCCTCCCAACACAGCCTTACAAATGCGTGCTAAAATTAGAGCAATAATCACTCCCCATTACAGATAGTGCTCACTACACATCAGTTCCCATACTCCTTTCTTATTGTTTTACCCTTGCAACAACCTTGTAAGTTAAATAGCGTTATTTTTGCCTTAGAATATTAGAGTATAAGAATGAATGGAGGTTATTATGCCCAAATTGGGTTGTCCAAATATGCTATGTGGCCCCACTAGGAAAACGATACAAATCATCCAGTTAAAAACCCCAGCCTTGGAAACAGAAAACACACTTCAGTGTTTATTAATTGTGAGGTCTTCATTCACAGAGTTTTGCTACCGTGTTTCTGATCTGTAAAGTGAAGATTCTGCTCCCCACAACAAGGATGGGGCTATGAACCATGCGAGTAAAAGCACCTGGACATTGTATGCATACTGAGGAAACGGCCTTTATTTTTCACTGTATAATGCCATGCTGGCTGCTGTCCATGCCTAACTGCAGCAGAGAAAGCTTGGGCATTTGGATTACACTTCTACAGTGATCACTGCTGATTCTAGTCTCCCCTTCTGTCTGCTATTTTCCAAACAGTAGATTTTCACTTTGCTGCAAATGGAAGGTATAGAGAATGGTGCTTCTGACAACCTCTATGTGGACAGCTATTAACTCGCGAATTTTTTAGACAGAAGCCATCACCTCCTTCCCCTTTGTAATCCAGTTGTGTTTTCATGTAGCTCTGTGGTTTTAAAGCAACTTTCACATATTTTTATTCCTCCTGGCAGTCTACAGGGCAGGTATTTCTTTTTGTTTTTAATTTGAGCTACTTTTGTCACTGTCTCACTACTGAAGAGTCAAGCATTCACATTATTTTCATGTCTCCTCTCTAGCTAATTATACAGATATGATTAGGTACAAAGTCTTGTTCTGCCAAGTCTAGCTTTAATCACCTCTCATCTCTGAAAACCTTTATATTTCTACCTTCTCTACTTGATTCCAGATGCTTTATACAGCTAGACTGAGGTACAGTCTTTGCCACTTGTTCTGTCTCCAGGCCCACTTCATCATGTTTAATACTAAATTAACCGGTACTCAGTATACATCATCAGCTTAAGTTAAAACAAGATATCTAGTCAGCCATGGTCATAAGCCTATAATCCCAGCCCTTGGGAAGCTGAAGCAGGACGGTTCTCACAAGTTTGAGGCCAACCAAGGCTGCATATTGAGCTCAAAGCCAGCCTGAATTACATAGCAAGACTCTGTCTCAAAAAAAAAAAAAAAA
>NW_004524589.1:19385555-19414926 GCF_000260255.1 Octodon degus
ATATATAGTGCTTTACAAGGAATAAAATCAGATTGTATTTCTACAGGATGGACTCCAATTACAAGAAAGAGTAATCATCTTCAAGGCCTACTCTCAGTCTCTTAATTTGTGTTAAAAATTAACCCAACATTCAGCACTGTCTAGTTTATTTTATAATGATATAATAGATGGTTGAACAGCTGTGTAGGTACAGACAAGTGAAAGAGAGTAGTAGATGTAATTACCATGTCAATCTGAGAGAAGACTAAGAAATTTAGGTCATTCAGCTACCCTATCTCCAGCCATAAAAGGACGTGTTCATTGTGACCAAGGTGGCTGCTAATGTCCTCGAAGGAGAGTCAGATGAGTTCCACAGCTTCCACATGGAGCCACTTGCTCCTTCTAGGGTCACTGCCAAATCAAATGCAGGTAGGGACTATTTCCAGTAGCTCTATCAAGATCATCTGAAAAATAATTTCAAGCCTCTGTGTTAGAAAGTGTTCTCACAAGTGGCGACGGTTTTGCTGTTCTTCTGAATGTGCCATTTCTTTCCCATTTCTCGAGAGAGATAACACCAGAGATCTAACCAGTGATTTAGTGCTACCTGTGCTGGAGAGAGGCTTCAATGGTTCATTAATGTGGGCTGATTCCCACTCCTGCTGCCTTTGATTCTAGTTTAATATAAGCTTCCTATCTGTGTGACTGTCATGGGCATAGCCCAGGCAAAGAGCTGGCAGCTGAGAAGCTAGGAAGTTATTTTTTTAATCATGTATAAGCAGTCTCGTTCGTTATACCAAAAATCATAGTCAAAAAATGCAACCTCTTCGTCTCACCCAAGTGATGGTCTTGAGTGCATTGTTTGGAAGTGCTTGTCAGCAAGTGGAGCTCCCTTCTGCTAAATATGAAATTAAAAGTGATTTTGTCTTTTGATCCCTTTTAGAAACTTACATTAAAATGCCTGCTGAGGAATTTTATATTAAAATTCTTTTCCTAGGAAAGCTCATGATGATTTTGTGTGAGCAGCAGAGAACTGCAGCCCCTTCTGGGGCGATGCTGAATGATTCATAGTGGTAGCAAGCTAGACTGAAAACCAAATGCAGCAGCCAAGCCAAGGCGACCTGAGTTTCATATGTCAAAGGCTCCTGATGGGAAGGCAGCTCCGTAGTGCTCTTCCAGAAGACGCGTGGATTCTCTCCCTGGATATACCAAGAAAGAAAAGCAATAGTGCCAAACAGGATGCTTTTAAATCCATTCATAGCTCTTCCAAGGGAAAATATTGCCTGGAGTTTTGTTTTGCTTTGCTTTGTGTTTTCTCTCTCTTTCTCTCTTTTTTAACAGAAGAGCAGAATTAAGGTGGTACTGCATGTATGTATGTCTGTCTGTGTGCATGTATTTTTGTTTTGTTTTCTTTGGAGTAGCTTGGTGAAAGTCTGGAAGTAGAGAAGTTAGAGATGATCTTAAGTCACTGTCAATTTTTTAAAAAAGCTTGTCACAGAACCCCCAAAAAATGTTGATTTGGGAAATTAGGAAATAACACCATGGTTATACTGAATCAGAGCATCTTTGAGTAGTACCCATTTTATTTATTTATTTATTTATTTATTTATTTATTTATTTATTTATTTTTGCACTGGGAACTGAGTTTAGGACCTTGCCAGGCATAGTGTCTTTTTAAAATAAATAGAGAAGAAAGGGCCAGCCAGATAGCTCAATGGATTAAAGCACTTGTTTAGGCAGATGCAGGGACCAGGTTCAATCCCTGGCCTGCCATGCTGGCCCTACATATGCTGGGGTGTGCTGAGACAGGCTGTGGTGGTGTGCACCCGTAATTCCAGCTGAAAATTATGGGCAGGCTGAAAAACAGGAGGATCCCTACTAATCCGATCTGTGCAGTGAGACCCTGTACACCCTGTGCTAAACACATAAGAAATAAAAAATGAACAAAAAAAATAGAGAAGAAATTTTGCTGTGTGTTGTGTGTATGTGTTTGTGTTTTTAAGATTTATTTATTTATTTATTTATTTATTTATTTATTTATTTATTTGGTACAGGGTATTTCTATGCAGCTCAGACTGATAGTTATCTTCCTGAGATTGCAGGCTTATGCCACCACTCCCAGTTTCAGGGCTGGCATAGCATTTGGTACTGGGGATTGAACTCAGGTCCTTGTGCTCGCCAGGTAGGCACTTAGACTCCTGAGCTATCTCTCCAGCCCTGTGTTTTGTTTTTTAATAAAATATTGTCACAGCAATTGTCTTCAGAGGCAGTTCCTTGGCTGGGATGAAGCCCTGAACTGCAAGCCAACTCTGATCGGTTCGTTAATTTAGGTCACTCCCAGCTGGGAGATGCTGAATGCTGGTTGACATTAGTATGTCATACCAGTCCACTGGAAATTCTGTAGTTTGCGCTTTAGCAAGCATGCATTCAAGATTCTTGCAATCTCCAGGCTCCTCTTCAGAAAGGCATAGGCTTGATTATTTCATTTTCTTTTACACCACTAACCAACATGACAGGTCCTGATCTGTATCTCTACCACCAGGGTCCCTCTCAGCTCAACACCCATGGGATGCTGGACTTTAAAGTGGTTCATAACAAACCAAATGCATAGCAAGAGATGGGCAGGGGTAATTCTACCTCAGCACATGTCACCACTAAGTAGATACTAAGAGATGGACACATCATCACCACAGTGTTCTGGCCTGGATGCTGGAACACAGGAAGGGAATTAGTAGAAAACTGGTAGCGTCTGGATAAAGCCCACCATAGAGTGGATGGTATTTTACTGAAGTTAAGGTCTTAGTGTTGCAAATGTTCCATGTTAAGTAATAAGTTGACATGAGAGGAGGCTGCTGAAAGGTTCCTGGGAGCTCTTGTGTTCTCTTTGCAACCTTCCTCTACATTGGAGATCAATGCAAAATATAAAGTAAAAAGAAAGATAAAGCAAGAATGGCAGCTTTAGATGCTGATTTTATCTCCTTATTTCTACAGATTGATAAGGATGAGTAAGAGATTCCTGAATTCTAGGTAGCGTATGAGAAAGAAATGAGTAACAACAGTATTTTCAGAACATTTGCTTTATCTTTTACTTATGAGTAAATAGAAAATCAAATGTTTGGTTTCTTTTCCCTGTAAGGAAAGTAACTAGTAAACATCTTTATGTGGCGTTTTATAGTAAGTTTTCTGATCAAAACTGTATTTTTTGTAATTCATCATTGATTGTATTTTTTTAAATAACAGATTACCTCAGCTCTATTTGCCAGCACCTATCTTACTGGATTTACATGAGATTATCTTCTTGATTTAAATTATACAATGTTTTTTGACACCATAAGAATGGTAAAACTTCCACTTTATACATTTGTTGGTGGTGTTACCAGGTCTTTTGGACAGTATATGTGAGTTTTATAATAATTTTTATTTTTCCCTTGCCAAACAAACAAACAAACAAAAAATACACTAGTAAAACTGAAAAAAAAAAAGGATGGCAGCTTCGACTCCTCTTCAGCCACTGGGTTGTTCAAACACTTCTTTGCCTCAGTTAACTTGCTGAAAAATGGAACTAGTAATAGATTTCAGGTCTCAGATGCAGTTGTTTTTTAAAAGGGAAATGAGATGACCTAAGCGCCTGTCTGATGGAGAGCCCCTAGTAATTCTTCAGTGGTCACTTGGGATCCAGGGCCGGTCGCCCAGAGGTTGCCTGTGAATGGAAAGACTACATCCAGAGGCGGTGGTCTAAACTTCATGGTCTGAATTACTGGGTCGGTAAATAAAAATGCTCAACTGGCCGCAAGAAGCAAGCCAAGTCTGATGAGTGAATGTTGGATGGACAGAATATTGAGTTATGTTTCTATAATGTTTATTTCAATAGAGATACAGTGTAAAAATTAATTGATGCTGACAACACAATAATTAAACCAGTGTAAACTCAACCTGAAAACTGACTAGCTAATCTGTCTAATTTTGGTTTCTTGGATTGGGTCAGTTTGCCACAAGAGAGACTGTAGACAATGTATTCTCTCAAAATAAAGGACATGGCAAAATTCCCCCTGGCCACTGAACAACAGGTGTTTGGTTTTCTGGGTTGATGGGTGTTCTCTGTTTTGGAAGTCACCAATTCCCAAACCAGACACCTTCAGAGGTGTCTCTGGGCCATAGGAACAACATTACAAAGTGTTTAACAGGCTAACTGGGAGATACTACGCTGTCACTCTCGAAAGCGCCCCCTTCTTGTGCAGTTTGAGAGCAGGCATCCAGGGTCAGCACAGAGCAAGTGTGGGTAGGGAAAGGCGCGTTACTGGGGAGTGAGGGGACACCAGCTCTTACCCTAAAGCCTGGCCGCCAGGATGTCCACTTCAGAGTCCAGGCACAATTCTACTTAAACAATTCTGCCATCTAGTGGACACCGTCCATCCTGCTACTTTCTTTTCAGGCTTTCTCTGATATAATTGAGGGGCAGGTATTGCTGCTCAAAGCCTAGGGTGCCTGTTGGTAGTGGGTGGGGAAGAAGGGAAAGAAAATTGTAACCCTCTCATAATAAAAGTAATCACTGGGTGTAAGAAAAGGTGAGGTCCTGCGGCCTTACCTCCAGAAATCCAAGCAGGTGGGAGTCCTGCTGGGCTGTGTGGCTTCAGATCAGCAGAGAGAACAGCAGGCAGGGAGACCACCTGTTAAGCGAAAATCCAAAAATCTTCAAAGAGCTTCCAATGCCAAAAACCTGTGATGCTAATCCTCCTGGGTCCCAACCATCTTTGAAGGCAGCCCCTTGTTAGTCCTGCCTCCTCCCACCGCTGAGAGCTGTGTGCCCCCCTCTGAGCTCCAAGATGATTTTTTTTTATTTTGGAAGACAAAGAAAGGTTATTTGTACTCCTGCAGTTGCACAGAGAAGATATATGATTGCTCTTAGCTCAAAATCATTTTCTCATGTAACTTTCTTGTGTCTGCAAACTTTGATATGAATGAATTACCATGCAATTTACTCTTCAAACAAAGATAATGTGTTTCAGTAATGATATAGAATCTTTTGAGACTGCCAAAGAAAAGGTGAAGAAGCTTGGAGGGGTAATATTAGGTTAGAAAAATAGTTGTTGTTATGATTACTAAAGTATTTCCAGACTAATGGTTGGGGGGAAAATGGAAGAGTTATTTGAAAATAAAAATGAAATTATATTACACAGCAAAATATTAGGATTGTCCACACTCCAAATAAACCTAGAACTAAATGGGAAATTTATACTTTTGTGTTGACTTTGATGTGAGAAGAACCTGAAAGATTTTCCCAAGAATGAATATACCGAATGCAGCAACATGGGACCCTTCATATTTTTCCTGTTAGAACATAAAAATGGGTAATTCTTTAAACATTTTATAAACGAGAAGAAATGATGAATTAGAAAATACCCTAGAAGGGCTGGTCAAATAGTTCAGCAGATTAAAGTGCTTTCAAGCAGGTGCAGGGTGTGGGGGTTCAATCGCCTGGCCAGCAGTGTACCCTGAGATGGAATTGAGACTGGGCATGGTGGCACGCACCTGTAATCCCAGCTTTTCGGAGGCTCTAAACAGGAGAATCACTATGAGTCTGATCTAGTAGTGAGACCCTAAACACCCTGTAGACCCTTCCCTAAAATACGAAAGAAAGAAAGAAAGAAAGAAAGAAAGAAAGAAAGAAAGAAAGAAAGAAAGAAAGACCCTAGAAAATAACTGTTATTTGCATTTTCAACATTTCTGATCTATTTATTGCTGATGTGTTTTTATTTTATCCTAACCTTTTGATTGTCTTATTATTTAGCAGTTTTTGTTTTCCTGCTGACTTTTTTGCTTGCAGTTTTCACTGCTTTATGAAATTCATAATTTTTTATTCTAAGTGAATCCATTATTATTTAATTGATAAAATTGTATATATTTATGTTGTACAACATGAGGTTTTGAGACATGTATGCATCATGAAAGAGCTGGTGGGGTAATTAACAAATACATTTTCTAACCACTTATTTTTGGTCTGAATACTTACAGCCTACTTTCCGTGGTTGCCAAATATCCAATATTTTACTATTAACTATAGCTGCTATGTTGTTACAGCACATTTCTTGAACTTATTCCTCCTGTCTAAGTAAATTTTGTGTCTTTTGGCCAACGTCTCCCTGGTCTCCTGCCAGACTCTTGTAAGCTCATCTTAAATTGGTATGTCATTGTTGCTGTTGATTATAGTGTTTCCCCTCTGGGGGGTCTCAGGCACTCTACATTATGGAAGAGTCCTTGTATTTGCTTTCACGGAATGCCCCAGAGATTTTGATGGGTGAGGCTCAGATATTCCATTAATTTCTCTGTTTGGGAATCATACACAACATGGATGTATGGACTTGGACTTCAGGCTTTGATTTCTCCTGGGAGGTTTATTTTTTCATCTAGAGAAAAGCTTTCTTGACTTTTCCTGAGGCTGTTGTGTAAAAAAAAGAGGGGGGCAGTCTTCCAGGCTCTTAAGTTTATAGTCCATGCTGCCTAGAAGCCCGGGACTTCCTCTCTGTTTCCTCTTGGAGCTATATTTGATTGTCCGTAGCCCTGAAACCAGAACCTTAATTCATGTGCTTTCACTCGGCTACCTTCCTTGACTCTACACCTAAGAATTATCCTGATTTTCTAATTCATCTTTACGTTTTTACTCAAACAATAGTGTTCTGCTTTCCACAGCATTTCATGAGCTTCTGCAGGACTGCCTCAGTGTGAAGCAGAAGGTCGTGTCACTGGAAGTTGAATATTTTCCAGTCTACATAATGTATCAGATCGTTGAGATACTGCTCTTCGTTCCTGTACAAATTACTTCATAAGTTAAAAGAAAACCTAAGTTCTGTCATTCAACTCCTTCAAAGCGTCCAGGGGGAGATGGTAAGTCCTGCCCCATCTGTCCATCCTAAAGATGACATCTGCTTCTAACACCTTTCATACTATGGCATAGTGGCATTGCTTTTTGATATTTATTAAGAATCATTATGATGTCAAAATACAGATATTTATATGTAACATGCTTAGTATTCTTAGATAGCAAGGCATTTGCCGCAAGTTGTCACACATTAAAGTTCACGTACTAAATATTTTAGATCAGAAAACTTTAGACACCATCTCCTTGTGCCCATAAATGAAGAATTCCTATGGTCTCTGAACTACCTCTACAAAATGACTCTAAGCCAATAAGCCCAATGGTGGGAAGTACCATCACATTCCAATGTTATAATCAGTATCTAGAAACTTTTCTCAATAGATTTATTAATTAAGGAGAATATTCAGGGATTATAGACAAACTGCCTATGAGATATAACTTTTACATTCTCATGTTATAATTTATTAGAGTCCACCCATTACAGATGGCTAAAACAATTCCATAATGTACTTTTTAAAATTTAAGCAAAACTAACAGAGCCGTGCATCATGCCAACTGAGAGTGTTTACCATCCAGAAATGCAAGCCATTCCAAATCTTTCACCACATTTTACCATTTTTTAACTGTCCTAATATGTTAAGCACATAAATTATGTCATTATTTTTAAGTTCTAATTTTGTGTCTCTTGTATTTTTTAAATCAAATTTATTTGTTCCCATGTGAGTTTTATTGGAAAATAGAATCTCGTACAGATGGCATGACAAATAAAACCAGTGTGTTTCATTGAAACAGTTACTTTAACTTCAATTACCATGCCTGAAGGAGAACATGGATTGCAGTGAGAGAAGATTTTCATCACAAGAATTTCTAGATGAAAATAATTTGTCTTTTCCCTACATGACTTACCTCATTTTCTGGTATTTTAGAGTTATTTAAAACTTGCTAACTTTTTTTCTCTGTGGACAAATGTAATAACTACACACATCTTCCTAATATGTCAGAAATGCAGACATAATGGTAGCAACAAGGTTTAAATAGATCGATTCTTAATTCCGAATATCTGTAATGAATACAGAAACAATGATTTTCCCAAGGGACAATGCTAATGCTGGGCTAGAATGACAATCTAAAATTCATTTGGTATTTAGATTAAGGCAGATATTAGTTCCTCCCACAAACATTCACCCCCTGGCAGGCATTTTGAATTTACGCTCATTCAGAGGTGATACTTTGGATGTGGTGTTTTAAAACCTGACACAAACATTAGTAACTAATATGTGAAAAGGCACATTGATATTAAAATGCTACAGGAGGTCTGGCTCTCTAAGCTTTGCTTTTAGAGAGTAGTACATGCCAGATGTTTCAGAGAAAAGCATAAAATCCACATTATGTGCCTAATTGCACAGTATTATAACACAGGGGTGAGGATTTTTTTCTTCCCCTGACCTCAGCTGGTGATAACAATATGCCCCGGAGCATGAAAGAATCAGGCACCCTGAATTGTACAGCACCTCTTTGGTGTGTTTCCTCTGATAGAGTAGTGAAGAGTTTTAGCTTCAAAATCTCAACATATATGACTGATAGCAAATACTGCCAATAACATGGTCTATGTATGTGTACAAGTATTCCTAACAAACTAATATAATCACTACTGCAGCAAATTAATTAAAGGAAGAAGTACCTGGTGGTGAAGCCTGTACTACTACTGCAGGTCTGGGAGCATGAGGAGATACAGCTGTCTTTCCAAAAGTCCCCAGCATTAACGAGTACCGTGTCTACTTAAAGTGTTGCAGAAGTGAGCTGGATCCAATAAACTACTTTTCTTTCACTATGTCAGAGGCTGGTCACATAAAGGAAGGAATGGAGGAATGAAAAGAGTTCAAGGGAGACTCATGTTGTGTCCTTTAAAACTTACACCCACCGTTACTCAGTAGATACAAGTCATCTTGCAGCCTTCTTAGTTTCTGTGTCCCTACCTAGAAGAATAGTTTTGCAATGTAAATGGTTTGGAATTTATTCTCAGTTGGTTCTTCTCACTGACACCTATCACACAGGAAGGCAACTGAGCAAGTTATGATCCATGTACTATATTCAGACTTTGATCAGAATAACACTTGTTTCTAAAAAGGACCTGGATTAATATAAAAACAAGTTTATTAAATGCAAATTTTTTAAAGTTATATTTTTATATTCTAAATTTGTTGTCATATAAGACTCATACTTAGGTAAATGTGCAACTCTTAGAAATCCAAAATTGTTAATCTTTATTCATTTAATGATAGCTGGAATATATGCTCTTTTTCTTTTTACATTTAAAGAGAACATTATAGAGGGATGAAATGGCTTTAATAAAGGAAACTTAATTCAAAAAATAATCAAACTTTGCAACATTATTCATGCCATCATGTACAATTGATTCTGCATGGGAGATATAACTCCTGCCCGTATTCCTGGGGTCTGTCTTTTCCTACTAGCTTCCAAATTTATATTGCTCTTTCTCAACCTTTAGAAGCTCTTTCTGAGCTCTTTTTGTCTCACATCAGAATCTCTAATTTACGTTTTACTATTTTTAGTAAACAAAAAAAAATATGGAATGCTCCACAGATACCCACGCCATCCTTGCACAGGGCCAAGCTAGTCTTCTCTGCATCACTGCACTGTTAGTAGATGTGCTGCCAAAGCGACCACTGTATTTTACTTTTTAATTTAAAAATATGGTATGCAAATATATATATATATATATATATATATACACACACACACATATATATGGCAAACTGACTTTTTTAGCAATATAAATAATCTTTTTAAAATGGAAATAATAGTTTTGTATAATACTGCCATCTATTGGTGTCCAGGATTCTTAAGTACAGACCTCTTTGGTATTTAATTAAATAATCCTACTTAATGGGAAAAATAAGACAATAACTAAAACATTATCAGAATTTAGAACGTTAAAAATTGTTTAGATAGCACAAAGAATAAACACATTTGGAAAGAATCTTAGTGATTCGTCTACATGTTCAAATCAAGAATACCGTATTATACATTTAAATAGTGAATACTGTGTTGTGCTGTATTACACACTTTACATAAAATCAGGCCTTTTATTTTGTGGCTTGTTCTCTCAGCTAAAGACTATCAGTAGCTGTCAACTTACCTCTTGCTTTTACAATTCATAAGTAGCCAACAGGTTTCCATTTTTACTTGTGTACACTTTCTGAGGTTCATGGTGGGGCTGGCCTTGGTGTGTAGATATTACTTCTTGCCAGACAAAGCTCTATTTCCTTCAGAGCTTGGATCATATTTTATACCTGTTGTTAAGTCACACTCTTACAGACAGAAAATCAAAGGACACTCTCATTAGCTCAGGTTCCAGTCCTTTAGCTGCTACTGTCCTTCTGTATGATGGCTGAAATATTTAATTCTCTGCACTATATTTGTTTTATTCTTGATTGAAAGAACAGATTAGCTAATTTCTAATATGCCTCATAATTTCAAAAGTATTCTGATGAATTTCTTATCCAGCTAACGTTCATGTATGATGGTATCATGGGACAAAGTGTTTACAATTGCAGCTCTGTTTCCAAAATCATTTCACACATAGGTGGAATATTTTGATGACTTATTAGGTAAATCAATTCCAGTTAGTTATTAAGTGTTTTTGTATCTGCATGTTAATCTAGTCTATCATGTTACCTGACAAATAAGCAATTGCAAAAAATTTTAATCAAGGAGAGTTAAAGTGCCTGCAAGCAGGCGCAGCTTCCCTGCCAGGGGTTCAATCCCCCAGCCTGCTGTGCCGGCCCTGCTGGGGGCATGCTGAGATGGCAACTGAGACTGGGTGTGGTGGCACATGCCTGTAATCCCAGCTCTTGGGGTGCTCATCTAGTAGTGAGATCCTGAAGGCCCTGTAGACCCTTCCCTAAGATTAAAAAAAAAAAGAGGTAAAATAAGCCTTATATAGTTCAGATATTCAAAATTATGCAGTTCGTGTATGTATGAATATGTTTATGGGATATGAATAAAAAAATTAAAAATCCTATTTTTTCTTACATATTCTAATTTAGGTCTAGAAGAGCTTTAGTCTAACTCTCGCCCACTGTAAAATAATAAGTAGAAAAAAAGAATAGTATGCAGTCAGAGACAATAATATAGTAACAGAAGCTAAATCAAGATCAGAGAAGCTCATGAAATCTCATGGAGACTATAGCTTCCTGATCACAGCAATGAGCGCCCCTGAGGAAAGCACTGACAACATTCGCTTTCATTTCCCTGAAGCACCTGACTAAAAGCTTCTCCTAAAAATGTAACCTTCTATTTCTGTGTCCATCTTTAGAAATCATGAGTTTTATAGTGTTAGGCATACAAAAATTGTCTCTTAAGGCAATCTGCATCTCTTCCATTCAACCATAAGATGGAGAAAATGACTACATTTATATTGCCTCGAGGATTTCCACCCAGGGGAATCTAGAAGTTTTTTTTTTTAAATACAGGAGCTGACAAAACTTGAACTGAAAGTACGTTCAGATGTTCCTGTGCTTTGGTTGTCTACCTTCTTCCCTTGCTTTTTCACCTGTTTCTTTTCTACTTTCTTTTCCATTTCATGTTTTCCTTGATCTTTGGTTAATTTTCAGTTATACCAGGCCAAAAAATAGGAAAATTTTAAGCAAAACATAAAATGAGAAAGACCTATGCCTTTAATCACCTCTGCCAGAATGTAGCTAAGGATCAGCCAGGGAGAAACCATCAGTCATTCCATGGTCCTGTACACATCATAAACTCTTGTGTATTTATAGTCAAATAAAAATGTTTACTGCCCGTCTAGATGCATTTCTCAGAAAAGCCAACCTCTGAGAGTGCTAGGAATGTTATCTGATACTTAGAGAAGAGAGCAATGCGTTTTGCAAATGCACAAGTAATAAAATACTTGAGTAAGTTCTGAAGGGAGGAAAAGACTGCCAAGGAAGAAATAGGGGCTAAAAATCATTAAGATTTAGGTTATGAACCAGAGCCCAGCCTGCACCCCAAAGGAAGTGAAGGTCCCAGAGTAGAAAGATTAAAGTATCCTAGAATTTGGCAGTCATTAAAAGCACAATTCTGCGTTCTTTGGGTGTTTGTGTGTCCTATTGTGCTTTTCTGACCTAGATTAGTCTAGTTACTCAGAGCACAGCAGTAGAGCTGAGCAGTAACGTTGCCCCATGGCTTAATTTCCTAATTAAACTTAAACAAATTTCTCAAATGCTCATAAAACCCTTGGTGGCAAGATCGGTGCACCTGAATATTTAATTATTTGAATGTCAGTCTGAGACATAGATAATTGGCAGCTAATAGAAAATGCCTAGGACCTGAAAACAAAAGATTCTTCTTTGGCTAATCAGGGAATAGGTGAATAAATTTTCTAAAATATAGATAATTGTTTGTTTTATCTTGAACAAGTACAAAGATGCTAGAAAATATTTTTTAAAAAGAAAAAAAAATCCCTGAATTTTCACCTAGATACTGAACTTTGGCTGCTGTTAAATGATAGAATTAATATTAAGAAGCTATTTCTGTGTGTCTCCAGAGAAGTAAAAATATAACAGCAAATGCTAGGGTTAGCTTAACTGAAAATATCTTCCCCTTCTTTGGCTGTAATGTTTCAACATATGTAAATACAAAGCTATGGCAAATAAATATGTATCACAGATATTTCACAAAATAGAAATTAATCTAGAAGCCCTCGTAAATCAACTTAATTACATACCTAGTGAAATAGCTTGAGATTAGGCTGAAGATGATAAAGGAAAGGTGGTGATGAAAGAGTTATGGAGCAGGAGAGGGCCTCCTGGGAAGCCCAGGGAATTAGGCCTGGGATCAGTCTTACTTTACATCTTAATTACTGATTTCAAAGAAAGGCTAAACTGCACATTAACTAATTTGCAGATGGTCCTAAATTGGCAAACCCTGGGAATTGCAGATTAAAAATCCAAAGGGGTTTTCAGAGGTTAGAAATAGGAATCAGTGAACTTCAATATTTTAAGTAACATTAAGAAGGATGATGCTTTTTGCTATAAAGCAAAAATCTATTTTTGTTTTTGATGGAAGCTTCCTCAAGAAAGATATGAAAAAATTTCCTTCAAGATACCAAGTCAGGAAACTTAACATGCAGAGTAAGTTCAAACTAGAACCAACACCAATATAGGTACAGTTGAAAGAATAGAAATAAGGCATTCTAAAATTAATACAAAGATGTTTCCTCTGATTGAAAGTCAGCTGGGTCCACTTTTCCTAAGGCTAAGAAACAGGATCAGTAGCCCATTGATGCTACATGTTAATTCCTTCTGTATCATTCAACTCCTCAAGTAGAAGCCTCTCCATCTTACCCAACTGGAGCCTAGAGAGGCCTTCATTAAGGATTTTATACTATGCTATGTGGTCTGAGAAATAAAAGACAGTATGATTGGCATCTCTGTTTGCCTTCCCATCTTACACAAAACACCAGCAGGAACCAGAGTTGGGCTATTTATAAAGTATAAACAGATATACCCCCAAGCCACTGAAGAAAATGGTGATGTCAGGGACAGATTATTATTAGCATTCAAACATCTCAAAGAATTTTCAAAAGCCAGAGAGAATAAAAGTGAATCTTTAAATGAAACAAGATATCAAGTAAGAGAGAGACTTTATGCTGCCAGGGAGTGGGAAGTATTAGGCTAGTAAAATCCACAAGAGTATGAGTTCAGAGTCAAGGTACCCAGTGTGGGAGATGGAAACGACGTTGAAGCAGAGTCAAGAGAAGATTTTCACGGACCTTTGGATGTGTCTGTGCACCTAAACCCCTCTTCTGGGAGGTTGGCATTCCCTCCAGGCCAGACAAGACTTTGATACTTCCCAACCCTGGAATTTAGAGGACTAGTTCTCTATCTTTTCTCCTAAAGTGAGACTTCTTGGCTTTAGAGCTAAAATACAAAACTTGTTTAGGTGGCAAAAAAACAAGAAAAAACTTAAGACCACTATACCTTCTTCCCACTGTATTGATATGCAGAGCTGAGCAGGGATCAACACCATTCATGCAGCCTGGCCTAGTCTCATACAGAGCTGCCAACAGTAATTCGCTGGGACAGTGGAACTTTTAATTGAAAGCCAACGGAGAGTAAATTCACCTCAGATACTCCTACTGGGAATTTTGGATGGATAACTGTTATGGTTTGTGTCTAGTTGTCCCCTCAAAGTCTCATGCAATCATAGGGAAGACTTTTAGAGTTTGTGATGAACTCATGATCCACTGGGATTATGGGTGTGAATGGTGCTGGGATTATGGGTGAAAGGGCTACACCCAGCCTGGAGCAGATAGCCTGAGTGAAACTTAATGGACACAGACTTGCTCTCTGTTGCCATTGCTGCTGCTACTCCCTTTTGTGCTCTCTGCTCTTTGCTGCCTCCATGAATGGATGCTTTCGGCCCTGTGCCACTCTGTCTTGGAGCCAGCTGAGTATGGATTGAAACCTCCAACAGCGAGCTAAATAAACCTTTTTTTTCCTTAATTTTGGGCTTCGGGTATTTGTCCCAGCAATGAGAGAAGAGTAACTAAGACAATAACCAACCTTGGTCAGGCATATGAGGAAAACCAATAGCACAGAAAAGAATAACAACCATAACCATAGACCATGGAGAAGACACAGATATTCAAGAATTCTACTTTTAAAGAAATTAGGACACAATAGGTAGATCCAGTAACAAGGGGAAAAACAGGGTATAATAAATATTGTCAACCAAATTTAAAAAGAAAGGTAAGTAAAATCCTCAAAATAAATAAATGGAAAAATCCTTTTCATGAAATTTACTGACTAGATAAAAAGAAAATTAAATGTGGCATAATCATAATAGTTGATGAAATATTTTTAAAGAACCAAATTCACTTTGAAAACATTTCCTCAAAGTCACCAAACTGTAAAGACAATGGGCCTGGAAAGAGGAAATCTATCTGAATGAAAACTGGGCACACACACATTGGGCTGGGGAGATAGCTCAGTGGCATAAGTACCTGTCTGGCAAGTGCAGGGTCCTGAGTTCGATCCCTGGAACAAAAATAAAAATAAAAAAAGAAAAGAAAACTGAACACAGCATAGCATAAGTGAAAATGTTAGCTATTGATTTTTGAATCTTATGACTAATGTATTATGAAAACATAAAAGACTTGGTTAGGATTACTGGAAGGTTTGTAGATGTTAATAATCTATAAAAGTGTAGGGGCTGAGTGAGGAAAAACCTTGTGGAGAGCAGAGCCACAGCTTCCCTTGCTACTAGAATTTTAAGACAAAAGTCCCAGCTCCGAGAGTCACAAAGCACCAGGCCCAGCCACCTGTTCCTAAATGCCCATTACAGAGGCAAGCAACAGTGAAGGGTGAGAAAGAGCTTGAGTAAACATGGCCCTACAGCAAGAACAGATTCATGGGTGAAGCTCTGTTGTAGCAGAAAGGGTGTAGCAGAAACTTTCAGATTTTATGAGGAAGGGGAGCCAACCCAAGATTTGAGGATTTGCACAGATGGACCATGTGTATAGCTCAAAGGGCAGGTGAGGTTGCTCAAGCCTTGAGCTCTTTGGTCTTTTCATCTCTCAAGACTGATTCTTTGAGGTAAATCTGGAGAAGTCCTTATGACTTGGGAAGGTACCATGAGATGATTATTGCTTTGACCTTGGGGAAAAATGGTAAGGAGAGGCCAGAGTTCCTGTCATGGAGCAATTTCTCCCACTGGGAGGGGTGTAACGTCATCATGGACTGATACAACTTGAAGGCTCTACTTTTCCTGGACTTCAAGATGACTGAAGGTTTGAAACAATGATGGGAGACTACTGGGCATCCCTTCAGGATAGCTGAAACAAATGCTGTAAAAACTGGCAACTGAATATCCTTGTACATCTTGCAAATAACTTAGTTGCTCTTAGTTTGAAAAATTAATGTTCATAAGCCTTGTTTATCACATGTTCACATACTGGATTGCTGCAGCTTGCTGTCTCCTTAACTGATGTTCAGGAACAGGGGCCTGAGCCTATCCATGACTCAAGCGTTTAAGATAATAAGAACACAGATGGAAAATAAAGGCACAAATAGCAAACTTTATTTTGTTTTTGGTTACCTGTTGAGCTATCCAGCCCAGCCCCTAAGTCTCACTTGCACTTATGTCTTCATTTTACAAAAGGGGAGATTAGAAATACTGTCAAAAGTTGATAGAGGGGCCGAGGAGATAGCTCAGTAGAATAAGCACTTGCCTGGCAGGTGCAAGGGCCTGAGTTCAATTCCCAGTTCTGCAAAATAAATAAATAAATAAGAAGAAAAGAAAAGAAAGCAATATATTTTTTTAAAAAAAGTTGATAGAGGGCCAACCAGATAGCTCAGCAGACTAAACCTCCTGCTTAGGCAGGTGCAGCGACTGGGGTTCGATCCCTGGTGTGTTGTGCTGCCCCTGTCCCCTGAGAGCACTGAGATGGTGGCTGAGTCCAAGTGTGGTGGCATGTGCCTATCATTCTAGCCCTTGGGAGGCTGAAAACAGGAGGATCACTAGGAGTCTGATCTGTGTAGTGAAACCCTGTAGACCCTGCACTAAAATAAAAAAAAAAAATTGATAGAAAATAAAGAGACTCTGATTATTAATAAAATTACAAAAAGTGGGCCAAGGAGATAGCTCAGTGGTCTAAACACATATCTGGCAAGTGCAGTGGATGCCCTGAGCCTGCAGAGATGTCCACTGAAATCACATAGTGGTACATGCCTGTAATCCCAGTGCTGGGGAGGCTGAGACAGGAGGATCACCGAGTCTGAGCTGCATAGTAAAACCCTGTACCAAATGCATAAATTTTTTGAAAAAATTACAAAAATTGTTTCAAAAGACCTAAATTAAAAATGCAAAATGTCATAGTGAAGAAAATGAAATAGAATTTGATAAATCCTCATGTTTTCAAATGTGAGAGACTTTAGAACTGTTATTAATCAAGAAAAAAAGGTGAAAGAATGCCATTTAGGATTATGAGGATAACTGATACCCCAAACTAAAACATGGCTAAAAGACTGCTTTAAATGTGATTTCCAGCATCTGTGCTGAGGAACACCTCCCCTACAGAACATCTGCAGGGCCACAGCAGCAGAGGAGACAGCTGGAGGTCATGGCCTGACATCTCCGTGTGTGGACTCCTAAGTGACACAGCACAGCTGGCAGGGTGGGGAGAGTTTGGGAGCAGATGATGTGAGTGTCCCTCCCATGTCTGCAGAGATAACGATGGGATTTGGACAGAGAATGGCAGCTAGGAGAGATAAAAATCTAAATAACAGTCCAAAAGACCGGTCTTTCCCCATGCCAAATTTCAGAAGTGTAAATTCTTAAGGTGGGCTGTTGAACTAAATTCTTCAATATAAAATCTAATGTTGGTTTGAGTTCTAGAAAATATTTCCAAAAATTTTTAATGTTTGTAACTTATGATTCAGACTTTCTCAGAGGGTAGAAATGGAAGGACTCCTCTCTTTAAATTAACTAGTTTATGTTATGTTTAACGGTTATTTTTAGTATAAACATGCTGCAGTTTTACACAGAAAATCTGCGCTTCCTGCTTGTGGCCAGCAAGGGGAGTTGTAAGAACTCATAAGCTTTTCCACTAACCATGATTAAAAGAGAATCTACAAGGGCAGTGAGAAAGTTACAGATCTACATTAATCAGGGTCCTGCAGTCACAGCCTTACCTTCAGAGGGGCAGGACTGTCTTAGAGAACTTTTGAGTATCACCCCCTTGTCAATTTGGCAACCAGACATCCTTAAACCAGTTTTTAGGTACATAGGCATGTTTATTAATGTTTTACAATTTGGACATTATAACATAGATTTAACAATCTTTATGAATCACCATAAAGTGTATCAACATTATATGAGGACCATAACATTTTGCCCCTGGGCCCCCCAAAGACTCATGTATACCTCTTTATGTAAAGGCACCTATTCTACCTAAAAGAGTTGCCAAAGTCCTAACAGTTTTAGTGTTTCTGTACAGTCTAAGTCTCAAGTCTTTAAGATCTAAGGAAAACTCTTAGCTATGAGCCCCTGTATAAATGAAAAGTTAAACACTTTTAACATTTAAAGGCACAAGATAAACATTGTTATTTCAAAAGGTATACATAGAAGAATATAAACAATTGGGACCAAAACAAATATAAAATCTAAAAGGTCAAACATTAAGTCTTGTAATTCTGTGTGGAACATCTAAAGCAACCTATGTTGAGTTGTGAGCTCTAAAAGCCTTATATGGCTCTGCTGTATGGCACCTTTCATGGCTTTTTTGGGGTATGGCTTTTCTCTTTCCTTGTAGCTCTCGTCAATCTGTGTTTTTGACTTTATTAAACTTTTGATGTTTTTACTGAATAGGCTTTTGACTCTCAGCTTTACACATTTCCCTTTCAGGAGCACACTGCCCAGCTTCCAAGGCTTTTTGAAATCTAGGTGGAAGCCTTTATAACCTCAGAACTCCTACATTTTGAATGCTCCTAAAACCAGTGTCACATGGATGATGCCAAGGGCAACTGCCAGCTGGGGCAATAGCCAGGCTTTCTCTCTCTCTCTCTCTCTCTCTCTCTCTCTCTCTCTCTCTCTCTCTCTCTCTCGACTGTAGAGGTAAAGTGCCTGGGTTGTTGAGCACTCTGACCCTGATTTTGAGGAATAAATATTTTAGGCCACCACCATTCTGGAATGTGGTGTGGCTGCCACCTCTATTCTGGAAGCTGGCATGGTTGCCCCTTCCATTTTGGAAGATGGGTCTCTGCAGCTTTCTCCTCAGGTCAAAGTCCCTCACCTTTGTGGTTTTGAGGCTACAAAGGGTGAGAACCTCTCACCTCTTGTGATGCCCTCAGGACATCATTTTTACTCTCTAGTTTCTCCTGGGTAATGGAGATCTCAGATCTATCTTTGTAGTCTACAGCCTTCCTGGAGCTTTTTTTTTTTTTTTTATTAAATCAAATACATTTTAAGTCATTCTGCTGGACTCTTTGTTCTTGATTCTCAACACACATTTGACTAAAAACCCCCAACAATAGCCATGGCACTGCCTCAGCATTTTATTGCCTTGAGATTTCTTTTGCAGATGAACTAGCCCGCTGTGCTTAATTTCTGTCTAAGGCAGTCTCTGGATAGGAGCAAAATGCAGACAGTCCTCCAAGCCATAATTCAAATCATCTGCAGTCCAACAGTCAATGTAGTCCTTTTATTCAATAGAAACTTCTCCAGCCTGGTCTTTTACAGGCAGGCTTTTTTCAGTATTTGCTCTTCTGAGCTCTGACCAGAATCTCTTATACAGAACAGCCAAAAGCTCTTCCACCTCTCTGCTAGTAGGTGACCTCTCTAAATGTTTTTATATCTTTTTCCATAAGCCATTCCCAAAAGCTCATAATCCACATTGTCAGGTATAGTCACAGCAATGACCCCACTCCTCATACCAAATTCTATCTCAGCTACATTATACTCACTGCTGGGACAAAATACCCAACACCCAAAATGAAGGAATGAAAGGCTTATTTAGACCACAGTTTCTGGAGATTTTAGTCCATACTTCACTGGCTCCAAGGCAAATGGCAGCAGTTTATGGCAGCAGAAAACAATGAAAACGGCAGCTGTGGCATCTATCAAGCCTCTCTCTCTTTCTTCTTCACTGACAGTGAAGATGGGAGCTCTGAATATGGTGGTCCACAGGGGACAGTGGCACACATACTGCTGAAGAGTCCATGGAGATTGAATCTCATGACCCAAATTCCAAGGGCCCAGCCCAGATCTGTTTTCCTGGCAGGGGCTCCCTACTACATGAAGGGGAGGAGCTGGTCCTGGATGAGGAGGCTTTTGTGCTGTACCACCATTTGCAGCCTGTAGCCCCTGTCTTAGCTTTGGTGTAGTCTGAGATCATGTGGGCGACAACAAGACAGAGCTTCCTCTTACACTTTACCTGTGTGTGGAGACCCAAGTGGACAGTGCCCAGAACAACAAACTGATGCTGCTTCAGATGCATAATTTATACTGCACCAAGTTGCCACCTTCAGTGGGCAGTGATGAAGAGGAGAAGGAAGATGAAGAGGACAAAGAAGAGTGAAAGCTGCAGCTGGAGCTAGCCATGGCACCCCACTATCATGGCAACACCCAGGTGTGGGTGTCCTGGCTGAGTAAGGAGGAGCTTGTTGTGGTGTGTGGTTGGAGAAAGGCCAGGTATAAGTGTTCACCCTGCGGGGGCTTCTGCAGGTGGTGGACAACCCCCAGGCTCTGGCAGTCTTCTGCCAGGAGAAGCAGACATGAGTGAAGCCCATCTTCACTTTTGCTGGCCACATGGGGTGGGTTTTGCCCTTGACTGGTCCTCTCAGGTGCCAGGGTGCCTGCTGACAAGTGACTGTCAGAAGAACAGCCATCTCTGGAACCTACAGATGGTGGCTCCTGGCATGTAGACCAGCAGCCATTCATGGGCCACACACACTCCATGAAGAACCTGTAGTGGCCCCCAACCAAGGACATGGTATTCGCCTCCTGCTCAGCTGATGCCACCATTCATATGTGGGACATCTGGGCAGCCCCTGGTAAGGCCTGCATGCTCACCATGGCAACCACCCACCAGGGGGATGCCAATATCATCAGCTGGAGCATGCGAGAGCCCTTTCTGCTCAGTGGTGGGGATAACATGGTCCTCAAGGTGTGGAACCTGCGACAGTTCAAGTCCAGCTCCCCTTGGCCACCTCCAAGAAGCACGTGGACCCTGTGACCTTCATCAACTGGCACTCACAGGACATTTGGGTCTTTATAGCCTCTGGCATAGATAACCAGATCACACAGTGGGACCTGGCGGTGGAGAGGGATCCCAAGGCGGGCGAGGTGCAGACTGACCCAGGGCTTGAGGAGCTGCCCCAGCAGCTGCTATTTGTGCATCAAGGTAAAGCAGACCTAAAGGAGCTACACTGGCACCCTCAGTGCCTGGGTATCCTGGTTAGCACTGCCCTGTCAGGCTTCACTGTCTTCCACACCATTAGCATCTGAGGCAGCCTTGCACCATGAAAGCGACATTGGAGCTGGTCCCCAGAAAAAGGTACTGTCTTAGTTACTCTTCTTTCATTGCTGGGACAAATACTCAACACCCAAAATGAAGGAAGGAAAGGTTTATTTAGCTCACAGTTATTGAGGTTTCAGTCCATACTCAGTTGGCTCCAAGGCAGAGTGGCACAAGGCAGAGAACAACCTTTCATGGTGGGAGGCAAAGAGCAAGAGAAGAAGAGAGGAGTAACAGCAGCTAACTTCTCTTCTCACCTGCATTGAAATGCAAATCACCTTCCCCAGTGCAGGTGCAATATCCACACCCACAGTAATCAATCACAAACTCCAGAAGCCACCCTATGACTGCATGAGGCTTTGGGGAGACACCTAGACACAAACCATAACAGGTACATTTGGGCCTATTGACCAGACTCCCAAAAGAGGGGGCTCCCACGGATTCTGTGGGCTTTTGTTCTCCCAATGGACTTGGTTTGACCAATTGCCCTATGCAGTCATTCACATCAAAGACCTCCACCTGGCAGAGGGCTCTGCTAGCCATGTATGTATAGTCTGAGTAATAGATTTTTGTCACCTTTGCTTCCTGCTAACTTCAACCTATGTCCTGATTCTGATCTCGACTGCTGCCTTCTCCAGGGACTCAGGGGCTTTGCCCTGGCCAGAGGACATTTCTCGTGGGGGGGGTTCCTCCTGCCACTGAAGCTTGGCCAAGATTTCCCCATGCTTTCCTGGTGCAGAAGCCAGGGCTCCCCCAATGGCAATAATGGACCAGACCAAGAAAAATAAAAAACCAGAGCTCCTATGAGAAAGTGACTGCTGTGAAGATCCAAGCCACTCCAAAATGGCACAGCTGTGTCAACCAAGCTACTCCAAGGAGTGGCACCAGATCTTTTCTTAACCCCTTTATATATCCTTTTTGTGCTGAGTCACTCTGGGCAGGCCTTCTCCCAGTCCTAGGGCAGGCCCTCCCTACCCTGTAGGGAGGAGTGCCCGTGGCCCAGGTTATAAACCTGGTCAGGTGATCTAGCCTAATTGACACAATATATTGACCACTACAGAGTCCTTTGTCAAAGATAAATTGTCTGAGTTTGTAGTTGTGTCTGCATCTTTCTAATCTGCTCAATAATCATCAGGTTTTTTTCTGCCAATATCATGCTGATTTTATTACAGTAGCTTTGTTGTATCATATCAAATCAGGGATTGTGATGTCTCCTATCTTTCCTTTGTTTTTTTCCATAATTTTATTGAGAGACATATAGCAATGAGACAATTTCAAATCAAATTGGTATGACAGTTTCAATAATTAACACAATGCATATCTCTTCTTAGTGGTTATTTGCTGTACAAGATGCAGACATGATATCCTATTTACAAACACCATTAGAACAAATCCCTCTATTCATTAAGAGAATATAGCTATATATCTATCCTAACTATTTTGAATACACAGATACAAAGTAAACATTCATCTGTATCCCATTTTTTGTTTAGTTCCATCATTTGAATACTATAGGTGTGTTAACTCAGCAAAATATTCTAAAAGAGTCCAGTAGTCCACAATAGTATTGGGTCTTCCACTTGACTGGCAATGTCAGAAATTGTTGACCTGAGTCCCCTACAGTTCAACATAACAGCATGGCTTTACTTCTTATACTTCCTTTTTATATTTTTCTGCTGGATGGTTAAGACCAAGATAAAGCAAGACCTATGCAACAAGAGCTGTAGCTTTTGGGTCGGATAAGGTCAGTGAAATCTCCTCAGAATTCATCCTGAGATTCTGTAACTCAGATTGTAGAACCTTTGTCAGTGTCAGCCATATGGATGAATCACGGCCATTGCTTGGCCAATGTGCTCTCTGTCAAAGCCTGAGAGAATGTTTTCCTCCATGTGACTCTCCTTAGGCACACTCTACATCATTGATCACTTTCCTCTTTGGCCCCATAATCTCCTTGATCAGATAATTTGGGACACTACTGAATTATAGGACGTTACAGTACAAGTTCTCATATGTCCCTAGTCTTAATTGACCTTGGAAGGCTAGGGCCAAAATGTTGGCTTTCTTTGTGGCCCTCCATTTTCTCTAATTTTGGTCTGCAAACTTAGGTTGTTAATCCTACAGAAGAGAAGTTTATTGTTATTACCATACAACCTAGGCTGTTAAGCTTAACCTCTCTATCTGTCTGAATATCAAACATCTGAGGCATAACATGGAACACGTATTTTTCATCAAGTATTGATATGTTGAACTTAAAGTCCCTACAGAATATGATGAAAAATTTTTTTAAATTAAAATATATTTTTAAAATAGGCATAAAGAATTATATAATTCTTATGTTTACACATGAGTCCAGAAATCTAACCATGTGCAACCTTGTAGCAGGACATTCCTCTTCCTGTCACCTATCTTTCCTTTGTTGCCTAGGATTACTTTTCCTATTCTAGGTTTCCTCTGAATCCAGATGAATTTTAGGAATGTTTTCTCTAGATCTGTGACATATACTAAAGGTATTTTCATCAGAATTGCACTGAATCTGTATAACAGTTTTGGGAGGATGGCCATTTTCACAGCATTGATTCTTCCTATTCAGAAACAAAAGTATCTTTCTATTCTCTGAAACCCTTTTCTACCTCTTTTAAAAAAATCCTTAATTTATTTATTTGGTACAGAGTCTCACTATGTAGCTCTGACTCATAGTGATCCTCCTATTTAAGCTTCCCCAGCACTGGGATTACAGGCATGCACCACCACACCTGGTTTCAGTGGCCTGCATGGAATGTGGCACTGAGAATTGAACCCAGAACCTTTTGCTTGCCAAGCAGGCACTTAGACCACTGAGCTATCTCTCCAGCCATCTACCTGTAGCTTTCACTATATCTATGGTTTACTTCCTTTGTTAGATTGATTCATAAGTATTTCATTTTTTTGGATGTTATTGTGAGAGGAGTGTTTTCCCTAATTTCTCTTTCATTGTGTTAGTTGTTTGTGTACAGAAATGCTATCAATTTTTGAGTGTTGACTTTGTATCCAGCTATGCTATTGAATTTGGTTATTAAATATTTTAGTGGAGTTTTTGTGGTCTTCTATGTAGTGTATCATGTTATCTGCAAATAATTATAATTTTACATCTTCCTTTCCAATCATTCCTTTTATCTCTCTCTCTTACCTAATTGCTCTGGCAAATGTTTCCAGAACTATATCAAATAGAAGTGGTGAGAGTGGATCCTGACATTTTTTGATTAAGACAGTTTTTAATCAATGCTCATATCCTCTGCTTACATTGTCTTAATACTGACTATCTTCTGTCTTTTCTGTGATAATATGCATCTCACCACTCTTGTTTATCTGTAAGATTGCTTTCACAGAGTCGTGTCAATCCTCCATCTTCCTTCCTCTGGCCCTTATAAACATTATCTTTGCTGTACAGTGGCTACTTTGAATTAACTTTGAATTAAAATTAACTCTTAATCTTTACCTTCACCCATTGAGTTCTGTTTTCTTTTATAATGAACCACAGGAACTGCCAAAGTTTTTCAAGTATTGTGAACAACAGGGATGGACATGCTTTCCTTCTCAGATTGAATGCCCAAACTAGCTTGGGTAACAAGTTTTGAAACTTCTAAAAATCTCTGGAGGGGCCAGGGAGATGGCTCAGTGGAATAAGCACTCCCCTGGAAAGCGCAAGGGCCTGGGTTCAAGCCCCTGTTCTGAAAAAAAAATCTCTGGAAATATAGTGGTTACCTAGGCTTTTCACCTTTTTCATTTTCCTCAATATAGGTGGCATGATGCATTGCAGAAATCCATAGCCCAGCAACCATCTAGTGGAAGAACAGATGTCATTCACCTGCTTAAAGTAGATATCAGCAATGTCTATGATTTGAAAGTGAGCCTTTCTATGATTATCAGAAAAACCCTTCCCTATCTTACATAGTGGTGAGTAAAATATTTTTTTTAATTTTATTTTATTGAGAAGCAAATAGCAATGAGACCATTTCAAAACTGATTAATAGGACATTTTCAATAATTAATACATTGTACATTGTTATCTTCTTAGTGGTTATCCATAAGACAAGACACAGACAGGATAACCTTTCCAAGCAGTATTAGTACAAATATTTATTCTCATTGATTTAAGCAAAATTAGGCGTATATCTATCCTACCTATTCTATATATACAGATACAAAATGGTCATCCTTTCTATCTCCTTTTTCTGTTTAGTCCTGTCAGAGATGGGTATTCCATTGTCATAGGTGTTTGAATTCAGCAAAACAATCCAACACAGTCCAGCAGTGCCCAATATTAGTAGGTTAATCTGCAGAAGTTCTTGATTTGAGCCTTTCACAGCTCAACATAATAATATTGCTATACTTTATATACAACATTTTTATACTTTTCTGTTGGATGGTAAAGACAAAGATAAAGCAAAACCTGCATAACAAGAAATGTAACTTTTGTATCTGATGAGGTCAGTCAAATTCCCTCAGGATTTACCTTGAAACCCTGTGCCACAGTTTGCAGATCCTTTGTCAGTGTCAGCCATGTGGATTAGTCATGGCCATTGCTTGACCAATTTGCTCTCTGTAAAAGCCTGAGAGAATGTTTCCTCTCCATGTGACTCTCCTAAGGCACACTCTACATCATCAATCACATTGCTCTGTGGCCCCGTAATCTCCATGATCAGAAAATTTGGGGCACAACTGAGTTACATGATACTACAGTATAGTTTCTCTTATGTCCTGAGTATTCACTGACTGGGCTAGGGTCAAAATGTTGGCTGTCCTTGCAGCCCTTCTATTTCTCTAAGTTTTGGCCTGCAAATTTAGGATATTAACTCTCTAGAAGAGAAGCTTATTATTACCCTACAACACATGCAGTTGGGTTTAACTTCATGATCTGTCTGAATATCAAACATCTTGGGCATAACATGGAACAGGTATTCTCAATAAAGTATTAATATGTTAAACTTTAAGTCCCTACAGAATATGGAGATAAAAATTTTAAAAATGAAAAATATTTAAAGAATATGAATAAAAAATTATATATTTTTGCACAGAGGTTTAGAAATCTAACCATGTACAGCATTGTAGCAGGAGAGTCCTGTGACCTTTTTTTTCTCTTCTGTCATTTTTTCATTTACTACCCATTAAAAAAAAACAAACAAGCATTTACTTAAGAGACAGTATGGTAATAATTGGTATGTCATGACAAGAAGTACATATTTAGCAGACAAGAATGAAAGGCATTCCAAGTGTGACCCTATACGTTGCTATTTTCAGTGTAGTTGCTTGGTTCGCAGGTATCAGTTTGTATAATTAGTGAGGGTGAGAATCCTATCAAATTAACTGCTAGTTTCAAAAACCTGCTAATGTTTCTCAGAATCATTGCCTTACCCATCTTGTCCATATGAATGTATGGCTTTGACCCTATCATGTTTCCCAACTCTTCTCCTTGCCCTCTCCTCACTATCCAATACTCAAGTGCTCGCTTTCTTTTTATTTGTGTTATACCTTTCTATTTGTATTTTTCCTTTGAGTTCTTAAACTAGGGAGACTACAATATTTGCCCCCATGTGGGTCTGGTTTATTTCACTTATGACTATATCTTCAAGTGGTATTCACTTCAATATAAATGCTTCAAGTTTATCATTCTTTGTAGCTGAGTGCTACTCCATTGTACAAAAATACCACATCTTTTCCAACCATTCCTCATGTGATGGGCATCTTGGTTGTTTCCAAGATTTGGCTATCATAAATAGTGATGCTATAAACATAGATACACATATATCACTATGATATGATGTTTTCAGTTCCTTCGGGAAAATTCCCAGTAGGGGAATAGCAGGATTGAAAGGGATTTCCAGTCCTCGTTTTCTAAGGAGTCTCCAAAAGGATTTCAATAATGGTTGCATCAGTCTACATTCCCAACAGCAGTGGAGAAGGGTTCCCTTTTCCCCACAGCCTATCCAACATTTGTTGTTGGGTGATTCCTTATGATAGTCATTCTTTATGGGGTGAGATGGTATGTCAGTGCCGTTTAATTTTTGTTTCACGGATGGCTAGTGATGTGGAGCATTTTTTCATATATTTATTTGCTTCTTTAATCTCATCCACAGAATTGTGTGCTCATTTTGTATGCCCATTTCTGGATTGAGTCTTTAAATTTAGGGTCCCAAATGTTTTTAGTTCTTTATAAATTCTAGAGAGCAGACCTTTGTCTGAGTACTTATTTGTCTGATTTTTTCAAATTTGTGGGTTGTCTTTTCACTTTTTTGGCAATGTCTTTTGACATGCAAAAAGTTCTCAATAAGAGGAGGTCCCAGTTGTAATTCTTTCAAGTACTACCCATGCAATTTGAGTTTTGTTCATGAACTCTTTGCCTTCAAGACTTCCTCCTGCTTTCTCTTCAAGGAGATTTAGTGTTTCTGTTTAGATCTTTAATCCATTTTGACTTTATCTTAGTGCATGGTGAAAGATCTGGGTCAAGTTTTAGTTTTCGGCATGTAGAGAGCTGGTTTTTCCAGCACCTTTTGTTAAAGAGGCTATCTTTCTTCCAGTAAGTGTGTTTGGTCCCTTTGTCAAAGATCAGATGGCTTAGTGTTTTCATAGAGACCTCTGCATTTTATAATCTATTTCACTGATCCTCAGGTCTATTTTGTTGCCAAATATCGTGGTGAATTTACCACAGTAGCTTTGTAGTATAATTTGAAATCAGATATTCTAATGCCTCCTGCCTTGTCTTTGTTGTCATGATTTCCCTTGTTATTCTAGGTCTTTTATGGTTCCAAATAAATTTGAGGAACAATTTTTCTAGGTCTTGGAGGTATGGTAGTGATAATTTTATAGGGATTGCATTAAATCTGTACAACAATTTTTGGAGTATGATATTTTGACGATGTTGGTTCTTCCTATCCAGGAGCAGGGAACATCTTTCCATTTTCTGAAATCCTCTACAATCTCTTTTTCCAGAGTTCTGTAATTTTCTTTGAAAAGTTCTTGGACTCCCTAAGTTAGATTAATTCCAAGGTATTTCATTTTCCTCAGTGCTATTGTAAAAGGTATTGTTTCTCTAATTTCCCTCTTAGTGTATTTGTTATCTGTGTAGAGGAATGATATTGACTATTGGGTATTGAGTTTTTATCCTGATATGCTACTGAATTTATATATGAATTCTAGTAGCTTCTTTGTGGAGTTTTTTGGATCTTCCAAGTAAAGTATCATGTCATCTGCAAATAATGATAATTTAATTTCCTCTTGACCTATTCTTTTTCTTTTTATTTCTCCCTCTAGTCTAATGGCTTTAGCTAATGATTCCACAACTATATTGAATAGGAAGGTTGACAGAGTACATCTTTGTCTTGTACCAGATCTGAGAGTAAAAAATTTCACTTTTTCTCCATTAAGAATTATATTAGCCATTGGGATGTCATAGATGACATTTATCAAATTGAAATAGAGGCGTTCTGTTCCAGTTTTCTGTAGGACTTTGAACATGAATGAGTGTTGGACTTGGTCAAAAGCCTTTTCTGCATCAATGGAGATGATCATGTGGTTTTTAGTTTTCACTCTATTGATATAGTCTATTACATTGATAGATTTTTGAATATTGAACCATCCTTGCATCCCTGGGATGAATTCTATCTGGTTATGGTTTATGCTCTTCTTGATGATTTGCTATATTCTATTTGCTAGGATTTTATTGAGTATTTTGGCATCTATGTTCATGAGGGAGATCGACCTGTAGTTCTCTTTCTTAGTTGCATCTTTCCCTTATTTTGGTATCAGTATAACACTTGCCTCCAGGAATGATTTTGGGAGAATTGCTCCCTTTTCAATTTCATGGAAGAGTTTGAGGAGTATAGGGACTACAACTTCTGTAAATTTCTGTAGAATTCAATTGTGAATCTATCCCTACCTCAACTTTTCTTTGTTGGTATGTGTTTAATCATATCTCATATTTCATTAGCTGTGATTGGGCTATTGATAGTGGTTATATCTTGTTGATTCAGTTGTGGTAATTTTTACCTTTCTAGGAATCTGTCCATTTCTTCTGTGTCTTCTATTCTGTGAGAGTAAAGATCCTCAAAGTAGCTATTGATAATCTTCTGAATTTCCACTGAGTCTGTGGTAATTACATCCTTTTCATTCCTTATTGCTTGTATTTGAATTTTTTCTTTCCTCTTTTTGATGAGGTTAGCTAGGGGCTTATTGATTTTATTTAATCTTTCAAAGAACGAGCTTTTTGCTTTTTTAATTCTTTGAATTATTTTCTTCCTCTCAATTGAATTAATTTCTGCTCTAATCTTTATTATTTTCTTCCGGTCTTTGGGCTCTCAGTTTGGTTTGCTCTTTCTTTTCTAGTTGTTGAAGGTGTAGCATTAGGGTATTTATTTGTTCCCGTTCTGTTTTCCTAATGTGTGAGTTCACAGCTATGAATTTCCCTCTGAGAACTGCTTTCATCGTATCCCATAAATTCCGATAAGTTG
>NW_004524589.1:19416843-19428665 GCF_000260255.1 Octodon degus
TTAGACCACTGAGCCATCTCTCCAGCCCCATCATTTTTCTAATCTTCTCTATTTTTTTAATCAATATCTTCTTTAGAAGCAGTTATAAATTGTTTTACTGCAGTGTTTTTTAGATTGTGCTTCCTCCCTATGTTTCTGTATTTGATTCTTTACCTCAGATGCTATGAGTACTGAGAATTCTTTTTTTATTTCAGAAAAGAATTCTGCTCTGAGTTAATCTATAACTCTCTGCTGCTGCTTATTTACTACTGATGCTATTAATTGGTACATTTGAGCTGAGCTAGTGTCCTCTGCACTTGTTCTGGGTGGGCATTGGGTTTCCTCCATATGTTTCTGCATTTGATTCATTACTGCAGATGTTATTAATTCAGGAATTTCTTTTTTCATTTCCAATCTGAGTTCCTCTATACCTTTCTGCTGTTGTTTCTTTATTTCAGAAGCCGTTGATTCATTGATTTCAGCTGTGTGATTCCCAATTTGTTCTGTGTTAGTGTCCCCTGCACTTGTTATGGGTGGGCTTGGGTTCTGAGATTGCATTTTGCTCCTTCTCATTGTCATTTTGTGTAGCACTGTCTTCTGACCTTTGTTGTAGGTCTTTGTTGCAGTTATATTCTTAGCACCTACTGAAGTTCAGGTGCAGATCTCCAATGTTTGAATTTATCCAACTGTGCCTGGCTTGGGTCTGGCTGCTATACTCAGCTCCTTCCTGCTGCTTCCCTTGAGGCTGAACTTGTTGTGCTCCTCTGGCAAGATGTTCTACTCCTGGACTACCTGGGTTGTTCTGTCCCCTACACTCTCTTCAGGGATTGCAGCTACAGGGTTTACCCCAGACCTGTATTCCAGGCCTGAGCTGAGTCTAGATGGAACAAGGTGGAGTAGGAGTAGAGGCGGCTCTCCCATACACTCACTGGGCCTGGACTAGGACTGGATCTGGGGATTCCCAGAACATGACAGAAATTCCTACTCTGTGAGTGGGGTGTAGGGGGGAACTATGGAGTGATGGGGGGCCTCCAAAAAGGATGGAAGAGGTCTCACCCGTGCTGCACCTGGGCTGGAACCAGTAGGTCTCACCGGCACTTGGTAGCTGGAAGCTCTCCCATACACTCACCAGGCGTGGGCTAGGAGTGGGTCTCTGGATTTTGTTGAGTTGAGAAGTCATTTTGTGGGATTGGATTAAATTAACTGATAATGTTTTAGCATTCATTATAGCTACTATGCTGAGACTGGACTACAGATACTGTAAGAAGTGTACCAGTTAGGTGTACTGCACCTGTATCAGTACAGGTGATAAAGTTGTGGAACCTGTAGTAGCATTTGCACTGGGTTCTAGATCTGGTAGAATACACTGATGTATTAGATATGAGATTTTACAGAGAGGCAAAGAAGACAAGCATAATTAAAAAAATATGGCTTAAATTTATAATTTTTCAGAAAAGTAAGTTTGGTGGAGAAATTCTAGTGGCACTATTGAACATGCTGTGATCTTGTGACTTTGTAACATCTAGAGATAATGTGTAGGTTAATGCACAGTTTCAATGTGAGTTTAGAAGTTCAGAAGTTTAACTAAGCAATCACCAGGGGGTAAGCTCATCACTTTGTAAACGTCCTCATCCTATGTGAGAGGAGGACATGGACATGGTTTGAATGCTACACCTACTCTTGAAAGGTAGTCTGCTTACAATATAAGGGAAAAGAAGAAGCTTGCTCTCTCCTCTTTTTATTTTGTTGTTTTTGTTGTCTTCCACCCATTTTATGCCGCCCTGCCTTGGAGCCAGTTAATAATGGAGTAAAACCTTTACAAACTGTAATCTAAAAAACCTTTTGTTCTGATGGGAAATTCTGTTCAGACTTCAAAAGACAAAAAAAAACTGGTAAAGACCAAGCTCAAGAGTTTTCTGCTAAGCAGAAGGACTGCAGTGGTTGTTAGACTTTAGTTGATATGTATTATGGCTTGGTAGAAAGTTTGCCTGCATTTTGCTTATATCCAGAGACCTTGCCTGAGACTAAGATTAAGGGTGATAAACTAATTGATTTGACAGAAGAAAGTTTAAGGCAGTCAAATGTTGAGGCTGTGGCATGGATATTATTGGGGGATTTTAGCCAGATCTATGTTGAGAATCAAGTGCAAAGAGCCAAGAAGGATGATCTAAAATGTGAGTTTGGCCAGAAAGAAAGTTCCATTAAATTTATGGATTACAAAGATAGAACTGAGAAAATCATGATTGCTGAAAAGGAACAGAATAGAAAAGATGGCCTGAGGGCATCACAAAAAAAAGAAGTCTCCAACCTTGCAGCCTCAAAACTACAAAAGTAAAAGATTTTCTTTGAGGAGAAAGCCACAGAGCACCATGTTCCAGAGTAGTGACACAGAAAATTTAAGAAAATCTGTAAGAAGGGAACAAAGCAGGTTTAAGAGAGAAGACATGGGAGCTACAACATCCAAAGCTGCCATAGGGGTGGAATCATGCTGGACATGGAACTATAGGACTTAATATTTGTCCTGCTGGATTTTGGTCTTGTTTTGGTCCCAATTCTTTGTGTCCCCTGTCTGTAACTTCGAATGAAAATCTTTATCCTGTACCACTGAATGTTGGGAGTATTTCATTTTTCTTATGTATAGGGGCTTACAGCTAAGAGTTTGCCTTAGGTCTAGAAGGAAACTTTGGAGTTGGACTTTTCAGCAATGCTGAAACTGTTCAAACTCTGAAAATTCTTACTGATGGACTAAATGCTTTTTACATGAAGGGATATGCATGAGTATTTGGAGGGCCAGGGATAGAATGTTATGATTCTAATGTAATATAATTTTGATAGACTTAATACTGATAACTAAGGAATATTAAACCCATGTTATAATGCTGAAGTTCTAAATGATAAGAATAAGTATGTCTTTGCAAACTGGTTTAAGGAAATGTGACTGTTTGCCAAGTTGACAAGGGGTGGATTGTTCAGGTTGATATATTGTGTCAACTTGAGAAGTTTAGAAGTGTAAGTAAGCAACTCAGCAGAGTTCCAGGGTTCTCACTTTATAAGTGTCATCATCTTGTGCAAGAAGAGGGCATAGACATGGTATGAGTGCTACTCCAGCCCTGGGTGTGGACAGCCTGCTTACAATGCAAAGGAGTAAAAGAAACTTAGTCTTCCCACTTTTGCTTTTGTTCCATTAGCTGTCTTCTGCTACCTTTAAGTGTTGCCCCTTGGCAACAGTACCCTTCTTTGTAGCCAGTTGATTACGGACTGAAACCCCTACAAACTGTGAGCTAAATAAATCTTTTCTTCCTTTATTTTGGTCATTGAGTAGTTAGATTATCAACAAGAAAAAGGGAACCAAGAAAATGAGAGAAGGTAGGTCAGAGAAGAAGCCAGAGATAAAATTTTGAGGTCATCACCATGAAAATAATTAAGATATCTTCTCCAGGATCATAACTAAAAGAAAATAAAAGTATATAAAGATGGACTAAACTTGCCAGCAAATTCAGTTAGTAAGCAGCAGAACTGAGAATCAAACTGCAATGTTTAAGTAACCACAGAATCGTGTCTGAACCATGATGTTATATTATGCTGACTCTCCCTTTCCATGATCTTTCTTCAAGGTTTTGTCAGGTGATCTGTTTTTGCAATGTTCCAAGGTTCATAACACATATGTTCTATTGTTTCATCATCTTTCCTACAACTTATTCTATAATCAAGTATGGATTCAGGTATTCTAACCACTGCTTTTTCATCTGGCTCTCCATTCCTCGTATTTAATTTTTTTTTCTTTGATAAAATTTTGTCATCAACCCATTTTTTAATTAATTTTATTGAGAAATAATTACCACGAGACAGTTTCAAGAGGTTAGTAGGACAGTTACAGTAATTAATACATTGTGTATTGCTGTCTTCATAGTAGTTATTCATAGTACAAGATGCAGGATTCTCAACCCATTCTTTAGAAATGCCTACACACATCACCTTTCCTAAAGTGTTTTTTGCTTGCAAATGCCTGGAAAGGATGATTTTCTTAAGTTTCACTTTCCTTGAGCTCTTACCAGAAAGGGCTCTCTGTCTTCAGCCTTCAGTGTCACTCTACTTTTGCTCATTGTCCATAAGTACTTTTTCAAGAAAAATAAAAGGAAATTTTTCTTACTTTTTTAAATATGTTAAGATTTTCTGCCGGTTGCCCTTGTACTTCACAGCTACTTATATTACCTTAAAGTCATATCTTCTTCTTTAAAACTTGGTGCAAGTTTTCCAATGTTTTGCAGCATTGTTATCATTAAGAAACCAAATTTGTGAAATATTAAGAAATACAGTACCAGTATATACATGTACAGTCAGCCTGCTATGGCAGGCAGAAACACTAAAAGAACACCAAGGATTTGTTGGCCAATTATTTCACATTGATGAGCACTAATCAGGATTATTCCCATATCAGGCCTTGATAAACAAAAAAACAGTGCTGTGAAATATTTCTTTGTGTATTTATTTTCCATTTGCATTTCTTCCTCTAAAAAGTGTGTATCCACCTACTTTCTCTTCCTGTAGACTTAGTGTTTCTGTTCTATGTTTAGATTTTTTATTTGTTATTCTTTTTTTGACTAGTTCAGCCCACTCTGGGGGTAGGGCAGGTGTGGTATGTGGTGCCAGGCATTGAAACTTGGTCCCTGTGAGCTTGCCTGAGCTTGCCTAAGCAAGGGCTTTAGACCACTGAGCTATCTCACAGGCCCCTGTTTAGATTTTTCATCCATTTTGACTTTAGTTTAGTGCATGGTGATAGATCTGGGTCTAGTTTTAGTTTTCAACATGTGGCCAGCCAGTTTTTCTAGCACCGTTTGTTAAAGACGATATCTTTCTTCCAGTGAATGTGTTCGGGCCTGTTGTCAAAGATAACATGGATGAATGTGTTTGTTTGAATCTTTTAAAGTGTTTCATTGATACTTGGGTCTTTTTTGTTTTGTTTTGTTTTGTTTTGGGTTTTTTTTTTTTTTTTGGTGGAACTGGGGATTGAACTCAGGCCCTTGCACTTGCCAGGGAAGCACTTATACTACTGAGCCATCTTCCCGGCCCCCCATGCTGAGTTTATCACAGTAGCTTTGTAATCCCTCATGTAAGAACCTGAAAGAATAAATAAAATCTGAAAGGTATAGTAGGTATAGTAAAACAGAAAGAAACTGAATATAAGGAACAAACAACGAAGGTGAGGGAAATGAAAAAAGGTAGGGGAGAAAAAGAAGGGGGAGAAATCATGTAAGTATATATAAAGGATAGCTGACATGATTGTACTACTAATTCCATCAGTTCTTTCAAAATAGCAGTTAATGTTTAAAATTTTCGCTTTGACTCATTCTATATGCTAATATTTGTAATCTGAGCAACATCAAAGATAGCAATGTGCAATACAAAAGCCACTGTTGAATACCTCTCATATTGTTCTTCTAAATGTGTACCATTTCTAATGTCTTATCAAATATGATTGCATTCTCTTTAAAATAATTTTTTTAGAAAGTACAAAAGGACAAGAAAAAATTTAAGGCTTATTGAAAGCAAGCATTAATGTTCATTTATTTGTCCAATCTTGCATACCTGTATCTTTTAATCTGAATAACAGATTTGACAATAATAATACATAATATAACAACCATTGTTAATTTGATATTCTTGTTTTGAAAATTTATACCATCTGTATTGTATGTTATTCTGTTTCTGTCTGTTTTTGCTATATGTTTATGCTTTTGTTTTTGTTTATACTCTTTTTTTTTTTTTTTTTTTTTTTGAACCGGGGATTGAACTCAGGCCCTTGCGCTTGCCATGCAAGCACTTATTCTACTGAGTTAACTCCCTGGCCCCAGAAGGAATGATTCTTTTTTTTTTTTTTGTGGAACCAGGGATTGAACTCAGGTCCTTGCGCTTACCAGGGAAGTGCTTATTCCACTGAGCCATCTCCCCAGCCTTGTTTATACTCTTTACAATAAAAAAAGTAATCAGTCATCCTGGGAAATGTCCTAGCCAAGTTCTTCGGGATTGTCTTGTTACAAAGAATTTTTCCTAAATTGTTTTTTAAAAGATGTAATATCGGACTGTCTGTTCTGTAATGTTACTCTGGCAAAGCAGTGAGGAAGTTAATCTGACATACGAGAATGTCTAATGTGTCTTGAACACTTATCAAATCTTGGTCAAGTTTTGATTGATTTTTCTATTCTCCTGGGACAGCTGTCCATACAGTTTAAGGCAAAAGGCACAGCTAGTATGGGATGGGAGAGCAAGGACTTGGGTAAGCAGCCAGAAAAGACACAAAAATCAGGGAGAATAGGTATATAACAATGTGCAAACATTGTCCTATTGTCCTCAGACTTCAGCCATGTCTGGACTGGCCAGAATCTGGGGCAACCAGAGCAGGCCTTTAAGTGCAGCATCATTCCAGAATAAGCTGTCTGGTCCAGGTAAATTTTTCAATGCATTTAAGCCTGAAACTTGTAGATGTAGTTAACATATACCAGGGTCATATGTGTGTTCAGGAATGTCTACAAATATAGCTAGTCTTTTAGTTGTTTACATGCTATTATTTTAAACATTTTTTAGAGCTTTGTGGCCTGTATACTGCACATAGGGGCTTTTTTTGTCTAGTTTTTTAGTTTCTTCTGCTATAAATACAAGCTCATTTTTGCTGGAAATGATCATGGATAGGTCATATCTAAGGAAGATTTTTTTTTTATGGCAGAAGTTTACAAACATTTATTGTCTTAGATTAGAGCACAGACACTGAAGCCTGAGCTCACTGCAGGTGTACTCATGCCAGGGCAAAACCTTGATTCTATAAGACACATGGCGAGGGCAGGTCTTGTGGCCAGGGTTGATGTTTCAGTCAATTGGATCCACAGAGGGAGATTAGACCTCTGGATCAGATTATTTTTCATCACTGATGACAGGTTTCCAAACAGCAACAAGAAGCAGTTTGTTGTGATGATCATCCCTGCAGAAAAGTTTTGACCAAAAGCGTTTTGTTCAAGGTGACCAGGGTATATGTAGGTTTCACGATTTCATTCCTAACAGAGCTACTTCCATCCATATCAGAGTGTACTACTCAGCATCTGTCAGAGGTTCCACTTTCAGAACATTTTCTAAATGTGTACCATTTCTAATGTCTTATCAATTATGATTTCACTCTCTTTAAAGTAATTTTTTAGAAAGTACAAAAGGAGAAGAAAAAAATTTAAGGCTTACTGAAAGCAAGCATTAATGTTCATTTATTTGTCCAATCTTAGGTCTTGGTCTAAGCTGAGCTTTACAGCTTTCTTGATCAAAAGGACAGTATAAGAATGCCCTTAGCAAGCAGATTTGAGTATTTGCACAGGTAGCCACTGGACACTCCCAGGGATGGACAGTCTGGGTAAGCATCAATGTTTTTGTGAACTTAGGATCCAGACATTATGAAAGCTGGCAGCTCCAAGAAAGTTGCAGCGCTTTTTTCTTTTCTTGAAATCAGTTTCCACCATATATTACAGCAGAGATTTTACTCCTTTCTAGCAGGCAGCTTGAAAGTTCAATTAACTAGAAGTGCTTTTAAAGAGGAAACAAGTTTTTTAATCTCTTGAAGTTGAGTCTAGGTCAGTTTCAAAGAGGGCCTGGCTGACAGGAGCTGATCAAAGGCAGAAGAATGAATTTCTTAAGGCCCAGGAAATTGTATCAATAGGCTATGTGTGGCAGAAGACTAAAGTAATATAGATGGAGGGTAATTTCAGTGTACTGTCAGCTCAGAGATCTTGAACCGATGTTACAGGCAGAAGGAATGTGATTTAGCAGTTTGATAGTACATAGTATTTATTCTGGGAAGTATGACAGGGCTGAGAGGGACAGAGAAACCTCAGAGAAGGTGCTCATGGCTTGGCCAAATCTGTTATTAGAGTCTCCTCAAAAATAGTGGGAGAATACTTAAGCTCTTATAGCAATGGAATCCAAGTGATCTGGCCTTTTATCTCAGGATCTTCCCAGTTGAAGGCTCTTAAGGGAACAATGTACAAGCAGGGGAAGGTATCTTTTAAATCTAGAACAATCAAAAACTGGTCTGTGGGTCAGGAACCTCAGCATGCAAGGTGATGGCTGCACTGTTGACAGCACAGAGATCTTGTCCAAAGGCTGAAGTGTGGCTGCATTCCTGTTTGTGTTTCCCATGATATCTGACAGCAATGGTGCTTGTGGTGAGGTGGCATGGTTGAAGTCCAGGCCCAGAGGTGGGTCTTCAGTCTATACCTCTGGAAGGAGAGCTTAGGAACTGCAGAATTGCAAGTATCTGTCTCAGACTAAAGCCAAGATTATTTTCTTATTGGGGAATAGTCAAAGTTGAATGTTCAGGGCTATCTGAGAGGGAGTTCTGCTAGCTTGGTGTGAAGGAGATGTTCTTCTAGGATGGAAACTTATTCCTTACAGAAAGGAAAAATGAAGGTACCAGTTGCCTGGTGATAGGAACATTTGAAGGCAGAGAGTTCTATTCCATTGTCAACCAGGAAAGTCTCAGGTTTGCCCCTGACTTTTGCAATGACTGCAGGTTCTTGGAGATCCAATTTGATAGAGCCTAGTTGGCTCTATCTATGCAGGCTCAACAGGGCACAAAAATTGTTTGTAAGGGCTGAAAGTTAAAATGTCCTCAGTCAAAATACAGAACTCAGAAGGATTTGATAGTCATCTCAGGTGGCATTAGATGACACCATCTGACGAGGTGTGTAAGCAGGAAGCACTGGCAGGAGGGCTTCTGTGCTACAGCTAGCTTGAAGTTCAACAACCTGGAAGGAGACAAGTCGGGATCAGGGGATGAAGTTATAAGTGTTGGCAGCAGCTGCAGTAGCCAATAAGGGTGTTGAGGTGGAATTCTCAGGAAGAACAGGCCTCTTCTTTCTCTGAGACACAGAGAAAGATTTGTTTTCACTTTTAACTCCATAAAAGCCTTTTTCCTGCAGTTAGGGACTACAGGGTTTGACTAATTAGCCTCCATCTCTGACTTCCTATGTGTGTTGTGTACCCTTTAAAGATAGTGCAACAGATAAAGGGTGGGTGTCCCTTGGAGAGAGACCATCCCAATGTCTGCCCTGGCAGGGACTTAGACAACATGACTTAGCTAAGGAGGGTGTGAGGCCTCTGTTATGCCGCATGTCAATTGTCACAGAACCAAAGGTACAGTCCCAATTATGCACCACAACCAGTGCTGCCAGTCTTGATGCACTGAAGGAGCATCCTATGGCTTACACTGTCCACTTCACTCACTCACAGGCACTCAGAGCTTAAGCATTCCAATCCCCCTTCCCTTGAGAGTGGTCCTGGATCAGGTTAGTTGATCAGATTCTACTACTGCTTAAACTGAATAGCACTGGAAGACTAACTGGGGTACTCCTAGGGTTCTTACAGGAATCAGACAGGCAGGCAGACAAACAGATTGTGTCTACCCTTTGGAGTCTGAGGTGAGCAACTTCAATTGAGAGCCAGGAATCCTCCTTTGGACTTTCAAGGGGACTCAATAAATCTTGAGGGTGCACCACCCATCGAGACCCGGAGAGGTCCTTAGTCTGTCTGTAATGGCCATGGCCAGTGACCAAAGATGCCAGCACAATCAGTCTTCCTGGCCAGTGCACTAGATGCCATGGCAGGCAGACAGACCAAAAGGACACACCCAAAATTTGGAGGCAAATTTATTTCTGTCAACAGGCACTGATTGGAATCATGCCCAGAATGTCAAGCCCTGATCTCTGGTGATCTAGGGATTATGAGAGATAAGCAAGCAGGAAGTACCGAGGCAAACAGCTTGTCAACTGGGGATTAATTTATACAATGTGCATCTCAGTGGCCAGCCATTTCTAAGACACAGAAGTAACTCGAACTGGAAGAGGAACCATTACCTGGGCAACAAAGAAACTGAAATATATTGGCGGGGAAGTGGGGAATTTTTTGTTATAATCTCGGCCTCACATTCTTGAAATTGAGATTCCTAAACCCTTCAAATCTTCTAAATAATGTGAGTACTAGAGCATCTTTTGTTCCAATATATGCTCTTTGACTCTAGGTCCTGAAATAGAGATGATAGGGTCTTAATTTGTTCTAAGGATGATAACTTTTGGATGAGATTTTGTCACCAGAAAGGTTGCATTACAGTTACAAGCTTAGAACTTTGGGCCCCCCAATCCAGCATACCCCCATCTGTCAGAGAAGGGGGAGGATCTAGAGATTGAGTTAATTTATTATATCTATGTGATGACATTTCCATTTATAAATTCCTACAGTACTGTGTTTAGAAAGATTTCAGACTGGTGACAGCCATGTGCTGGAGGGTACTATAACTCAACTCCATGGGAGAGACTCTGCACCTTGCACTTTGCTCCGTCCACCTATTCATATCTTTTCATCTTTACCTCGTGCCATACAACAGTTGGTAGCACTAAGGTAAAATTTTGGGTGAAAATTTTTGTGCAAATTTTATGAGCAGAGGTCTTCTTTACCCAAATGTATTACTGGCAAAGGTATTTTGCCTAACTGGAAACTGCTTTCCCAACCCAATACTGTGCTATAGAAGGCATGTAAGGCTATCCTCAAGGTAATCTTAATTGGGCATGCTGACCAGTGACTACTAGAACTCCTTAAACCCACAAAGATGATTAATTTAAAACAACATGGGGTATCTGGTAGGCAAAAGGGATTGTCACTTTAATAGCATGCTAAAGCTGAAGTGCTAGCACCAACAAATTCTCTGAGGAATAGTACCGTAAATGTAGGTAGCTCTTGGAGCCAAACTGTAATTCTTGAAGTTTCAGTGAAGCTGTGTGTTCCACAACCTCAGCAATTCTAGGCATAGTTTCAACCATACAAAAGGTACAACATGCTAAAGCAGCCAGGTGATTTTTACAAATGCTTCCTTCATCTCAAACTCAAAAGGAACTAACTACAGGTTAATTTAAGACACTGACTTGTATTTGCTATACTACTAAAGAGTTGTTTAAGTTCATCAGTTTACTGCCACACTTTTTGAGAGGAGATTTGGAGCCATGTAGGTCTCACCTGTTAAAATACCCTATGTGACATCATGATAATATCAGAGAGTGAAGAACAAGCTAAATGACTGAGTATGATGGTAACGCATGTGACCAATAGGGGCAGGTTAGTAAGTCCAGCAAAGGTCCCTTGTGAGATTTATGTTGTGCCCACCAGCTGGTGAAGCCCCCAGAGAAGTCACAGAAAATCTTTTAGAGCTTTCAATGACACAAACAGTGGCAAACATGTCATAGATTCACCACCACTGCCCTAAGGAACAGATCCCACTGTGAAACCAGGAAGGCTATTAAATGCTTTATGGGAAACATAAACTAAAACATATTAACTTGTGATTGCCATTCACTTAACACTAATGTAGGGACCCAACAGTTTTAGATGTGCAATGTGTATCCTAATTGCACTCAGACACATTGCAAACAGCATGCATGGTGAGTAAACAACACTGACCCACAAAATAGAAATTCTTTGAGAGGTAAGTACCAGTGTAGGCATCTTGTGATGGGATGAGTTGGCTTTTTGAACAGCAGGTTTCAAAGAGAAAATAATTCCTAACTGGAGCAGATAGATTCCAGGGAGTTCTCTCCCAAGATGAAAGGCAAAGGATGGACTCACAGTGGAAGGATAATGAGGTTATAAAAAAGTAGGCCAGGAAGACTCAAAATATAATATAATATAAAACTCAGCATTGTGAATGTAGGTAGCTCCTGGATCCAAACTGTAGTTCTTTTTTTTTTTTTTTTAATTTTATTTATTTATTGTGTGTGTGTGTGTTTGTGTGTGTGTGTGGCCAGCTCAGCCCACCAGGGGGC
>NW_004524589.1:19428910-19433146 GCF_000260255.1 Octodon degus
TTATATATTTATAATATTATATAAAACTCAGCTTTGGAAAAGGACCCATGTCCTGAACTAATAGAACCTGTAGTACTTAAATATAAATGGAGGCTGAAGTGGTCATGGGAGAGTGGTGCTGTGTCTGTCAGTGGAGGCTCAAGGACCACATATATTTGTTTGTTTATTTGTTAGCTTATTTTCTTATTTGTTGGGAGAAGGAGGTTCTGGGGATAGAATCTGGGGTTTTTCCTATGTTAAGCATGAATTGCACCTCTAAACCATACCCTCAGCACCATATTTATGCTTTACTTTTAAGTGACATCTAATAATTGTACATATATAAGATAAAATTATATTTTGATACATGCATATATTGTGCAATGATCAATAGCAGTTATTAACATGCCCATCACTTCAAATATTTATCATTTGTTTTTGTAGAAACATTCAAAATCCTGTAGCTATTTTGAAATATAGAATATATTGCTATTTAACTGTTGACACCCTACTGTGAAGTAGAAAAACAAAATTTAATTTTCCTTTTCAACTATAACCTTGTATCTGCTGAGCAACCTCTTCTTATCAGACTTTTTCTCTAATTCCTCTGACCTCTGATAACCACTATTCTATTCTGCATTTAAAACAAATTTTAGATTCTACATATGAGTAAGATCATGAGGCATTTATCTTTATATGTCTGGTTTATTTTACATAATTATTTCTTCCAGGTTTACACCTGTTGTCTTAAGTGATAGGATTTCATCCTTTTTTATGGGTGAATAGTATTATATTAGCTAGATGGATGGATAGATAGAGAGAAATCTCATCATAAGTCTACAGTGTGAGAAAAATGATTGACTATATTCTTGGTTGTAGTTTCTATTAAAAAGCAAGCAAATAGTTCTATGTTTCTTAATGAGATATTCTATAATGAAACTGAATTGTACCATAATTATTCTGTGATATGGTTTAATACTGGTATTGGTAATATTCAACTATCTCATGTAAGTTTTAAGACAATACTGACACTCAAATGTACTGGGTCATTGAATTAAATCCTCTATCGCACATAAAACCTGTGTATCAATGCTTACATTATATGGAAATCATTGACTTGAGGAAAACTTTGCAACTGTCACCTGATTGCTGTGTTAAAAAATTCTGCATAAACTCATTATATGACACAGAAGATTATAAAAAGGAAAGGGTAATCAAATTAATGTGAGAATATGAAATAAATATATGGACTGCTTTGGTACCATGAAGTAGTTGAGAAAAAAATTACAATGAGACAGTTTCAATACAGGTTTTTAGGAGAGTTACAACAATTAATACAATGTACATTGTTGTCTTTGAAGTAGTCATGCATAGCACAAGATGCAGACATGATATCCTGTCCAAACTTTATTAGTACAAATTTTTCTTGTCATTGAATTAAGAGAAAGTAGCTATATATCTCTCCAAACTATTTTGTATATACAGGTACAAAATGGTCCTTTGTTTGTATCTCCTTTTTTGTTTAATTTTGTCAGAGATGGGTATTCCATTGCCATTCAAATATTGTAGGTGCATGAATTCAGCAAAATATTCCAATATAGTCTAGTAGTCCATAATAGTAGTGGTTTATCCACAAGACTGGCAATGTCCTAAGCTGTTGATTTGAGCTTTCCACAGCTCAGCATATTAACATGGCTTCGAAGTAGTTTCTTTAAATCTATCTTTACTATACACTGTTCTCCCAATATTATCCATAATCCCATTGGCACTATTGCTACATTTGTTTTGTAACTGCTACAATGGAAGTAAGTTCTCTGACAGTCAACATTTTCCTATAAGAGGTTTATGACCAGGGACACAGAGAGGTGGAAAAATTTTTACTGTTAGCAGTCTGAAACAAAATAATAGCCTAATTTTGCATTTATCTTTAAAAATGACTTGTTTTGATTGACTAGAGCATGAAAATTTCTCTGTCCTTGAAGTTCAAGAAATTAAAGAAGTTGCCTTTTGGTGGTGGTTATCTGACGAGATCATAATGTGATGGTCGTGTATGTTTCCTAAAACACACTGCCTTAGTTCAAAACTCAATGTTTGTTATTTCCAGAAAATGTATTATTTCATTATTCCTTTATATACTTTTTTCTATTTCATTTACTGGTATTTTAAATCATCTTTAACTTTAAAGTTGTGATTCTTTCCCTAATTTTGTCTTTTTCTTTAGTAATCTTTCTGATTATCTCAAATTTCTCTGGAATAGTAATTTGGTATTCAACCATCTATTCTGTTTCTTAGTGGTATTTTTTATATTACTTCTGTAATAATGTTGGTTACATCTTCTGTTTGCCAATAACTTCTTTTATTATCCCACAAATTCTTCTGTTGTTAGTTGAAATTGAAAGGAAATTTAATTTATTCCTCAGAGTGTGTTTTCATACAGAACCAATCTTGAGGGACTTTCTTTTTTAAATGTAATATTTTTACACAATTAGTTGTCATGTGAACTTTTTGTACCCTCTTTCTGGTTGAAATAAGAAAGATATATTTTAGTATTTTTCTCCCTGACAGTCATGCTACTCGATCTAGAACCTGTTAGCTTCACTTCTACGCCACCTGGCTAACTTGAGGGCTGCAATAATCCTTCCATGTACTTTTCTGTAGCTCTAAGGCACTGCTAAGTGCTGTAGGATTAGAGTGACTGCGGGAGCTGTGTTCCTCATTGCAGGTCATGAGTTCTGTTCTCCTTTGGGATTTTCTTAAATGCTTCATGTCATTTCACCTCATTAAGAGGTTTAGTATCAGAAGGGAATCCATTTGGGGCTTTAATTTTTTTCCAAAGCTCATTAGTAAGTTCTATAAAAATCTCAAGCTTCCCCAGAGGGTTTCTGGTCCATTTTCATGGACTCTGTTGACATGGTCTTTTCTCCACGGGATCTGTCCTTGACTTCTCCTGGGAGGATTCCCTCACCCTGGAAACTTCAGTCTGCACACTGCTACCCATCATAGCAGTAGTGGGTATGTATCTTAGTGAGAGTGCTGAGACGACTGATCCCACTGTTCTCTCCAGTTGTGCTCCTGGAACATGACACAGTGAAGACAGGGGTGCTGCACTCCTCTCCAGGCCAGACTATGGTTTTGTCTCCATTGTACTATATTTTGAAATTGATGATAGGTATTTGTTTTTTGTCTTGTTCAGTGCTGAATGAACTTTGTACTTCTATTATTATGATACTTATTTTGTGTTCTGGTTTGTATCTAGGGGTCCCCCCAAAGCGTCATGTAGTCACTGGAGCGGACTTCTAGATTCTGTGATTAATTCATGATCCAATGCTGGGATTATGGGTGTGGGTGCTGCTGGGATTCTGGGTAGGAGTATAACACCAGCATGGGGAGGATAACCTGAATGCAATTTAAGTCTGGAAGAGAGACTTGCTCTCTGCCTCTGCCTCTGCTGCTCTGTCACTGCTCCTCCATTTCAGCTCTTGCTGTATGGCTGTTTTCTGCCACCATCAATTGTTGCCCTTTGTTATGTACTACGCTGCCTTGGAGCCAATCAAGCATGGACTGAAACCTTGACAAATTATGAGTTAAATAAACCTTTCCTTCCTTAATTTTGGGTGTTGGGTATTTTGTCCCAGCAACAGGATAAAAGAAACCAAGACATTGTGTGACCTTCTAAGTAGCATAGCTTCTGTGCTCCAGTTTTGTTCTGCCCTTCTATACCAAAATCTATAGTTTAACAAGTGTCATTATTGGAAGAACAGCACACAGAAAGAAACACACAAACTGTATTCAGGAGGAATAATTCTACCATGAAATAATAAGTATCAGTACCACTGAAATAGTATTTTCTATAATACATAGGAACTCTTTAATATTTTAATAAACTACCATTATGTTTATGTATTAGTTTAAAAATTTTATGTGTATTTTGGTTGACTACTATTTTCTCCATTTAAAATGTTTTTAATTGATTTCATGTTAAATACTTAATTAAATTGATTAAATATATTCCACTTTTTTGCCATAATTTTATGGAAAAACAAATAACAATGAGACAGTGTCAAATCAAATTGGTAGGACAGTTTCAATAATTAACACATTGCATACTCTCTTCCTAGTGGTTAATTGCTGTACAAGACCTGGACATGACATCCTATTTATAAACACTATTAGAACAAATCCCTCTATTCATTAAGAGAATGTAACTATATATCTATCCTAACCATTTTGAATACACAGATACAAAATGGACATTCA
>NW_004524589.1:19433246-19439176 GCF_000260255.1 Octodon degus
TTGCTGTACAAGATGTAGACAAGATATCCTATTTACAAACACTATTAGAACAAATCCCTCTATCCATTAAGAGAATGTAACTATATATCTATCCTAACCATCCCGAATACACAGATACAAAATGGACATTCATCTGTATCCCCTTTTTTGTTTAGTTCCGTCATTTGAATATTATTGGTGTGTTAACTCAGCAAAATATTCTAAAAGAGTCCAGTAATAATATAAAGAAAAAGAGTCCATAATAGTATTGGGTCTTCTGCTTGACTGGCAGTGTCAGAAATTGTTGACAAGAGTCCCCTACAGCTCAACATAACACAGTGGCTTTACTTCTTATACTTCATTTTTATACTTGTTTGCTGGTTGGTTAAGACCAAGATAAAGCAAGACCCATGCAACAAAAGTTGTAGCTTTTGGATCTGATAAGGTCAGTCAAATCCCCTCAGGATTTATCCTGAGACCCTGTACCTTAGATTGTAGATCTTTTGTCAGTGTCAGTCATGTGGATGAGTCATGGCCATTGCTTGGCCAATGTGCTCTCTGTGAAAGCCTGAGAGAATGTTTTCTCTCCATGTGACTCTCCTTAGGCACACTCTACATGATTGATCACTTTCCTCTTTGGCCCTATAATCTTCTTGATCAGAAAATTTGGGACACTACTGAGTTACATGACATTACAGTACAAGTTCTCGTACATCCTGAGTCTTAATTGACCTTGGAAGGCTAGAGCCAAAATGTTGGCTTTCCTTGTGACCCTCTTTTTTCTCTAAATTTGGTCTACAAACTTAGGTTGTTAACCCTCCAGAAGAGAAGCTCATTGTTATTACCATATGAATTAAGCTGTCAAGCTTAACCTCACTATCTGTCTGAATATCAAACATTTTAGGCATAGCATGGAACAGGTATTTTTCATCAAGTATTGATATATTGAACTTTAAGTCCCTACAGAATATGATGAAAAAACATTTAAAAAATTAAAATATATTTTAAAAATAGGCATAAAAATTATATAATTCTTATGTTTACACCTAAGTCCAGAAATCTAACCAAATACAAGTTTGTAGCAGGACAGTCCCTCAACATTCCTTTTCCTGTCTCCTGCCTTCATTCACCACCCTCCTCTTTTTGAGCAATCATCTACCTGAGAGACAGCATGGCAGCAACTGGCATGTCATGACAAGCAGCCTGTATTCAGAAGACCAGAATGACAGGCACAGTCTAATTCTCTTACCAGTAGGACACTTTAGGTTACTTCAGATATTTAGAAATGTATCCTACTATAAACAATGTATAGTTATACCCTATATTTTCTGGTGTTTAATTTATTTCCTTCAGTCAAAGTCCAAGAAGGAAGCTTATTAAAAAGTCTATATTCAAATTGAGGCTGCATAAAAGATTGTCTTTCTCTAATCATATAAACATACACAATATAGTCATATATCATTTTACCATTGAATTATATCATAAGCCCTCATGACTAAGATTCCAGAGTGTTTAAAGGCTCACCATACATCTTGTACAAGACTCATGTGTTTTCTTGGAACAGAATTTAGTCTTATGATTAGTAATTTGAAATGTTTTTGAAAATTTTAGACTATTTGTAGGTAACCAAAAACTTCTGTGTCACACTAAGACAGCTAATCTCATGAAGGATAAGATCTGATGTGGCAGTTGTGCTTCAAAACTTGCAAGCTCAAGACTTTTTTTCTTCCTGCCATCGCTTCTTTCTCCTCAGTACTGTCAGCTACCAGTGAGGGGAAGGAAGGGGCAGAGAGGAACTCATGAACTCGCACATTTGCCTTGCTGCAGCCATCTGCAAGGTCATCTCATAAACATTAACATCTGTTGGGACTTGGATGGGGCAGCTCTATAGGGAAGTTGCAAAGAGAAAAGGGAGGGAAGCTGTTGCTCAATGCTTTGCTGGCTGCCAATGCTAGCTCTCCCTCCATAAAGCCACAGCAACAGAAGTGGCCTCTATAAACCAACACACCCTGCAGCAATCCTTGGGACAGGCTGCATAGTTCACTCCATTCCAGGTGGATCTGAGTCATTATTGGTAGCAGTCCGAGGGCCACATCATTATAAGCTCCAGGTGTCACACAGAAAGAGACAGTTCATGTTCTCCTGCCAAAGGACAGGCAGTTCAGTTCTCAAACCACTCTGGGACTAGATGGAGTCCGAGATTTCCAACTCATAAGGAAGAGTTATACTTCTTATCTTCATCAATGTTACTTTTTCCATAGTAGAATTTTATCTTGCTCATTCATGAGTCTGCAGGTTTATCTCACACTTTTTTTTTCCTATTACCAAATCCCAATCCCAGATAGGAAGGCTTCAAAAAGTAGCATTTGAAGAGATTCTTTTGTCAACTCACAAGATGGGTAAAATGGTCATGCATACTGATGTACCATTAAGTTCTCATCACCTCAAACTCTACCTTATTGAAAAACAAAGCAAGGAATTAAGAGAAATGAATAAGAATTTTATTTTTCCTTCCAAGAATAGAGAATGGTGATCATTCAGAAAATCTGCCTTTTCCCAATTCATGATCTTCTATTTTTATTTATTGTATTGTATTTATGTATTTAGTACAGGCTCTCACTATGCAGATTGGACTTGGAGTAATCCTCCTGTCTCAGCCTCCTCAGGTCTGGAATTATGGGCATGTGCCACCATGCCCAGTTTTGGTGGCCAGCTCAGCATGCCCCATGGCTAGGCCACTGCAGCATGTGGTGACAGGGTTCAAACCCCAGTCCTTGTGCTTGCCTAGGCAGGCATTTAGTCTGCTGAGCTATCGCGCCATCCCAATCCTTGTTTTGTTTTATTTTATTTTATTTATATGATCTTCTATTACTTATAGCACTTTACTTAAGTGCTGGCAGAAGCAAAAAGACACTATCAACTTTGTTCAATTAATCTGTGAATTCACATTTATTGAGTTTAGTCAACTCTGCTAGGTAGTTTAGGAAAGCCATAAACATACACTTGCACACATCTTGGTTTTCAGGTGATAGAAAAAACAAATCATATTTGATGTTTAAGGTGATCTTAAAGACTGTGCAATCAATATAACTTACCCTTTTATGGGTTCTTGAATAAAATAGACAGGTGACAATATGTAATATAGTTAAAAAATAAAATATGACTACAATGTCATGAAATCACACATGGCTCATAAAGAAGTTCCACCAACAGAAGGAACATGTAGCTGTCTGTGTACAAGGCCCAGATGGAGAGTGAGTAGGCAAAACCCCCAAGGTGGAGCCACTGACTTGGGCCAGGCTTCTTCTCCTGTGTTCGGTTCTTGGGGTTTGAGGAACTGCTCTAATAGACTCATGAACAGCACTGTAGAGTTTGTGCAATAGTATTTTAGTTATTTTCAACCTGATATAGCTGATTGAGTGAATGCATAGTTTGCTGTTGTAGCCAGGTTGACAATGAGTGGTTTTGCCATCTTCACTGTGTGGCTTCAATGCGTGTTTCATATGATGTAGATTTCTGCCATTGAGAAGCATGGAGGACACATGAGAAGCTTTCAGTAAGTCAGGCCAGAAATAATAAAAACCACCTCTTCTCAATTCTGTTATTCAATATTAAGTGAACACATCTTTTGGTAAGCAGGTTTTATCTCCAACATTTTAATTATATGATGTGTAATAAAGTTTCTCAAATCCAGTGTTGCCTAATACAGAGAAGATACAATGATATGTAATACTCATTGGTACTTCACAATGGAGCAGGTACTGTGTTATGATCTGTATGTGCACAGGTTGATTCAATACTCACTAAACTTTGAGGCACTTAATTCAGCTATTCGTATATCCACACATATAAAACAGCAGATACCCAGAAAAAATGAAGCAATTATTCTTATGTAAGATTGGATCATCAACAAGTAGCAGAGCTAGGAGTCCATCTAGACTTGCACTGTGGCCTGCAGAATAAGTCTAAAGGGAGAAACATCTATAATATGTGACAAACTAAATAAACTTCTTTTCTTTATAAAGTACCAAGATTTATTATAATGACAGAACATAAACTAACATACACGAATATATTTAACTCTGTAAACATATATAATCATATTAAAAGCACAAAATAAATGTGTGGAAAAAGTAATAAGCCATATACTTAATCAGGGCATGCACAATGTGTTGCGGAATTTCATTAATTGGAATTAAAGAAGTAAACACAAAATTAGAGCCTGGAAATCTGTGTAGACAATGCTGATTCCAGAAGCTCCAGGGTTGTAACTCAGAGATAAGAAAGATGTTTGTGCATAGGAAGGCTCTGAGGAGAACTTTATATTCAGGAGAAGCGCTGTGTTGTGTAGGAGATAGGATTGGGCACCCCAGGGAGGCAGGGTGAGGTGGTGGGGAAGAACTGACTGCAGAATTACCAGAACCAGAATTAACATTATGTCTTTATCATTTACTTAGGGTTCTTGGTGATTTTGCTTTGTTTTTAAATTTCTTCTTATTGCCTTGAAACTTTGCAGTTTCTTGGTTTGCTTGTTTGTTAATCTGCCACCTGGTTGACAAAATACATTTTAAAGAAATGCATATTTGTAAAGAATTAGTTCTATCATTAAAGATCACTAATTAAATGTCATACAATAGTTCATAGAATTTATTTTTAATATAAAATTTCCCCTGTTGACTTAATATACTCATTTTTATTTTATGATAGAAGTTATGTAATTCATTAAAGATAGAAGGAAAATGAGGTTAAATTCTTTTTAAATTCCATCCATGATCCTGCTTTTTTTTTTTTTTTTTTTTTTTTAAGAAAAAGGCTTTTTAGTGCAATATTTTCTACCATTTCCTCTTGCCTACATTATGCAATGTTGATTTTAATCCTAATTATAATCTGACTCTCTGGGTGCTCTTTATATACTACCTCTAACTGTCTGCAGAAGGAAAATATTTAAAATATAAAGAATAAGTAACTGAGACAATATTTGGAAGTCTTTAAGAATTTTAAACGATATCACATAAATCTGTTAAAAACGTGAATGATAAATCTTGGTCTTCTCATCTCCAGTTTTTGAGGCTTCCATAAGTCTGTCTGTTCACTCATGAGTTTCAAATATAAGGAGATATACTCTGGTTTCTCTTCAGATTGTATAAATCTTCCACCTTTTATAAATATAAGGAGAGCCACACAGATTTTGAGGACTCCAAAAGTTCATGAAAAAAATGTTAGAGAATCACTGAAAGTGAGAAAATATTTTTGTTGGTGTTCAAAATTTTGGCACCTGATCCCATTCACAAGAATTGTCAAATTTCACCTTACCGTTTTTAACTACACTTGCAACTTTCAATACAAATATAGATTCATAGAAAGTTTTAAGAAATGACACACACCAAGTGTTCTATAAGCTTTACTTATTTTCTATCAATAGTAGCAAATGACAGAACTATAGACAGTATCCCAACTAGGATACTAACATTGATATAGTCAAATATGGAATATTTCCATTATCTCTAGAGAAACAGAACCAATGGTACAGACTCACTATGTGTGCAATATAATTTCAGATAGAAGGGTATATGGCTGATCAATAGATGAGAGAGAGAGAAAAAGATAGACAGACAGAGCATTGGCTTACATATTATGGAGGTCCAGAAGTCCTATAATAACTATTTTTACCCTATAAATCAGGAAAGAAACAATTCAGGATGAAGCCAATGACATGAGAACCAAGGGTATCAGTGGCGTGAGTACCCAAGTCTGCAGGCCACAAAATTAGGTGCTTTGATGTCCAAGGGCTAGAGAAGAGGAAAGTCACAAGTCCAGGAGAGAGAATTTATCTTTTCTTTCCTGCACTTTTTTTGTTCTACCATGGCCATTGGTGTAATTGGATGATGCCAACTTACACTTCCGGGGATAGGATTTTGTGTGTGTGTGTGTGTGTGTGTGTGTGTGTGTGT
>NW_004524589.1:19439551-19445679 GCF_000260255.1 Octodon degus
ATATATATATAATTTTTTCCCAGGCTTTTGATTGTACTAGATAAGAAGAAGAGGGAGAATATATGTCTATTCCATTTTCTTAGAAGTGGAAGTACCTTGACATGCTTTTAAACATGGATTAATACCTTTAATAAAATCAGTAAAAGCTTAATATCACCATTTTAATTTACTCTATACGCTATCAAAACACATACAGATATGTGTATCTTTCTTCTTTGTTTGTGTGTGTGTGTGTGTGTGTGTGTGTGTGTGTGTGTGTGTTTCAAACAAGATCTCTGTATGTAGTTCAAGCTGGCCTTGTACTCTCCATAGCCCAGGCTGTCCTCAAACTCATGACAATTTTTCTGTCTCAGCCTTGTACCAAGTTCCTGCCTAGAAATTTCTCCAGGACCTAGGGCATGGAAGGCAAATGTAACTGGAGATATGTGGATTTTCTTAGCTGGGAGATGGAATTGGGAATTTGGAGGAGCTAAGGCCACGAGAGGTCCCAAGACTCAATAAGAAGGCAAGTAGGGACCTATAGAGCATTCCTTTCAGTGGTGACCAGAATACTGGTTACATATGTGAGGGCAGCATGCCACATGGCAAAGAACCACTGGAAAGAGACAGGTGAGCAGTTCTTAGAGTTCACAAGGACTGGAATAATTTGTGTTTCCAGCTGCCGGACTGAAAAAGTATTATTAATGAAGGACATGGAATAGTATTCAACACTGCTTTAGACATGCAGTGAAAAAAATCAGCCCTGTATTAAATACTGCTCTGGGGCTGGCCAGATAGCTGAGCAGATTAAAGCACCTGCTTAGGCAGACATAGGGCCTGGAGTTCCATCCCTGGCATGCCATGCCGGCCTCACCCCCAGTGCATAGTGAGACAGCAAATGAGATTGGGTATGGTGGTATTTACCTGCAATCCCAGTGCTTGGGCGCTGAAAACAGGAGGATCACTATGAGTCTGATCTGTGTAGTGAGAGCCTAATAGACCCTGTACTAAACAAACAAAAAAAGAAAGGAAAGAAAAGAGAAAAGAAAAGAAAAGAAAAGAAACTGCTCTGGTCTGCTTCACAAGGCTTAAAACCACCACTGAAAAGACCAAACCCTTTCCCAGTAACTTAGCTGTGTCCCACATCAAAGTTCAAGAATATCAGCTAATGCTCATGTAAATGCACTTACTCACAGATAAATATCTTGTAATCTAGAAGGTAAAATCTAGGTGTCTATATTCTAACCAAAGATTATGCAAAGAAGTGAGAAAACATGTCCTTCTATGAGGAGAAAAAGAATATCAATTGAAACAGATGCCAAAATGAAATAGATGACACACAGTAGACAAAGGCTTTCTGAGAGTCGCTGTAAAAGAATGACTATGCTTCATCTGTTTGAAAAGGTTGGTATTCATAATTAAGACATGACAACTTGACTTGCGTAAGAACTGCCTAGCAGATTAGTAGAGCTCTGAGTGTGCCTGGGGATGGCTGACACGTAGGCTGAAGATGGAGAGAGAAGAGCTAATCTGATGTGGGTGGTGTGGTACCAACTGGTATACTTGCAGTCTGAATGGGTTTAGAAGGGGGAAAAGGCAGTTTTCCTTTTACTTTGGAGGATCTCCTGTCTTCACTTTCCTTCTATCATTAGTCTTCAGTTCTGTCAGGATTCCTACCCAGACTCCACTCCTCTGCCCTTCAACAAAGATTCCTCAGTTTTCCATCCCTGATGCACAACAGTGTCTCTGCAGTGAGTTTCTGGATGTTGTCTTAGACCACTATTGGATCCTCCAGCTCTCCAGAGTGTGGACAGTCCTTGGGGTTCTTCCAGTTCTGCCCCTGTATGGTAGCCTTATCAATGCCTTTATAATCACACACATAGATATATTGAATCTGTTCCTCTAGAGAACCCTAATTAACAAAAATGTTAGGAAAACAAGAGCACACTAAAAGAGATTAAAAAGATATTAAAAAAATCTGAGTTAAAATTCCAGATTAAAAAAAATACATGTAAGGAGAAAACATGGAGAAACTATCTTAAGAATTTCTTTTTTTTTAATTTTATTTATTTGTGTGTGTGTGTGTGTGTGTGTGTGTGTGTGTGTGTGTGCGGGTGTGTGTGTGTGTGTGTGTGTGTGTGTGCGTGTGTGTGCGTGTGTGTGTGTGTGGCCAGCTCAGCCCACCAGGGGGCAGGGCTGGCTGGCATGTGGTGCTGGGGGATTGAACCACAGTCCCTGTGCTTTGCTAAGCTTGTTCTAAGTAGGTGCTTTAGACCACTGAGCCCTCTCACCAGCCCCCTTAAGAATTTCTTGGTCTTAACTATGAAGGTTTTGTTGGTCATTTCCCATTTTCCCTGAGACAACTTCTCAGAGGCACGGGTGTCTGCAGTGTGTACAATGGTTCTCACCTTCCCTCAAATTTTGCCATAAAATGTGTCACTTTTATTATTCTATACAATGACAAAGATAGCAAGGAGATTCATAGAGAAAGATAGTACTTTTGTGTGGAATATGATGTTCCTTTTTGTGTTATCCTTTGTTTTGAAACCATACCAAAACATTTTAAGTACTGATCATAATACTCATTTCTATACATTAAGATTAGAGACAAGTTCTGTTTAAAAATACCTCCCAGAACAGGTTTATTTATTTTTTATTTTCACATTGAAAATCAATGAAATTTGCTTCAACCTTATACAATGTGTTTATGTAAAATTAAGTAATTGCTGACAGGAAGCTGTGCTTTTATTTTTTTAAATAAAAATATTTTTAAAATGTGCTTAAAATAATTCAACCAAAGTACATGACAGAGTTTTTCTTCTTTTGTTCTCTATGTGGCACCTCCTACCACTGTCACTTCATTCTATGTCATAGTTAATTTTCCCATTGCTGAGACAAAATACTTGACACCCAAAGTTAAGAGAGGAAAAGTTTATTTGGCTCACAATTTGTAGAGGTTTCAGTCCACAGTCAGTCGGCTCCAAAGCAGATGGCAGGGTCGAGGAGCATCACAGAGGATAGATGGTTCACAGTGAGCAGGCAGAGGAGAGAGCACATTAATGTCTATTACGGTTGGTATTTACATGACACCCCCACCCCAGGCCTTGTAGTGTCATGGGGTGGGTGCTAAGAGCTTGTGATGGTCTAATGCTGGGATCAGAGGTGTGAGTGCTGCACACCTATTGTGTGGGGCTGGAAGCCTGCACACAATACGAGGAAGGGAAAGAAGTTTGCTATTGTCCCTTTATGCTCTTGTTGTCTCCCACTGCTATGAACAGTTCCCCTCTGCTGTGGGCCCCCTGACTTGAAGCCAGCTGATTATAGACTGATACTTCCACAAACTGTGAGCTATATAAAACTTTTCCTTTTTGAGTGTCATATATTTTTATCTCAATGAGAGAAAAGTCACTAAGGCACCCTCTTTCTGTACCTTATATTTTATGCAGACTACCCACCCTAGGGCAGGTGTCAAGTCTTTAATCCTAGTGAGAACTATGGCAAACCAATCAGGGGACTAATTTAGTAATCACACACCTTTGATCCCAGCACCATATATTCTAGATCCAGCACCACCTTGACCACATGAAGCTTTGAGGGGACATGTAGACACAAGCCACAGCTCCCCAAAGAAAGTGTCTTTGAAGCCCCCTGAAACCTCATCAGAAAGAGCCAACTGCATTTTCTGTAGGCTAGTGGTGTGATCCTGTGCCACTCAGGTCCTTTGACTCCTGCAGTGGGGCTTCTCTGAATATCTCATCATTGCGTGTTGTCCTTGCATCTCCTTCTGCCAGAAGAGTTTTTTCCTTGCTTCCTTGTTTCTAAGGAAGATTTGGAGAAGAATGAACAGCATTAAATAATGCTTTTCAAAGTGTTGGCCTGGTCGTGCAATAATTTGATGCAAAAATCTCTATAACCAACTCTTCAGTATACCAGAAAAATATTTTGTAAATTTATCACACAAGAATGTGACATTTTCTAGTGAACACATAAAGAATCCTGTATTTTGATTATGACTCTACACAAAATATGTCATTGGAAAAAACCTTGTTGTTGACAATCAGTTATAATCAAAACCTCTGTTAATTGTAAAGAACAAGATAAAGTGACATTTTGCTTGTTTACTTTCACCAAATATTTTTCCCAAATAAATTTAATTATGTTTTAATTGGCCTGGTCATGCTCTCAGCACTGAAATTTCCTTTGCTAAATGTCACCTCCTCCAAAGTTCAGATGTGACTTTAACAAATAGAACAAGATAACTCCAGAGGACTCTTTCCTAAAAATGTGAACTCTCAAGGGACATTGAACTCCATTTTACTTTTAAGTTTTCAAAAAGTATTTCCATTCTGACCCAAGATTCCCCATTGAAATATGTCTAAAAGAAAAATAGTTATGCAAATCTTGTTGAGTTATTTATGTTTTATGATAGTTACTCTTATGAAACACATTTTTGAGGAAAGTACTAGTTTGACGCACTTTGGCACTGAAAATTGAGTTTGAGTATAATGGATGAGTCTGTCGGTTTTAAAATAGCTTCACATGGATAAAACAGATTTTTTTTGTATAAGATATTAACTAAAAGTCAGTATCATAGTTTATTTTCATAAGTAAATAAAATTAAAACAGAACTTAGTCTAAGTATTTTAAAATGGTTTAATGTTATCCAGGAAACAGTTTTTAGATCTTCAAATGATTTGTAAGTTAATGCTTATATGGTTAAATCCGATGACAAGCAGCCCATATTCAGAAGACCAGAATGACAGGCAAATCCCATTAATTAATGACTTAAAATCAGAAAATGAGTAATTAACCCGTGTTTCTTTCAGGCAAATCAATTTCTCAGACTTAGCAACTCATGTGAATCATGAAAATGATCACAAAATACAAGGCCAGGAAGATGGCTCAGTAGAATAAACACTTGCCAGGTAAGCACAAGAACCGGAGTTCAAACCCCAGTTCTGCTAAAACAAAAACAAAAAACAAAAAACAAAACAAAACATCTTTTGGGCTGGCCAAATAGCTGAGTGTATTAAAGCGACTGCAAGCATGCAAGCAGGCACAGAAGCCAGGGGTTCAATCCTCGGGCCTTCTGTGCACTCTTCGTTCTGTAATCATCAAGTTCTCACTTTCCTTTTAATTGTGTTATACCTTTATATTTATATTTCTTCTCTTGAGTTCTTATGCTAAGAGTTACATGATGATACACTATAGGTTCTCTTTTTTCCTAAGACTTCATGGGTCTTGAAAAGCTGGGGCCAAAATGTTGGCTGTCCTTCCAGCCCTTCTTTTTCTCTAATTATTGATCTGCAAACTTAGGTTGTTAACCCTCCAGAAGGGAAGCTAATTCTTACCCTACAACATAAACAGTTGGATTTAACCTATATATCTGAATATCAAACAGCTTAGGCATAACATGGAATGGGTATTTTCCATCAAGTATTGATTTGTTAAACTTTAAGTATCTACAGAATATGAAGAAAAAAATTAAAAGTATTTTAAAATATGAATAAAGAAGTACATTTTTTAAACAGAAATTTAGAAATCTAACCATAAACAACATTGTAACAGGACAGTCCTGTGACTTTTTTTCTTGTCTTTATTTTTCATTTATTACCCCTTTTATTTTTTAAACAAACTTTTACTTGAGAGACACTATGGCAATAATTAGTATGTTGTGACAAGCAGTCCATGTTTAAAAAACCAGAATGATGGGCATTCCAATCATGACTCTACCATTACACATTGCTATCTTCAGTGCAGTTGTTTATTTCACAGGTATCAGCATATATAGTTAGTCAGGGTGAGAATCCTATCAATTAACTGCTAGTTTCAAAAACCTGCTGATGTTTCTCAGCATCATTGCCTTACCCATCATGTGCGTATAAATGTATGGCTTTGACCCTGTCATGTTTCCTAGCTTTTCTCCTTGCCCTCTCTTCATTCTCTAATCATCAAGTTCTTGCTTTCCTTTTATTTGCATTATACCTTTCTATTTGTATTTCTTCATTTGAGTTCTTATATTAAGGAGGATATATGATATTTGCACATACGGGCTGATTCATTTCACTTAAGAGTATACCTTCCAGTGGCATCCACTTAAATATAAATGCTTCAACTCTATCATTCTTTTTTTTTTTAAATTTTTATTT
>NW_004524589.1:19445892-19453297 GCF_000260255.1 Octodon degus
TAATACTCCATTGTATAAAAATACCACATCTTTTTCATCCATTCCTCAGGTGATGGGCATTTTGGTTGTTTCCAAGATTTGGCTATCACAAATTGTGGTGCTATAAACATAGGTACAAATATATTACTATAATATGATGTTTTCAGTTCCTCCAGGAAAATTTCCAGTACTGAAAAGCTGGTTTGAATGTTATTTCCAGATCTAGTTTTTTAAGGAGTCTCCACACGGATTTCCATAATGGTTGCACCAGTCTACATTACCACCAGCAGTGCTGAAGGGTTCTTTTTTCCCCACAGCCTCTACAACATTCACTGTTAGTTGATTTGTTTATGATAGCCATTATTTCTGGGGTGAGATGGTATCTCAGTGTTGTTTTAATTTGCATTTCACTTATGCCAAGTGATATGGAGCATTTTTTCATGTATTTATTCACTCCTTTAATTCTTTCCTCTAAGAAATGTGTGATCATTGCTGATATCTATTTCTGATTTGGGTCTTTAAATTTTGGGCCCCTAAAGATTTTTAGTTCTTTATAAATACCACAGAGAAGACCTTTGTCTGAGTGCTTATTAGTTGAGTTTTTTCCAAATTTGCAGCTTGTCTTTTCACTTTGTTGGTAATTTCTTTTGACGTGCAAAAACTTCTCAGTAAGCGTTGGTTCCAGTTGTTAATTCTTTCCAGTGTTACCTGCATGATTTGATTTTTGTTCATGAATTCTGCTTACCCCTATATCTTCAAGAGTTCCTCCTACTTTCTCTTTCAACAGATTTAGTGTTTCTGTTTTAATGCTTAGATCTTTCATCTTTTTTCCCCATAATTTTATTGATAAACAAATAGCAACGAGAGAGTTTCAAATCAAATCGGTAGGACAGTTTCAGTAATGAACACATTGCATACATTCCTCCCAGTGGTTAATTGCTGTACAAGAAGCAGACATAACATCCTATCTACAAACACCATTAGAACAAATCACTCTATTCATTAAGAGAATGTAACTATATATCCATCCTGACCACTTTGAGTACACAAATACAAAATGGACATTCATCGGTATACCCTTTCTTTGTTAAGTTCCGTTATTTGAATATTATAGGTGCGTCAACTCAGCAAAATAATCTAAAAGAGTTCAGTAGTCCATAATAGTATTGGGTCTTCCGCTTGACTGGCAAAGTCAGAAATTGTTGACCTGAGTTCCCTACAGCTCAACATAACAGCATGGCTTTACTTCTTAAATTTCATTTTTATACTTTTCTGCTGGGTGGTTGATATTTAATCTGTTTTGACATTACCTTAGTGCATGGTGATAGACCTGGGTCAAATTTCAGTTTTTGACATGGGGAGTGCCAGTTTTTCCAGCACCATTTGTTAAAGAAGTTATCTTCCTTCCAGTGAGCATGTCTGATTCCAGTGTTGAAGATCAGGTGGCTTATTGTGTTCGTAGAGGTCTCTGCATCTTCTAATCTATTCCATTGATCCTCAGGTCTATTTTGTTGCCAGTACTATGCTGATTTTATCACAGTAGCTTTGTAGAATAATTTCAAGTCAGGAATTGTAAAGCTCCTGCCTTGTCTCTGTTGCCCATGACTGCTCATTTATTCTGTGTCTTTTATGGTTCCAAATAAATTTTAGGTACAATTTCTCTAGGTCTGTGAGGTATGTTGATGATAGTTTGATAGGGATTGCATTCAATCTGTAGAGAAAGTTTGGGAGTATGGCCATCTTCACAATGTTGGTTCTTCCTATCCAGGAGCAGGGAATATCTTCCCATTTTCTGAACTCCTCTGTTATCTCTTTTTTAAGAGTACTGTAATTTTCCTTGAAAAGATCTTTGACTTCCTTAGATAGATTAATTCCAAGGTATTTCATTTTCCATGGTGCTATTGTAAAAGGTATTGTTTCTCTAATTTCCCTCTCAGTGTGTGTGTTGTCTGTGTAGAGGAATGCTATTGACTTTTGGTTATTGAGTTTTTATCCTGCTATGTACTGAATTTGTGTATCAATTGTAGGAGCTTCTTGATGGAGTTTTTTGGGTCTTCCATGTAAAGTATCATGTCATCTGCAAATAATGATAATTTAATTTCTTTACCTATGCTTCTTCCTATTATTTCTCTCTCTTTTTTCTTTCCTCTTTTTGATGAGGTTAGCTAGGGGCTTATCAATTTTATTTAATCTTTCAAAGAACCAGCTTTTTTGTTAATACTTTGGACTGTTTTCTTCATCTCTATTGAATTAATTTCTCTCTAATCTTTATGATTTCTTCTCATCTTTGGGCTCTGGGTTTGATTTGCTCTCCCTTTTCTAGATGGTGGAGATGCAACATTAGGGTGTTTCTTTGTTCACATTTTGTTTTCCTAATGTATGTTTTCATAGCTATGAATTTCTCTCTGAGAACAGCTTTCATTGCATTCCATAAATTCCAATAAGTTTTGCTTGAATTTTCATTAATTGTAGATATTGTTGAATTTCTTTTTTAATCTCATCTGTGACCCATTGGTTGCTGAGTAGGGTATTGTTCAATTTCCATGTATTTAGGGTTCTTTTTTTCTGGTTTCTTGTCTCGTTTATTTTCAGTTTCATTGCACTGTGGTCAGATAATATACATGGGATAATTTCTGGGTTTTTGCATATACTTAAGCACAACTTATGGACCAGCATGTGGTCTATTTTGGAAAGTGACCCATGTGCAGCTGAAAAAAATGTGTATTCAGCTGTTTTTGCGTGGAATTCTCTGTATAGGGTCCACTAAGTCCATTTGTTCCAAGCTCTGGTTCAGTTCTGCTTCTTCTTTGCTAAGTTTTTCTCTGGTTGACCTATCTTTTTGGGATAAGGGTGTGTGTGAAGGTCTCCTGTTAAGACTGTGGTATTGGATATTAGATTTTTCAGGTCCATTAAGATTTGTCTTATATAGTTGGGTGCTCCCATGTTTGGTTCGTATACATTTATGAGTGTTACCTCTTCCTCCTGAATTTTTCCCCTAACCAGTATATAGTGGTCTTCTTTATTTCATTTGCTCATTCTTGGTTTGAAGTTGAGACTGTCTGAGAACAGGTATTCTATCCCTGCTTTATTCTGAGTTGCTGGGGCGTGTAGTATTGTTTTCTGTCCTTTGACTTTCAGCCTACGAATATCTTTATGAGCTAAATGTGTTTCTTGTATACAGCATATTGTTGGATTTTGTTTCTTAATCCACTGTCCCACTCTATTTCTTTTAATTGGTGAATTTAGTCCATTTACATTGATGGTTATAATTGAGATGTGTTAACTTACGATTAACATGTTATTTACCTGTTGTCATTTACTCCTTTTTGTCCTGTTTTTAATTGTTTGCCCTGTGTAGTAGGTTCCTTCTGGTCTCATTCATGGAATTCTGATCATTTTTGTTCCTCTCTAAAGCATCTTTTTTGTAGTCTGTGTAGGGTTGGCTTTGTCATCATGAAATTCTTTAGTTGTTCTTTGTCATAGACGTATTTCACTTCTCCATCAAACTTGAAAGAGAGTTTTGCATGGTATAGTAGTCTGGGCTGGAATTTATTTTTATGGAGGACTTGAAGTACTCTGCTCCATGCTCTTCTTGCCTTCGTGCTTTGTGAAGAGAAGTCTGATGTTATTCTGATGGGTTTTCCTTTAAATGTGATGTTTCTTTTCTCTAGCTTCTTTTAGTAAACTAAATTTTTGGGATCCTGTGCTGAATTTTTGGGATCTTGACTACTATATGTCTCAGTATGTTTTTAATTGTGTTGAAGTTTTTTTGTAGTTCTCTATGTTTCTGTTAACTGAATATCGGATTGTATCATCATATTTGGAAAGTTTTCTCCTATTACTTCTGCCCATATTCTTTTTTAATTAATTTGTATTGACTCCTTTCTCATTGATGCCTGTTAGTCTCACATTGTTCATCTTTGCATCATCTTGCAAGTGATGAATTATTTTTTCCTGCATCCTAGTTGTTTGTAAGAGATCTTTTCTTACCTTTTGACTAACTGCGAGGGCTTCTTTAAGATCTAAAACTCTTATCTTCACTTTTACTCAAATAGTTTTGCAAGCTTGTGATTGATATTTTAAGTTCCAGTATATCTCTTTGGTTCTGCTTCATGCAATCTATTTCTTTCCTCTATTGCTCATTCAAAGAATCCACTGCTTTTCTAATCTCCTTTTTTTATCAGTGTCTTCTTTTTTAAATGTTTTTTAAAAAATTTTGACGAGGCTGGGGAGATAGCTCAGTTGAATAAGTGCTTGCCTGGCAAACGCAAGGGCCTGAGTTCAATCCTCAGCTCTGAGAAAAAAAAATTGGCGGAACCAGAGATTGTACTCAGAGCCTTGCACTTGCCAGGGAAGTGCTTATTCCACTCAACCATCTCCCTAGCCCTTTATCAGTTTCTTCTTGAGAAGCAGTTATTAATTCTTTTATTTCAGAGATTATTTCTGATCTGATTTCCTGTATATATTTCTGCATTTGATTCCTTACTTAAAACACTATTAATTCAGATATTGCTTTTTTATTTCAGAGATTAATTCTGATATGAGTTCCTCTATACCTTTTTGCTGTTGTTTCTTTACTTCAGATGCCATTAATTCAGACATTTCAGCTGTGCTAGTGTCCTCTGCACTTGTTCTGGATGGGCTCCGGACCTGAGCATTTTGCTCCTTCTCTTTGTCATTTTGTATAACACTGTCCTCTGATCTTTGGTGTAGAGCTTTGCTGCAGTTATAACCTTAGTACCTACTGAAATTCCTTCCTGCTGCCACCCTTGGAGTCGAACCTGTTGTACCCCTCGGGTACAATGTTCTGCTGCTGGATTAGCTGGGTGGTTTTGGCCCCTAGTCTCTCTGCAGGGATTTCAGCTGCAGAGTTTTATCCCAGGCCTGTATGCCAGGTCTTGGCTGGGTCTGGAGGCATTCAGGGAGCACAGGAGAGCATAGAATCTCTCTCACACATGTACCAGACCTGGGCTTTGGTCAGTCTGGAGGGGTCACAAGAACGTGGTGGAAGTTCTCACTCACAAAGTGGGCTTGGTCTGGGTCTGGAGGGGTGGAGGTGTCCCAAGAGTGTGGAGAAAGGTCTCACTCACATGGTGGGCCAGGGCTTGGTCCAGAGAGGTCCAGCAGGTGCAGGGGAGCCCAGAAGCTCTCCCACACACTCCCACGGCCTGGGCTTGGACAGTTCTCTGTGATTGATTATGGTGGCTGTGGATGCTGCACCTGCCCTGGGACAGGTAATTTGCATTTCAATGTAAGGTGGGAAGAGAAGAGAAGCTAGCCACCTGAGCTGCTGCTACTCCTCCCTTTGCTCTCTGCTCTTTTCCAGCCACCATGAAAGGTTGCTGTCTGCTTCTTTGCCTTGAAGCCAGCTGAGTATGGACTGAAACCTCCGGGGACTGTGAGCTAAATAAACCTTTCCCTCCTTCATTTTGAGTGTTGGGTATTTTAGTCAGCAATGAGAAGAGTAACTGAGACAATTAGCTATTGTACAGGTTATTTATGAGGCTTCCATTGTTGATTATATATACCAAACCTAGTACAGTATACTATACTTAACTCCTCCCTCTAAGGTTATAATTACTTTTAAAAGTTTTTATAGAAGTTAGAAATAATAGCAAGCTCCTTTGGTTCAAGTACCTAAAAGTCTAGCTTCTCATGCACAAGAGAACAGTAGTTGGAACATTCAAGATTGTTGTGGTCATTCCATAAAGGCACCAAATACCCAGACTTTTCTACCTCTCTGCTCTGCCATACTTGTGGTGGCCGTGTGATGATCTAGGATTGTTAATAGGACTTCAGTCATCTCATCCACACCTCAAGAAGCAGAAAGGGAGATAAGAGAAGACAAACTGAGTTTCTATCTATGTGCTTTCCCATGGTTTGACTATAGTTTGTGTTTCCCCAGGGTCCCCAAAGATACTCGGCCGTTCCTGAGGGCAGTGGCATTGTGAAGTGGCATGAAGTTGTGAGAAGTGAGGCTTATGGGGCAGTCGCCTTCAGTATTTAATCATTTCTTTGCTCCTTATGCTCCTCCCATCGCCATCCATCAAGATGTGACACAGATAACTGTAGGTGCCGTGGTCCTTGAGCCCCTGCAACTATTAAATCAATCTTTTTTTCTTCATAGACAAAGAGTCAGTTGCTTCTCTTTATAGTAATAATAAGCCGAGTAACAAGTCCTTCTAAAGGGTCTTCTTAGAAGCTTTTCACAACATATCTACCCTCAGAGGTTAACATGAACTAGTCCAACCGCCCTGGGGGTTTTCATCTACACTCTGAATATTGAGTCTCCATCAGCCAAAACTTGATATTGTGTTAGCAAAGAAAGAGTGAAGAGCACAGCTGGGCAGTTGGCACCCTATACCTTGACTTGATAGGAACACATTCAGTTTTTTTTTCTGTCTTTTGTAGGATCATATTACCATACCTTCATGCAAATTAGAGTGTGTTTGATCATAGGAGCATGGAGAATATAGAAACCACAGAGCCTGACACTTACTGTTGTACTGCAGAGGGTGTACAGGAGACAGTATTGTTTGCACACCAATCTCACTTTCCTGGCCACCTCCCACTCCCACTCCCATCTCTTGACATTTATGGCTGTCCTGGTCTTTAAAAAGCAGTAGCATGATCTCTATAGAACGAGGTATAGAATTTCTGGAATTCTACCTGGCTGGGCTCAGTTTGAGCTGAGCCACAAGCAGGCCGTGTACTCTCTGGGTCCATTGCCAGTGTTGAACCTGGGTCCACTCAGCTGTAAAACAGTCAGACTAGTACCAGTAGTGTCTGTCTCATGGAGTTGGTTGGAAGATTAAGAGCTAGGTAGATAGCTATTCTGCACTGTGAAGTCAAATTGATGCCCATGGAACCCATTTATTAGCTAATTGAATTAAAAACTTCTAAATTTTTATTTTTTGCACAATTGTTACCTAGCAGGTATCCAAAAAATTCCTATGTTTATATATATTATATATATTTCACTATAAAACATAAAATAGGGGCTGGGGATAAAGTTCATCAGCACAGTGTCTGCCTGGAAAGTGTGAGATCCTGAGTTCAATTCTAAATACTGAAACAATAAAATACAAATAAGTACAATATAAAGTAAACATAAAAGCCAAAGTGAAACACATATATATGTACATATATTTATGGCCAAATATCTTATGTATAAAGAACAATCTTTGTGGTAAAATCATTGTAAAAGCTAAAGATCTTTTACAATCTAAATGTTGACTTTTGAGGGTTGCAAGGGAAGCCAACATTTTGGCCCTAACCTTCTAAGGTCAATTAAGACTCGGGACATATGAGAATTTGTACTGTAATGTCATGTAACTCGGTAGTGTCCCAAATTTTCTGATCAAGGAGATTATGGGGCCAAAGAGGAAAGTGATCAATGATGTAGAGTGTGCCTAAGGAGAGTCAC
>NW_004524589.1:19453774-19470017 GCF_000260255.1 Octodon degus
TGTAAATAGGATCTCAAGTCCGCATCTTGTACAGAAATTAACCACTAAGAAGAATGTATGCAGTGTGTTAATTATTGAAACTGTCCTAGCGATTTGATTTGAAACTATCTCATTGCTATTTGTTTATCAATAAAATCTTGAAAAAAAATACAAAAAAATAAATGTTGACTTTTGATCCTGTCTTCCTTATATCATTTAAAGAAAACAGTTGTATTTTTCCCAGCATGAGTTCTGGAAATTTTCTCTCACAAATTAACAACAAAAGAATTAAAAACAAAGAATACTTTGTTATAGTATTCCTGTGAAATCACCGGGCATTTATCTGTCTCCATAATTGTCAAGTGATGATATCACATAGTATGTGATTTAGAGAGTGTATAGGGAATTAGTATTGAACCATTGTAATGCATGCTCCCTGCTTCATTCATGGGACATAAACTACTTTTACTTTTTGATTGCTATATGTTTGCCATTCATAATAATTATATTCATCTTTAGGAACTGGTATACATACATATTGTCTTTTTTTTTTTTCTTTCTTTCTTTCTTTTTTTTTTTTTGGTGAAACCAGGGATTGAACTCAGGCCCTTGCACTTGCCAGGGAAGCACTTATTCCACTGAGCCATCTCCCCGACGCCTATATTGTCTCTTGATCATTTTACTTCTCATCTACCCCTGCCACCCTTCCTTCTCTTTCCTTTCCTAAAACACATTTCCTACCATATCCATTTCATTTTGTTCCCATAATTATTTTTTGAAATGGAGTCTTGCTATGCAGTTCACACCTGTAGTGTTCCTCCTGCCTCAGCCTCTCTAGTGCTGGGATTACAGGCATGCACCATCATGCCCGGTTTCGGGGCTGTAATGCCATGCCATACTGGGGATCAAACTCAGGACATTGTGCTTGCTAGGCAGGCATTCAGACCACTGAGCTATCTCCCCAGCCCCATGTTCCTGTAATTATTTATATTTTTGGACATTAAGTATTTGAGAGACAATAATGTATTTATCCTTCTGTGTCTGATTTATTTCTTTTGTCAGTATGGTCTCAGTATTCATCCATTTTTTCTTTAAACAGTAATACAGAATTTTGAAAGGACTCTGGAAATGTAAGTTTATGCTTTGGGTTCATTAGGACATGCAAACTTCATTGTATTTAACATAGAGTCTCAAAAGGGTTCATCTTTTACCTGACACACCTAATGACTCCAGACTTCTGAATTCCAGTTTACTGGCATGAATATTTTACAAAGAAGCACTGCATTTCCCTAATAAGAGAATAAATCCACTAAAGTAAAATTACAGAGGTAAAGAGGTTACCCTTGGGTTTATATGTGACAGAAATCCCCTCCCCCAGACAGCCAATAGAGTTCAGTTTGCTAGTTTCCCAGGTAGTAGCTCCTGTTCCAGATCCAGCTGCTCCTGTCTCTTAGAAATAGCTGGTCACTATGATACATAGCTGGTCACTCTTATGCACATTACATAAGCCAGTCTCCAATGGACAAGCTGTTCTGCTACTGTACTTCCTGCTTGCTTATCCCATACAGAGCCTAGCTCACCTGAGATCAGCACCTGATATTCTACGAGTGATCCTGAGCAATGTTTGTTGGTGTAAATTAACCTGCCATTAAGTCCTGGGTGTCGTCTTGCTCCTTCTATTTGGAATTACACCTGGTGTGTCCGTCAGAAAGGCCAACCATGCTGACTTCTTTGGTCACCATCCCTGGCCCTTGTAGGTGCAGCAAAGACTTCTCTAGTTCCTGACAGGAAGGCACAGCCTCAATATTCCTCAAGTCCCCTTGAGATCTGCAGGAGGATTCCTGACTCCGCACTTGAGTGGCTCACATCAGACCCCAAGGAGAAGAGGACCAAATCTGTCTGTCTGTCTGTCTGTCTGTCTGTCTGTCTGTCTGTCTGTCTGTCTGTCTGTGTCTGCCTGCCTGCCTGTCTGCCTACCTGATTCCTGTTAGACCTCTGGGAATCAATCTGTCAGTCCTGCTAAATTCAAGCAGAAGAGCTTGATGGACTCTCCTTAGTCAGGACCACCCTCAGGGGAAGGGTAGGTCTGAATGCTTCACCTCTGAGTGTCTGCTGAATGAATGTGTGATTGGACAGAACAGACAGCAAAAGCAAAAGAGCAACAGCCTGCTCAGTCGGTGCACCAAGGCTGGGAAGCCCTGGTCACAGTGGCTGAGTGGACCCTCACCTGCGGTTCCATGGTGATGCCCCATGGCTGAGCCACTCCTAAGTTACCACCAGGGGCACAGCCAGGTGGGCATACTCTTTCTGAGGGGCAATCACACTGTGTCAGTTGTGTGATGCATCATTCAATGATTCACAACAAACAACATGGGGGGATAAAATGGAAATTAATTAAAATCCATAGTACTTTACTGCAGGAAAAGGAGCTTTCATAAAGTTAAAACTAATTGTTCCCTGCACCTCAAACAAAAACAAAAAGAGGCCCATTCCTACTACAAATTCCATCTCCACATCCTCATTGCCCCCACATTTACTGCCAGCAGCTATAGTGTCACTCCTCACTCCAAGCACATCTACTTCCAGCCTATTGTACTGGCTCCAGCTAGCCAGTGACCTCAGCTGGCCACAGAGGCCCTTCTTCTAGAGCTTCTTTCTTATACTGATATCCTGGTCAGATAGATCATTAATGCCCACCTGAGAGGACTGTCAACAATTCCTTCTGAGTTCTATATTTTGACTGAGGAAAATTAGACTGTCAGCTCTGACAAATGAGTTGTACCCCATTAAGCCTGAACACATAGAACAGACTGGGCTCTGTCAAGCCAGGTTCCCAAGAGCCTACAGTCAGTGCGAAAGTCAGGGGCAATGCAGGACTTTCCTGGTAGACATGGGAAAGAACTCTCTCCTTTCAAAAGTTCCCCTCTGTCAAAAAGTTCCATCACGGGGGCAACTGAAGCTCTTGCCTCTTACCCATTCTACCAAGCACAAACTTAGAGCCGGGAGGGAGCTCCATTACACCAAGCCAGTCAACCCTCCTCTTGGTTAGCTCTGCAGCTCAACTTTGACTGTTCCCTCAGAGGGAAATGATATCTTAATCTGCCTGTGACAGATTGAGAATGGCAATACTGAGGGTCTTAAAGCTCTCCCCCCAGGAGTATAGACTACTGGGCCTGGAAATCTGCCATGACACCTCACCACAATCCCCATTGGTATTAGATGTCATGGAAAACCCAGACATGGAAGTCAGCCACACAGCAGCCTGATAGACTGTTAATCATCTTGGGTAAAATCTCTGTGCTACTTACAATGCAAAACAGATGCCTTCCTCTGCTTGTGAGTTGCTCCTATAACCCCTTCAACTGGGAAAAGCCTGAAACCAAAGGCCAGCCCAATTGCCATATGGGGTTCAGAACTCTTCCTCATTGGCTTCCCAGTATGTACCCACCTGCCAACATGGGAGGACTGCCAGTAGCCCTTCCTGACTCTGCTTAATACTGAAGAGTGCTGCCACATTTTAGATGGGGCCCAAGCCTGGTTGAAGTGCAAAGTCCTTACCACTGTGGTTGATCCTGATGCTTGGGTGAACACAGTCCTCTCCCAAGTGTGTCTAAACTGGAACTGTAATGTGACAGAGAACCAGGAAGCCTTAGATCAGTACCACAGTGCTCTCCTAGCAGACCTCAAAGAGAAGTAAGAAGCCAATAAACATGTCAAAATTTACTGAAGTTACCCACCAGAGCCCCCACTGGAAAAAATTCTGCCACAGCAGATCCTGTGAGACTGATGCACACTTTATCAGACATGAATTCCTGTACATGCTTGAGTGCCCTATACTTCTCCTGGGATGTGACCAGCCTCCCTCACACTAAGGTCTACTGTCCTGGACTTGATATTGACTCTTACTGCACCCACAGGCAGAATAACACCTTCATCAACCTGATTGATAATCATAACCCTAAAATTTTGAAAGAATCATTTCTAGATGTACGAACAAAGGACTCAGTCCTAGGATTACCATCGAATGTGCCCTTTCAGTAATTATCCTTTGTCCCAAGACAACCCTCACCTGCATCAAACATTTCCATTGCCTGTAAATCAGCTCAAGCTCTCCAAGTTGCCAGTATCACCAGGATTTTCCTGGGTACATTGCCTCAGTCTTCTAGCACCCACAGCCTGGTGCCTACTGATATATCTGTCAGCTAGCCCCTTTTTGCAGCTGACCTGGGTTTAGCTTCCCAGAAGTCCCCACACTTGTTAACCCTTTTTGGAGAAACCCTCACAGCTGACCTCACAGGTTTCACAAAACGACACCCAAGCTGCCTGCTAGAAAGACATCAAAGCTTTACTACAGTATCTGGCAGAAACTGGTTGCAAGAAAGAAAGTGAAAATTTCTTGGAGCTGCTGGCTTCTACAAAATTTGCATCCTTGAGTTCACAAAAGCAATGATGCTTCCTTGGACCATCAGTCCCTGGGAGCACCCAGTGGCCTCAAAAGGCTGCCTCCTCCCTTGCCTCAATGCTCTAACAGGCAGGAAGCCACTAAAGGCTTCCTGGCTCAAGAAAGCCAACCAGCTCACCATAGACCAAAACCTACCAGTCCAGATGCCACATACTGTACTAGGATGAACTATTCTAAAAACTAACTCCCTGACAAATGCTGAGTATACCTTGTTTATGAATGGAAGTAGCTCTGTTAGGAATGATGTCCTACAGGCTAGATACACTGTGTGACCTAGACAAAACTCTCCTGCAGGGCTCCACAGAAAACTGCTATTTGGAAATATGCCCCCATGCCTAAGCCTCCTCTAGGGATGCAACTGAGTGAAACATCCACCCCAGCCAACAAAACTCATTATTCCTGTAAGAGCACAGCCAGTCCTGCCCCAACTGTTTCTTCTGCAAACTCAATTCACAGCACTGACCCCTGTACACCTGCAGCCAGCTGAGGCTTCAGCATCTGTGTCACTGGTCCTGACCTCATGTATTACACTAGACTCTCCCCAGTTCAAGATATACAGATAGATTACACAGAAAAAAATGTAACCCTACAGAAACAGCTTAGAAACAGTTAAAAGACTACCTATATCTGTAGACATTCCTGCACACACATGTAACCTAAGTGCGCATTAAATACCTCTACAAGTTTCAGAAATCTAGCCTTAGATCCTCTGAAAAATTTACCTGGGCCAGACAGCTCACTCTGTGAACAACCAATTGAGAGAACTCACTACCTTCGGACCAGCCAAGACAACTCACTCTGAAGAAATGATACACTCAAAGCCCTGTTCTATTCACTCTGGACACTGACAGGTCTAGGTTTGGAGCCTAAAGACATCATTCACAGGATTGCTCCTTACCTAATCCCTTTGATTTTGAGTCTGCTTACCCAGCTCCTTGCTTCTCTGAACCCTACGAGCTATGTTGTTTTTTTTTAAGTTGACCTGAATTCTGCTTGCCTCAGTCCTTGCTTCCCCACCACTGGTAGCCGTAGTCTTTTCCTTAAGCTGTATGGAAGGTTGCCCTGAGAGAATAGAACAATCAATCTAGCACTTGACCAAGATTTGATGAGCATCCAAGGTACAGTTGACACTCTCCTAGAACAGATTGTCTCCCTCAATGCCTTGCCAGAGTAATGGTACAGAACAGACAGGCCTCAATTATGTCTCTTCCTGAGATCAATTTAGGGAAAAACTTTATAACAAGACATTCTTGGGGACCTTGGCTAGAGCTCATCCTAGGATCACTGACAATCCCAATGTTACTATTTCTAGTTGGGCTTTGTCTTGAAGGCCACATGTAGTACACCAAACAAACATTTGCTGGGGAAGCTGAAAGAGTGGGGAATGGTAGCCGAAAATGCCCCATCTCCCACCAGTATACTTCAGTTTGTTAGTTGCCCAGGTAACAGTTCCTTTTCCAGATCTTGTTGTTCCTGTCTCTTAGAAACAGCTGGTGTGTGATACGTAGCTGGTTACTATGATGCACACTATATAAACCAATCCCCTATTTACAAAATATTGTACCTCTATATTTACTATTTGCATATCAAATATAAGACCTAGACCGCCAGAGATCAGGGACTGATGTTCTGGAAATGGTCATAAGCAGTGCCAATTGATGAAAATAAATCTACATCCAAATCCTGAGTGTGTTTCAGTGTTTGTTTTTTTTAAAATTAATTTTATTGAGAAACAAATAGTAATGAGACTCAAAACTGATAAGTAGGAAAGTTTCAATAATTAATACATTGCATATTGTTGTCTTCATAGTGATTATTCATGGTACAAGATGCAGACATGATACCCTGTCCAAACTCTATTAATACAAATCTTTCTCATTGAATTAAGAGAAAGTAGTTGTATATCTATCCTAACTATTTTGAATATACAGATACAAAATGGTCCTTCATTTGTGTCCCCTTTTTTGTTTAGCTTTGTCAGAGATGGGTGTTCCTTTGCCACTTAAATATTGTAGGTATGTGAATTCTTCAAAATATTCCAATATAGTCCAGTAGTCCATAATAGTAGTGGGTTATCCATAAGACTGGCAATGTCAGAAATTGTGGACTTGAGCCTTTTACGGCACAGCCTATTAATATGGCTCTACTTTTTATACCTTGTTTATATACTTTTCTGCTGGATGGCTAAGAGCAAGATAAAGCAAGACCTATATAACAAGAAATGTAACTTTTGTATCTGACGAGGTCAGTCAAATCCCCTCAAGGTTTACCCTGTAACCCTGTAACGCAGTTTGGAGATCCTTTGTGAGTGTCAGCCATGTCATGGCCATTGCTTAACCAATTTGCTGTCTGTGAAAGCCTGAGAGAATGTCTCTGGAGAGAATGTTTTCTCTCCAGAGAATGTTTTCTGCTCCTTAGGCACACTCTACATCGTCGGTCATTTTCCTCTGTGGTCCCATAATTTTCTTGATCAGAAAATTTGGAACACAACTGAGTTACAGGATGTTACAGTACAGGTTCTTCTACAGCCTGAGTCTTCACTGACCTTGAAAGGGTAAGGCCAAAGTGTTGGCTGTCCTTGCAGCCCTTCTTTTTCTCTAATATATGGACTGTAAACTTAAGTTGTTAAACCTCCAGAAGAGAAGCTTAATGATATTACTACCCTATAACGTAGGCAGTTTAGCTTAACCTCACTATCTGTCTGAATATCAAATATCTTAGATATGATACGGAACAGGTATTTTCTGTCAAGTATTGATATGTTAAACTTTAAATTCCTACAGAATGTGAAGAAAAACAAAAAAAATTAAAAAATATGAACAAACAATTACATATTTTTACACAGAAATTTAGAAATCTAACCATATACTGCATTGTAGCAGGACAGTCCTATGACTTTTTTTCTTGTCTCTTCTTTGTTTCAGTGCTTCTGCTCATTGGTAAATATAGTGGACATTAGTGATAATTAATGTATTTTAGTATATCATGATAGTTTCATAAATTGTACTTTAGTCCAAGATTCTGCACATAAGTGTGTTAAGTATCTATTTTCATAATGCAGGTAATTGAACTGAGTTTTGTTGGTTATTAATTCTTGTGCTTTAATTTTTTCATGTGTACAAAGTTCCAAATGTTCCTAAATCAGCAGAATACTATTATGGCAATAAACCAGATATTAGGAAATCATTTTACAGATGAATTTAAGTTTTGAGGTTGATAGTTTCCTTCAATATCCTCAACAGTCTACCATATTTAAGGTTGAAGTAAGTGTAAGATTCCGTCTTATGCACTAAGTCTGAAAAGTTGTAACTAACCAGCAGTAGGTGACAACTGTTAGCAAAGGCATTTTGTTAAAGTTTTTCATTATCCCAACATTAGTAGACATTGTCCTCAAAGTGTTAGTACCAAAGAGTTACATGCCACTATCATTTTGATAGAAATAACAATTATATCCCAGAGAACTATTCAAGCCTCATTATTAATAGGTGCTTATGACATAGGCATTGCAAATCATACACAGGCCTGTGTCAACATACCAGGCTTTAAGTTTTAGTTCTCAACACTATTACTGATTATGAGTTTCTCCCATCCTTCAACAGGACAGTTCCTTTCTTTTTCCAAGAAATATTTTCAAAATATGTACAAATTCTGTAACATCTTTGGAACAGAAGGCTTACTGGGTTTCAGTTAAGATAGAGATTAAATTTTGTAACATTGGTCTTTTAGTTCTTTGTTTATTAATTCTTTGACTGAATACCTAATCTGTTAAAATCATTGTTCTAGCTGTATGTAAGAGAGATAAAGAGAAAATTTCTTGCTCTTTTGGAGCTTGATAACCACAAATACAGAAAAGATATTTCAAAAAAGCATAAAATCAGCTTGTGGTATATGCCAAGAGTAAAAATATAGTGGTGGAATATTGAACGTAAACTATACTTCAGACCAATGGACATAGCAGAAATGTATAGAACATTCAACCCTAAAGCAGCAGAATACACATTCCTTTAAAATTCACATATAATATTCTTTTTTTCCATAATTTTATTGAGAAATAAATAGCAATGAGATAGTTTCAAATCAAATTGGTAGGACAGTTCCAATAATTAACACCTTGCATACTGTCTTCCTACTGGTTATTTGTTATACAAGATGCAGATATGATATCCTATTTACAAACCCTCTTAGAACAAATCCCTCCATTCCTTGAGTTAAGAGAATGTAGCTATATATCTATCATAACCATTTTGAATACACAGATACAAAATGGTCATTCATCTGTATTCCCTTTTTTTGTTTAGCTCCATCATTTAAATATTATAGGTGTGTGAACTCAGAAAAATATTCCAAAATAGTCCAGTAGTCCATAATAGTATTGGGTCTTCCACTTGACTGGCAATGTCAGAAGTTGTTGATCTGAGTTCTCTACAGCTCAACATAACAACATAGCTTTACTTCTTATATTTCATTTTTATACTTTTCTGCTAGATGGTTAAGGCCAAGATAAAGCGAGACCTATGTAACAAGAATTGTAGCTTTTGGATCTGATAAGGTCAGTGAAATCCCCTCAGGATTTATCCTGAGATCCTGTACCTCAGATTGTAGAACCTTTGTCAGTGTCAGCCACGTGGATGAGTCATGGCCATTGCTTGGTCAATGTGCTCTCTGTGAAAGCCTGAGAGAATGTTTTCTCTCCATGTGATTCTCCTTAGGCACACTCTACATCATTAATCACTTTCCTCTTTGGCCCATAATCTCCTAGATCAAAGAATTTGGGGCACAACTGAGTTACATGTTGTTACAGTACAAGTCCTCATATTTCCTGAGTCTTAACTGACCTTGGAAGGCTAGGGCCAGAATATTGGCTCTCCTTGCAGCACTCCTTTTTCTTTAATTTTGGTCTGCAAACTTAGGTTGTTAACTCTCCAGAAGAGAAGCTTATTGTTATTACCATACAACCTAGGCTGTCGAGCTTAACCGCACTATCTGTCTGAATATCAAACATCTTAGGCATAGCATTGGAACAGGTATTTTTCATCAATGTATAATATTCTTCAAGATAGATCATACACAGAATAATTCAATACATTTAAAAAGACTGATATCATATCAAGTATCCTTTCTTGCCAAAATGATATTCACTTGGAAAACAGGAAAAGGAGAAATTTTGGGTTTTTTTTTTTAATATATTTAGTATGGGGTGTACATACAGGGTCTCACTATACAAATCAGATTCATAGTTATCCTCCTGTTTTCAGTGTCCCAAGTTCTGTGATTACAGGTGCACACTACCATGTCCAGTCTCAATAGCCATTTCAGCATGCTCAGAACATGCAGCTGGTAAGGCACAGCAGGGATAGAACCCCAGTCTCTGTGTTTGCCTAAGCAGGCACTTTAATCCACTGAGCTATCTGGCTGGCCCAAAAAGGAGGAATTTTGAAAACTTCATAAAAACATGGAAGTTAAATAATATGTTCCTGAATACCATATAGTCAATGAAGAAATCAAAAGGGAAATTTAAATATATCTTCTCAAACATTGGATGTCTTTGTTCCTCCTCTTCTGTCCCTTGCAATGTAACATCTGTAGAAGTCATTTGTTATTTTAATGTCAGTTGTTTATTTTAATAATCTCTAATGAATTTCAGTGCCTATCACTGGTAGATGTCTTCTACATCTGGAGTATATGTGAGAGTGTCTCCTGATTCTAAGTCATCAGACATTGCCCTCTCCTGTTTAATTCTCTGTTGTGGCAGAATTTTATAGTGCATATTTTAATAATTGCTTTTTTCAGTCACTTCTCCATGTATTAATAGAGTTTTAGAATATAGATGGTGCTTTGAGAAGTATTCTTATCTCCCATCACTTTGATTTACTCAACTTCAGGGTTACAAGACATTTTTTCTTTGACATAGTCTGTTAGAATATTTTGCCATTACAGAACAGTGATGCGATACTAGACCAAACAATGCAGCCCTCAGTACAGAGACTGGCCAGATGACCTAATGTTCCTCTTCAGTTTCTAACTCGTATTATATCTTGCAATATGGAATCTTTTTATGGCATAATAGTCCTTTATATGAAGAAATGAATGTATCATCAAATTCTTTATTCCTTTTGCTTTTAAACTACAATATAGTCTCTGATTGAACTACATACTGAAATTAGAAAACAAGATGCACAATCTTCCCATCTTTGGATCCCAAGGTAACATAAAAATTGTTGCTGCTTATTCATTTTGCACTTGTCTGAGTTTTTGTTGGGAAAAGCAAGAACTCATCTCCTTCTCTAACTTATATTTATTTTATCAGAATTTTTCACATAATTTTAAGTAAGATTTGAAATCAGTAAGGCATCTAGTGTTCTGTTTCAGCCCACCAACCCCATATGCTCCACTGTAATGCATGAATAATGTGTTATCATTATTATTGTTTCATTACATCTAACAACTTATGCCTCTAAAGGATATTTACAATCATTAGGTAAATAATATCCCTAAAAATAAGAACTTGACCAATTTGAATGGCCCTTTCTTTCCAACTCTCAAATTTCATTAATATTTTCCAAAATGTTTAGGAGATTATTAGTTGATATTAAAAACAAATTATAATTGATTTTCTTAACCTATTATTCTATATTTTTTATTCATTTTAATGAGAAAAAGGATAAAATAGCAATGGAATAGTTTCAAAACAGGTTACTAGGACAGTTACAATAATTAATATATTGCATATTGTTGTCTTCAAATTCGTTGTTCAGAGGACAAGATATAGACATGATATCTTGTCTAAACAATATTAGTACAAACCTTTCTTCTCATTGACCTAGGAGAAAGTAGCTGAATATCTATTCTAACTATCTTGTATATACACATTTTTTTCACAACGAAATGGTCCTTTATTTATATCCCCCTTGGTTATTTTGCTGAATTCGAGTACCTACCATCTTTGGAGTGGCAACAAGTATGTAAAGGTCCTTTAAGGAATTCTCCAAATATAGCTTCTTTAACAGCAATGGAACACTTATCTCTGACAAAACAAAACAAAAGAGGAGGCTATTTTCCTAACTATTAATTAAGACAAAAATATTAAATTTCATTCATTGTTAGATGGTATGTGGTACATATTGGAAAAGGTCTTATTTTTCTTTATGGAAAATCTACATATGGCAAATCTGCATCATAAAATCTGGTTTCCAGAGCAGCCCCTGATAGATGGTGATGTGGTTCTATACACAGCCATGAATGTGATGAGTTCACTGGATGATTTGCATCAAAGTCATAAGAGGAAAACCATGTAACACAAAAACATATTAACAATTCAATGGACTTTACTCTAAAATTACTCTTTAGAGTAATTTTAAATTCATAGCAAAACTGAGAAAATAGAGATTAGAGATTTTCCATTACAATATTTTATGCCAGTTAACATTTGAGATTGTCAAAAATGTAAACAAATAAAATAAAATAAAAAGTCTGCTTTTATAATTGTGTTACCTTTAGTAAAACTCATTCAAGGCAAAGACAAGAGTAAACATAAATAGAAAATATACAACTGCTGAGAAATACAGCAAGCAGTACAGCAGTTCGAATCTACCAAGTACCCAGCCTGTGACTTGGACACATGGAAGAATACAGGAAGCTGGGAGGAAAGATAAGAGAAAAAATAGTTATGCTTGCTGATGGGAAGACAAGGAAGGCCTTTCAGGGTTGTGAAAAGCCAACATCAGAATCCTGATACTGGCTGGGGAGATAGCTCAGTGTTCTAAATGCTTACCTGGCAAACACAAAGATCCAGGTTCGATGCACGGTACCACATGTGGTGCTGGCCCTGCACTGAGCCAAACACCAAAATCATGCATAGTGGCACATGCCAGTAATTCCAGAACTGGGGAGGCTGAGCCAGGGGGATCACTATGAGCCTGAGCTGTGTAGTGAGACCCTGTACCAAGTAAATAAAAGATTTAAAAAAAGAATCTTAATACCCACAGGTTATTCTTGCTGGGAGTATGTTTACTATATGTGCTGCTGCAGCAAGCAGCGAGAGACATTTTTTAATCTCCTCTGCTATTCTGAGGTCTTGATGATAAACAGTCTTGCTGACAGAGGACTTCCCAGTATACCAAGAAAGACCTGTGAGTTAACTTATTGAACCTGACCACAGGTTTTATTTTACATCTACAGTGTGTCCCCAGAGTGCCATGTGTCCCGACAGGGCTTTTAGAAGGTGATTGAGGAACTGGGTGCTGCCTCCATCATCAAATTAATCCTTTGATGCATTCAGGGATAAAGTGTTGTTCCAGGGTGCAGCCTGGTTGGAGGCAAGTCATTAAGGGTATGACCAGGAAAGATATGTTCCTGTCCCCAGATCCCCCTTCTCTCCTTGCTTCTTGACTGCCATGAGTTGAGCACCTCTCCTCCTGCAGGCCTTTCTCCAGATCATCTCTGCCTTGGAGTCAGCCAGCCATGCATCCAAACTTCTTAAACTTTGAGCTGAAATAAACCTATCCTTTAAGTTGCTGGTGTTGGGAGTTTTGTCCCATCAACAGACAGTGACTAGTACAGCTATCTTTATATATCCAGTAATGATAAGGCTCTCTCTTCCACAGGACAGAATGGACTCTGACCAGAGAAGATGTTATGGGTCATCACAACCTTGAAGAATCTTGAGAATCACAGAAACTCTGCATTTTGTTTTTTTTATTTTTTGTTTTTTGTTTTTGTTTTTTTGCATTTTAGGGAAGGTTCTACAGGGTATTCAGGGGCTCACTACTAGATCGGACTCATAGTGATCTGCCTGTTTACAGCCTCCCAAGAGCTGGGATTACAGCCATGCAACCCCATGTTCAATCTCAATTGTCAGCTCAGCCTGCCCCAGGGGCAGGGATGGCAGAGCAGGCCTAAGGATAGAACCCCCAGCCCCTGCACTTGCTTGTAGGCATTTTAATCTGCTGAGCTATTTGGCTGGCCCTGAATTTTGTTAATTTTGACTCTGTAGGAATTTTATAAAATATCTTTTAGCTTTTAAAAAATTTTATATTCTCACAATTCCAACTCAACTTTTTCAGCATCTGACTTAAAAACTCTTCCACCAAGACTGATTAGTACACCAACGTTTCTCCTTTTACACGAGTATGAGAGTGCATCTCCCTGTGTCACTCGATTTTTGAGCCATGTGCAAAAACATCCTAAATGGAAAAATCTGAGTCTCAAAGTCGGTTCACATGGCCCGGATTCATAAATTCTTCAGAAAAAATGAACAATTGTTTAAAATAAGATCTTGCACTTCGAATTTTTTTTCTTATAACCATTCATCCAACAAGCCAGTGACAATTAATTTAAAATCCTTCCACATCAGAAAAGCACAGTTGCAAGGCACTATAAATAATTTTGTGATGTGAGCTAACAAATAAATAAATTAGCAGAGCCAAAGGCCTACAAGTTCTTTGCATGTATGTTGATTTATCATGCTTTTCATGACATCCTCTGTCAATAATCATAAATCAATGTATATCTATCACAAGTCCAAGGTAAATGTAGTATATACCTTCTTAGAACATGTAAATAGTATGTTCATGACACAGATGACACTGTGCTTTCCTCTGCACAAAAGTTCTCAATGAATTTTCTTCATTCTAATAATGTGTTAAACTCTAACCTGATATTTTGGGTTATAATCTGAATCTAATATATTTTCTTGGATGTACAGCCCCCTTCCCACAGGCCATGTGTCCTACAAAAACAATGACAGCTATTTCTTTTCTAAATTTGCTTAGGCCCTTATGATCCCATTGATGGGATGAGAACTATTTTCTTGATTTATAATGTCCTTCTCCACAATTATTCTACTTCCCATCATCTAATGGGAGTCTGCCAAGTCTGCGACTGCCTTAAAACCCAGTGTAACTTTCCATCTTTTCCAAACCTCCTTCTCTGAGGCTTTCCCCTGAAAACTACTGTCTTCAGTCTTTGGCCTGCCATAGCAGCTAAAGTCTGTTTCTCTGACCTCATGGGCCACATTACCCAGCTTTGTAACTATCACATGCATATTAGGTGACAATCTCTATGATCACTAACCCCACAAATATGCTTCCCACAATAGATTCTAGATGACTTAGCTTAATTTAATGAATAATACTTTTATAATATCTCTGAGGCTATATGAATATTTTGAAAGATTTTGCCTCAAAAGTTAAAATATGATTTTTACATAAACATATCCCAAACATCTCAGTATCTATACATATGTATGTGCATGAGCATTTTTGATAGCTCATAGTCACTTGTCCAACGCCAATGAATAAATAAGCATTAGAAAAACACAAAATATAAATAATGAGCAAAACAAAAGATAGAAAATAGAAAATGGGGAGATCAATCTTTCTTAGATGAGAGGAGAATCAAGAGTTGGACAGGAGAGAGAGAAGAGAGGCTGAAAATTAAATTAATATGTGTTATATGCATGTGTCACTCCCACAAGGAGTGTAATCATTACATACTGCAAGTAAGTACTAACAAAAAAGTAAAAAGTGAAAAATACAAGTCTAATATTAAGTTATAAGACAGAGGAGATCTTTTTTTTTTTCCGAAACCAGGGATTGAACTCAGGCCCTTGCACTTGCCAGGGAAGCACTTATTCTACTGAGCCATCTCCCCAGCCCCGCAATTTTTTAAAAGAATCTCAGAGTGTTACAAACATTAAAGACAACCACTCCTTAAAAGTTCAAAAAGATATCACAAACTATTCAACTAATTGAGTAAAGAGAAATGGAGAAAAATAAATACTGTAACTGGGAGGCCTTGAAAAGATTTCTAATGCCCCTAATATAACCAATACCCCTATTGCAATTATAGTAACTCACCAGGTATTAGAAGCTTTATATATTGGATTACTTTAGAACTTATACAATGGCTTCTAATTAGTCACTGAATCCTCATTTTCAGTTGATTTACACTAGAAGCATACTAAAGCTAGAAGTCTGGGAAAGTTGCTGCTCTCCTGAGAAGCATTTCTGCCTTCCCTTATGCTTTGAGACATCTTACCTCCTAGTCAAGCTTGCTCTGCTCCTAACTCTTCTGCCTTGAACTCTTGAGGAAGCACAGCTGTTTGTATTTCCACTGGTGAAGCCTGTGGTCCATCTCAGAACCATTAAGGAGATAAGAGTACCTATAAAAGTTCTTAAGATATTTTTAAAATTTAGAGTAAACAATGGACTATTTACTTGCCTTATCTGAGGATGGGTGTTCCCTTCAGTTCATTAAAGAAAGCCAAGACAGAGGAAATTTACACAAGGGTCTCTGGGCCTCAGCAACCTCCTAGGAAGTGGCCAGACCATCAGTGTACCAGCCCCTCTCACCTCCACCACTTCAGCCAGGCTCCAAACATAATATGCTGCTTCAGTTGTAAACTTCTTGTTGCTGAAAATATAATGTTTGTAAACTGAAATGAGAGGCTTTTAAGTAATCAGATAGATTTAATATTACCATGTCACTCAGGTGTGGAAATAAATGAAGACTACTCAATAAGAAAAACAAAGCAGACACTATTTATTGGGAATTTTTTTTTCATTTATTCATTCATTTATTTATTTCTAATTAATTTTATTGAGAAAGAAATAGCAATGAGACAGTTTCAAAACAAGTTAATAGGACAGCTACAATAATAAACAAACCTATTTATAGACCAGAGCGCAGGCCCGGAGAGTGAGTGAGCCGACCTAGGCCGCGGGGTCCTGAACAGACCTGGAGCGCAGGCCCAGCGAGTGAGTGAGACTTCCCGGGCCCAGGGATCCTCTTCTGACCCAGGCT
>NW_004524589.1:19471668-19475001 GCF_000260255.1 Octodon degus
CCTATGTTATTTGCTTATTATTTCTTGCCTATGTCTTATAAAATGAGAAACTATTTTGGCAATAACAACACACAATGTACTAACCATTGTTACTCTCCTAAAATCTTGTTTTGAAATTTTGTACCACTGTTTTTATTTTTTTTCTTTCTTTAAAATAAAAATGACTGATGTAAAAAAAAATAAACAAACAAGGGATACAAATGATGGACCATTTTGTACTGAAAAAATATATACATACATACCTGTATATACAAAATAGTTAGAATAGATATACAGCTGCTGTCTCATAGTTCAATGAGAAGAAAGATTTGTATTGGGAATTTTTGATGGTTTCGTTACTTGTCCTTTTCAGGGGCTTGGTGCAAGAATAAAAGTGAAAAATCTATCATAAAGCAAAAAAAGGTCTCCAGGTTCATGCTTTCACTGAAAGTTTTGGAGTGAAGGAAACTGGAGGTAGGCATGTTAGGAGAGTATCTTATGTAGTCAGCATGGGGCTATGTTTGGCCTTTGGTGGCTAATACTGACTTGGAAGGAGGGCAAACATGAGGGAGGCCTGCAGTTACTGAGCAGATCCTGACAGGGATGATTGCTGCAAAGATTGTGGATTTGCTTCCTCAGCAGGTTACTGTAGAGTTTGTATATCTGAGCTCTATTTAACATATGGTTTTGTCATTAATTGTGTGTTCATTCTGCCTCCTGGCTTTTTAAAAAATAGTTGTTTATTTATTTATTTTATTGAGAAACAAATAGCAATGAGACAGTTTCAAAACCGATTAATAGAACAGTTTCAATAATTAATACACTGCATATTGTCTTCATAGTGGTTATTCATAGTACAGGATGCAGAGATGATACTCTGTCTAAACACTATTAGTACAAATCTTTCTTCTCATTGAATTAAGAGAATATATTCCTTTTTCTTTCTGGTAGTACTGGGGATTGAACTCAGGACCTTGTGCTTGTTAGGCAAGTGTTTATACTACTGAGCTATCTCCCTGGACCCTACTGCATGGATTTTGTGGTGATACCATTTTTTAATCATTCTAAGATGAAATAGATCCAGAAAATTTCAGAGTAGAAACTACCCCTAAACTTATTCCTGGACACATGGAGAGAAAACATTCTCTCAGGCTTTCACAGAGAGCAAATTGATCAAGCAATGGCCATGACTCATCCACATGACTGACACTCACAAAGGATCAACAAACTGTGGTACAGGGTTTCAGGGTAAATCCTGAGGGGATTTGACTGACCTTGTCAGATACAAAAGTTATCTTTCTGACATTGCCAGTCTTATGGAAAACTCACTACTATTATGGACTATTGGACTATATTGGAATACTTTGCTGAATTCATGCACCTACAATATTTAAATGGCAATGGAATACTCATCTCTGACAAAACTGAACAAAAAAGGGGATACAAATAAAGGACCATTTTGTATCTGTATATTCAAAATAGTATAGATATACAGCTACTTTCTCTTAATTCAATGAGAAGAAAGATTTGTGCTAATAGTGTTTGAACAAGATATCATGTCTGCATCTTGTACTATGAATAACCACTAAGAAGACAATAATATGCAATGTATTAATTATTGAAACTGTCCTACTAATCAGTTTTGAAACTGTCTCATTGTTATTTGTTTCTCAATAAAATTACTTAAAAAATAAACTTAGGATAAATCCGGAGGGGATTTCACTGACCTTATCTGACCCAAAAGCTACAACTCTTGTTGCATAGGTCCTGCTCTACCTTGGTCTTAACCATCCAGCAGAAAAGCATGAAAACAAAATATGAGAAGTAAAGCCATGCTGTTATGTTGAGCTGTAGGGGACTCAGGTCAACAATTTCTGACATTGCCAGTCAAGTAGAAGACCCAATACTACTATGGACTACTGGACTCTTTGAGAATATTTTTCTGAGTTTACACACCTATAATATTCAAGTAATGGAACTTAGCAAACAAAGGGGATACAGATGAATGTCCATTTTGTATCTGTGTATTCAAAATGGTTAGGATAGATACATAGTTACATTCTCTTGATGAATAGAGTGATTTGTTCTAATGGTGTTTATAAATAGGATATCATGTCCACATCTTGTACAGCAATTAACCAGTAGGAAGAATGTATGTAATGTGTTAATTATTGAAACTGTCCTATCAATTTGATTTGAAACTGTCTCATTGCTATTTGTTTATCAATAAAATTATGGGAAAAAATAAAATAAACTTAGTCCTGGATATTAACTCCAGAACCATTTATAGTATATCTTAAAGGAAAACTTTTGATTTTTGGCCTAAAAAATAATCATCTTGAAACAAGTTTCATTAAAATAGCATCAAAATTTTCCACTGAGGAAAATTCTTTAATTATGAGCTGGAAACGTAAGCTGTCAAAATAGTATTTTTGTTGATCCTATTTCAAACTGGAATTATAAAAGGATAAGTGATTTGATAGCTCCATTTTCAACCAAATAGTTACTGAAAAATAAACAAACAGGTCCTGTAGAATTTACGAGAAGAATGATAAGATAACCATGAGGAATTTAAGTGTTCGTGATGATAGTGGAAAAAAAGTAGATGCAAAAAATATCTAAACTACCAAAGCTCTAAGCTTGTCATGCTATGGATGTGAGGGGGAAAGAAGACCCTGGGCTGAGTCCCACGTTTCCTATTTGGATGATAGATGATAAGGCTGTTCAAAGCACTGCACATATAAGAGGGGAAACATTAAGAAATAGAGAGGCACATAAATCTCTGAGGCCCCAAGGAGGAGACAAAACTGGATATATACTGTTGTTGGAGTCATTTATTCCAGCATCTCTGCTTTTGCATAGCTAGTTCAAATACAAAAACAACTAACTGAAGTTATAATAAATGCTGTTATAGAGCTAACAACTGTCTTAGGGGGAATCTCAACATATTCAGAGGGATATGTTGGAGGGTGAGGCAATGCAGAGATAACACACAATTCGTAAACTAATGGGGGTCAGCTGGTCATGGGGGAGGGGAAGGGTGGGGGATGGGGGGTGGCTCCTAGCAGAGTGTTGGCAAAGACACCATGATGGGAGAGAATTTGTGTTCAGACAACTGCAAGGCAGCTGATGTGGCCAAAGAGGAGGACATGGAGATTTGATTGACTCTATACTTGGCCAGGTAGGTAGACACCACATAGTACAAGAGTTGTAGTCCATGTTCAGAAGCTGAGATTTTATCTTGTTATAAGAGATAAACCAGACCCAGTCCTAGCCCAGGTCCGGTGAGTGTGCGGAGAGTTTCCTGCTACCCTGCGCCGGCGGGACCAGTCCCAGCCCAGGCGCAGCGTGGGC
>NW_004524589.1:19482253-19502601 GCF_000260255.1 Octodon degus
ATTGCTATCTGTTTGTCAATAAAACTTTGAGAAAAAAAAAAAAAGAGATAAACCATGAAAGTGCATTAACCAGAGGAACTGCATTAATAAGATTTCATTTTTGAAAATTATTTTTTCCACAATGAAGTAAGCATATTAAAGAACACAGAAATAGAGGTAAGGGACCAAGTAGAAAAGCTGTGAAAGTGGGCTTGGTAAACATCTGTCACTTTAACTAGCAACATGATGATTTTAAAAAGCAGAAATAAGCTATTTGAGCAGGAATTAGAAGACAGCTTGACTGAGCTGGTGACTGGCTGAATATGGGTATGGTAGCTCTCTCCTCCCTTTTAAAGAGTATGATCTTCCAGGTCCGTGCTCTATTGAATACACACTTACATTCTTCTTTGTTTAAAGGAGATCAGGAATTGAATCTTAGAAGAATGAAAGGAGTTTTGTAGTTAACTTTTTTGTTTGTTTCTTTGTTTGGTACCAGAAATCAAAGTTAGGGCCTCATACTTGCCAGGCAAGTGATGCACCACTAAGCTGCACCCCCAGCCCATGCTTTGTGCCTTTACTTCTTAATCTATTATATGACTCAAATCTGTTCCTTGGGGGAGGGTAACTGGGGCTCAAACTCAGGACCTTGCACTTGCCAGGCAGGTGCTTATGCCACTGAGCTATTTCCTCTCAAATTGGCTCTTACTTATATATTATTTAGCAAAATTTCCTCACTAACACAAGCCATAGTACTTAACAATACTTAGCTGCCCAGTAAACAATGAGCTAGTTAGCAGAGGCTCTGTGTCTTGCTCATATTAGAGTCTGAACCTCATATATTATATTACTTGACTGGTTGAATAAGTGTGTGAATGAGTAAATCAATGTGTGAGCATTCTAAGAAGAAGAGCTTTTAGGAATATTTATATAACTGAACAGCTGCTATTGTAAACTCATAGCATATGTAAGTGATGAAAAAGTCCATCAGGCCCTGTGAAACTTAAACCAAGATTGCTTGGAAATTTTTCATTCAGATTCAAGTGACAGAGACAGGGTGTTAAATCCCCCCTTCTCTTCATCAGAACATGAACTTCAGTTTAGGTTCTACCTAAAGTGACAAAGAGGTGGCCTTTAGTCAGGACTTCAGCTATGTTTGGTTTTTCAAAATCTTAAAACACAGAAAAATATGTTTCAGGTCACATTACAGAGAGTCCTTCTATAAAGCATTGGGGGAAATGGGCTACAATTGCTGAATGTCTGTTATGGGCAAGGTGCCAGATTTTTTAAAATTTAATGAATAAATTTTATTTAATAATCACAATAGTACACTGATGCTTCTTAAATTAACAAATATCATAATTAACCAATACTATTTTATATGAGAAAGCTAGTGAAAGTTATATTTTGTTGTCTTTTATAGATGTTAATCATATTCTAACCCCTTCTGCAATTTTTTGTTTGGTGGTACCAGGGATCAAACTCAGGACCTTGCTCTTGCCATGCAAGCACTTACTCCACTGAGCTATCTCCCTGGCCCCTTCTAGGATTTTTTTTTTACTTTGGACAGCATAAGAGAGGGAGACAGTAGACAGCTATGATATTTTCCATTCACTATTGAGACTGAAAATAATAAATACTATAAAGGGTTGTTTTTGTACACAGCTGAATGGCTTGGAAACTTTAAAATAATTTTAAGTGTTCCAAGTGAATTTAGAGTTAATATACTGAGCTTTGAGAAATGTTCATATTTTCCAAGATCTTTATTTGCTTATCCATAAAATCTTTGAGTCATACTTTTGCTCCATCTATAAAACAATAATAAAAGAACAAATGACAGAGCTTAAATGAGCTTAAGAAGCAGTTATTTTCCTGCATCTGTTTTCAGTACCAGTTATTCACAGTCTCAACAGTAAGAGAAGCTGTTAAGAAATAGCTTTGAAAGGCAACAGCATTGCACTTGTGAGATGGCATCCTGAGAAGCTCTCCTGACCCATTCACTCTCCAGCAGCACAAGCAGAAGCAGGGAATAGCAGTTAAGAAAACATATGGCCTCTAGAAATTGTCTGAAAGACATGTAGCAAGTGAAGAAACAAGTCTTTCTGATGATCATGGTGTGCAAAATAAAGTAGGACAGATAGACAAATGCTGGATGGTGTCTCTTACATGTGAAATCTTATAGAAGAGGAATTTGTGGAAATAGACTATGAAACAGTGGGCACGGAGTAGGGAACAAAGGGACACAGGAGATCCTAGTCAAAAAGTATGAACTTTCAGTAATAACTAGAAGCTTAGGGGATGTAATGTGAAGCTCAGAATGTGTAAATTACAGTAACATATTGTATACTTCAAATGTACTCAGAGAATTGATCCGATGTATTTATGCCATACAAAAGATAACTACATGAATTTTGCTATATAATATGTAAGTATATATAATTTTCATTTTTAAATTATACTTTAATAATAATGGGAGAAAAAAGTCAAAATATATTAAAGGATATCTACTAAAAGTTAGAACAGCACCTCTGTGGCACTCAATAGCCTGCTCTTCTGTTTCTCTTCCAGTCTCTCTCTCTCTCTCTCTCTCTCTCTCTCTCTCTCTCTCTCTCTCTCTGTCTTTCTCCCCAAAGATGTGCTTCTTCTCCTCTTAGATACAAACCAATTGCTACCATATTTTATAAGTTAAGGACAGGCCCCAGCATGTTAAAGAGGCTTAATTTCCAAGACATATCGCTAAGAGGTGGGGGGCTACATTCCTCCCCCCAGCCTACATTCAGAAAGCAGGGCCTATTCTGGGCACAGGAGCCAAGAATATCAACGTTCTGATCACCCTTACATCAGTTCAGTTATAAAGCAGAACCACACCAGAAGATTGAAGCCACGAAAACTGGAAGAATGGAGGCTGACTCTTCCAGCCAGAGCCTGGAGCAGCTTTGGGAGATTTTGCCCCAATGGACAAGAGGTAAATAAAAATACAGCCTATGCCCTAAGGAACTGATTTTACTTGAAACGTATTGAGGTGAAGTTAAAGCAGAAATGTGTTTGTGAAAACAGCATCTTCTCTGCATTAGGAGCAGCAGGCTAATTCGTGGGTCAGCTAGTTCACCAGAGAGGCACAGAAAAAGATAACTGAGAAATGATCTCCTGAGATCAAAACAAACTTCAAAGACTGTCTTCAGGAGCTATCCCTGTCTGATCAGACTGCTCTGCATCTCTGAATCCCATCCATGGGTTGAACCAAACTGAATTAAAAACATTTGGAAAAAATTGGGTCTACTGAATACCAGTTGTTTTTCCTTGTCACTATTTCCCAAACAACACAGAATAACACCTATTTACATGGCATTTACATCATATTAGATATTATGGTAAAGATAATTTGAGTATATGGAAGCCTGTGTCACTTGCAAACCCTGTTCCATTGTATATAAAGGACTTAAGTATCCACAGATGCTTTTGTTTTTGTTGTTCCTGGAGCCGGTACCCCACAGATATTGAGAGTGACAATATACAGAGTAATTTAAGGTTCAAGGTATTCTCTGATATAACAGAGCTATGATATGGCAATGAATGAGCCAGACAATATCAAATGAGAGAGAGAGAAGCCTGCACAGGAGACGCTCAAGCAGGGTCTCGCTGAGACCGCTGTCATCCAGATATCTGTGTGCATGCTCTAGGCTGTGCTCTCTTAGGAGAGTTGCAGTCCAGAGAGGATGTAGACTCACTCATATAGCACAGCACTAAGCAGAACATAAACAGGCAAACATTCCGGAGACAAGGAGGAAGGGAAAGAACTAATGCTTCCTCAATGTAAGGGTGGTGGGGTTATTAGAAAGCAATGCCTAAGGAGCACCGGGCTCCTTTGAGGGACAGAGTACATGCTCTCAACTTCATTGTGTGATGTTTTCACTACACTGTGAATACACTATAAGTTATGGATGAACTATATGGCATTTAAATTATTTCTTAATAAAGATTTTTTTTTTTTACAAAATACTTAAAGAAACTTTTTAGGCATAGCAAGTAACCATTCACCCTAGAAAGCTCTGAAATTTATTTAGGCTATCAAGTGAAAGAGGTATTTTTCAATGAAAACAAAAATTGTAAATGTGCCTGGGTTTCTTTAAATAATTTGCCAAGAGGCCCTTGGGAATTTGGTTTGGAGCTGCTGCTGGGTCACCATTTCCAGTGACCAGTGATCATGGCCATGTCAGGGTGTCAGGATTGCACATCATTTGGCACATTCATTGGAGGGGGAAATAAACACTGTATGTAGAACCTTTTCAGAGTGTATGGTGTTGAGAACGCCATAGCCCTGTGCATCTTATTACAGATCTCACAGTGATCTTATGCCTGGGAGCCCCAGAGTAGAAAGGAAAGTGAACGACTTTTGATAGGTGAATCTAACTAGAAAACTTTACTTTACCTCCATGTCATTCCACTTCTTTGTTTCCTCTAAAATAAGACCTACGATCTACCCAGCAAACAAAATCATGCTAGAACTTGTTTTCTTGGAAGCTCCTGTTTTCAGGGAAACCGGATTGCTAAAAAAAGTTCACAATTTTCAGGTTATACTAGGTTTTGATTACAATTTTTGAGTGTATTAGCCAAAATGTTTCTTTAACTCTTGTTGATGTGTTTCTTTGAAATGAAAACCTCTTTCCTGGCTTCATCTTTTCTGTGTGTCAGACAAAATAGGCTGGCAAAGATCATTCTACTTTGAATAAGAGGTATTTGTGATGAATCCCTGTTATTTTCTTAGCCTTGGCTGTGGAAATGTGTTCCTCTCCAAAGATAATATTCTGTGACTTGCAGTACAGCATGCATGGACTAATTAAAGGAAAATTTTACTTTTTTGGACAATCAAATAGGCGGTAATTATTGAGATGAGCTTAATTTGATTGTCCAACAACGTTAGCTCATCTACCTGGCACACTGCTTAGTGGTTGTAAAGATGAAAAATACCATCTCCACAAAGGTCAAAGCTGAAGCTGTAGTAACAAAAGATTCTCAAGAGAATAGTGTAACAAGTTTATTTAACCCAAATTTATATGACACAATGCCATCAGAAATGAAGAGTAAAAGATCTCGGGAAATCTACATTTTAGTGTTAGTTTCCTTGGGCAGGTAGATAGGTTGAGTAAACAAAAATGGTGCAATACAATGGGGAGAAACTGAGGGGAAGCTCAGCAAGGCCTGTTTGCTCAAGATCCTTTCTGTCTTTCTCTCTCTCTGAGCATCTTCACTCTGAGCTAGAGAGCAGCTCAGGGGCCATATGAGGATCTCCAGGAGAGTAGAGGAAGGCAAGAGTGAAGACTGGATTTTATGGCTTTCTTTCAAATATTGAGGGTTTGCTCTTAACAACTTCTAAAAATATTTTTTAAATAATTTTATTTCTATTGGTTAAATTTATGTAATACTTTCACTTGATTTTTTAAATAAATATATAAATGGTGGTGAGAAGCTTATGTAACTCAGTCTGTTGAATGGAAGGAAAATCTTACAATAGATGCTTCCATGGTCCGTGCTTCTGTGGTTACAGCTTGACTAGTCTTAGACATCATATATTCAGGTCTTTCCCTCTTTACATTACATCTTGTCTTCCTATTTCAGCTTTACAGTATTTCAATAAACATTTTATATTTACATTAATATGTCTATGTAAATATAAATACCATAATATTAAATAGTCAGTAAGATTTTATTATTCTACTTTGTAACTTTTTTATATTTATATTTATATATTTGGTACAAGGTCCCACTATGCAGCTCAGACCCATAGTGATCCTCCTGTCTCACCTCCCCAGCACTGGGATTACAGGTGTGCACCACTATGCCCAGTTTTGGAGGTCAGTTTTTTGAGGGGGTCTGCACAGCATGTGGACCGAGGATCAAACCCAAGTCTTTGTGCTTGTCCCAGGCAGGCACTTATTCTGCTGAACTATCTCCCCAACCTGTGTTATGCTATTTGACTTTGAAGTTCAGTATTTTTTGTTGTTGTTGCCCTATACATTAATCAACTCTGCTAATTCTGAATTATGCATCTACTATATCAACTGTTTTAAATTCTATAGATCTTTTTTTTGTATCTATTGTCCCTCCATTCCTTCTTATACATTTCTAATGATGAAGTGTGTGTGTGTGTGTGTGTGTGTGTGTGTGTGTATGGTGTGTGTCTGTGATGTTTTATATACTGACAATACTTCACTGTAGAATATACTAACACTTTTCATTCCTTTTTATAGCTGTATAACACTTTCTTACTTGGAGCTCAATTTATTTTTTTTTCCACTAGTGTCCTAAAAAACCTTTTTTCACTCCAGTATTTTGCTTTTGAAAAAATTCTGGATCAATTTTTTGTGTATGCAAACCTTTTTTATATATTGTTTTGATTGATTCCTAGAGTTGATCTCACTTGGTCAGAAGATATATTAATGTATAGTGATGATAGATACTGCCAAAGTCTTTTCCTTTGGTTTTTATATTTTGCATTCTTATGATTTATAAATGACATTGTATGTTTACCCATAATTTCTTGAACCCGTTAATAATCAAATTGGGGAAAACTTTCAAACTAGTGGATTAGAAATGCAGCCTCAGTTTTACTCTTAATCTGTATTTTTTACTGTAAGATAGAGCATCGTTTCATGTGATTCATAACACTTTTAATACAATTTATTTCTCTGTCATTTCTCTCTTCATATTTTCATATAATCTCATTGAAAATTCATAGGAAATTTATTTTATTTTGTATATTTTTTATGTTGGTAATGGGGATCAAACTCAGGACCTTGTGCTTGCCAGCCAGGTCCTTATGCTACTGATTTATCTCCCTGACCTAGGAAATTCATTTTTAACATCATCATATCCTCAAATTATTTTAAAATTGTGAGTCTTATTAATTCAATTTTGACAGGGCTATTGGTCATTTACCTCTGTATTTTAGATAGTTTTCATATATTCAAATAATTTTTATTCAAAATTATAAATGCACACCTGATTTTATTCTAGATTTTGAAAGTATTTCTCTCTGAAACAAGATGATGGATAGGTAAAATGTACTGTCATATACTCATTCATCTGTCAAACCCAACATATAAACACATATATGTAAATATCTATTGACTTATAAACTTTTCATTAGTGCAAAGGTTGCTTACGGACAGATGGAATTCTGCTTCTATAGATCTGTAGGGCAAAGAAACACTGTAGATGTGTCTCCATTTTTTTTCATTGAAGTGTATGAAACAGAAGACCTGAATGGCCAGGCAAAATGTACCCTCTCTTTCTTCTAATTCCAAGTGACTGAGCCAGTAATTTCTGGGCCATAGTAAGTCTTCTCCACATGCTACCAGTTTGTTCTCCCAGCGTTTCCTCCTATGTAGTTTCCTGAACTCTTCTTTTTTTATTGTTTCTTTTGAAAAATAAATGACCTCTTTAATCTTTTTATTTATCTGCTAGGAAAACCCCCAATACTTTATGTGTCTTTCTTTTTTAAATCTTTCTCCTCTATATAACTTATGTATTTTTGTGTTTGCTTTGCCAAATTCAACAGCTTTATTGAAAGAGCCTTTTTTATTAATTTTATTGAGAAACAAATAGCAATGAGACAGCTTCAAAATCAATTAATAGGATAGTTTCAATAATTAATACATTGTATATTGTTGTCTTCATAGTGGTTATTCATAGTACAAGATGTAGACATGATATCCTGTCCAAGCACTATTACTATAAATCTTTCTTCTCATTGAATTAAGAGAAAGTAGCTGTATATCTATCCTATTTTGTATATACAGATACAAAATGGTCCTTTATTTGTATCCCCTTTTTTGTTTAGTTTTGTCAGAGATGGGTATTCCATTGCCATTTAAATATTATAGGTGCATGAATTCAGCAAAATATTCCAATATAGTCCAGTAGTGCAAAATAGTAGTAGGTAATCCATAGGACTGACGTCAGAAGTTTTTGACTTGAGCCTTTTACAGCTCAGCATATTAATATGGCTTTACTTTTTTTATCTCATTTTTATACTTTCATGCTGGATAGTTAAGACCAAGATAAAGACAGACCTATATAACAAGAAATGTAATTTATGTATCTGCTGAGTTCAGTCAAATTCCCATAGGATTTGTACTGAAACTCTGTACTGGAGTTTGTAGATCCTTTGAGAGTGTCAGCCGTGTGGATGAGTCACGGCCATTGCTTGGCCAATGTGCTCTCTGTGAAAGCCTGAAAGAATATTTTCTCTCCATGTGACTCTCTTTAGGCACACTCTACATCACCGATCACATTCCTCTGTGGCCCCATAATCTACTTGATCAGAAAATTTAGGACACAATTGAGTTATAGGATGTTACAGTACAGGTTCTCCTATGTTGTGAGTCCTCACTGACCTTGAAAGAATAGGGCCAAAATGTTGGCTGTCCCTGAAGCCCTCCTTTTTCTCTAATTTTTGGTCTGCAAACTTAAGTTGTTAATCCTCCAGAAGAGAAGCTTATGATACTTTACTTGAAACAGATAAAATTAAATTAATGCTATAAAATTAACCCATTTAAAACATGCAAGTCCAGGGCTGGCCAGATAGCTCAGCAGATTAACCTGCCTGCTTAGGCAGATGAAGGGGCCCGGGGTTCGATCCCTACCTGCTGTGCTTGCCCTTCTCCTGGGGAGTGCTGAGATGGCGAATCTAGTAGCATGCACCAATAATCCAAGTGCTTGGGAGGCTGAGAACAGGAGAATCACTATGAGTCCAATCTGTGTAGTCCAACTCTGTAGACCCTGTACTAAATACATTTAAAAATATAAAATAAAGTAAAATAAAACATGCAAGTCCATATTCAGAATAGCACAATCACCATCACTGTCAGTGCAGGAGAGTCTTCCTCACCCACAGTGCACCATGCCAGGAAAAATAACCACACAGAACACAGGATACACAAGCCTCACACTCTGAGCAGCCAGTAACCTACTTCTAGTCACCATATCTTTGTATAGCCTGGACTTTCATCTTCCTGAAGTTGTTTGACATGTAGTCTTACTTTTTTATTAGTAGATGTTTGTAGTTCATAATGTTCATATTCCTCGTGTGGAACTGGTACATTTATGAAACACATCTTAATTTCCTTTTGCACTCAAAGTTTAATACATAATTTTTATTCTTCAATGGCTTTATACACAAAACAAAATGGAAGATGATATTAACTTTTTTATATGCTTTTCACAGACTATACATGTCACAACACTTTTAATTCTGCTGTTTGTGGCAAGATATTATCTTTTTCTTAATTTTAGAAAAATGTTTCTGAAGTGAATGCATAAAATGAGATTGATAATAGATTACTCATCATAAAAAATTTACAAAGTTAAATGAATATAACAATAAAATTTATCTAAAATAAACATGAAGAAGAAAGAATGTACAGATCAGTCATATAATAGTTCACTCTGTGCCAAAATACAGAAACTTATATTCATAAAATTGGAATTCTCTAAGGGGCCAGGGAGATAGCTCAGTAGAGTAAGTGCTTGCCTGGCAAGCACAAAGGCCTGAGTTCACTCCCTGGTTCTGCCAAAATAAATAAATAAATAAATAAATAAATAAATAAATAAATAAATAAAATTTGAATTCTCAAAGTAGAAGTGGGTAGGCAATAAATAAAGATTTAAAATTTCTGAATTTAGTTAAAATTATAGCACCATATTTCCAAGAAAAATGAACCTTTTGCACAAGAAACATGAATAAAATCATACCAAGATACACAAAAATGAAACTGTCCAAGACTAATTACAGAAAAAATCATTCAAGTATGTACATAGAAAAAAATATTACCTATGGAAGAGCAAAATTAAATAGCATTGTCTTCCACATTTGATTTTAAAAAATGAACAAGTGAGTAAGAAACTGGACTTATTTATTCAAAGGACTAAAAAATTAAAAAGATCTGTCCTCATTGAATTTTTTTTAATTTTTTAATTTAATTTAATTTTTTTTTTTTGGCAGAACCAGGGATTGAACTCAGACCCTTGTGCTTGCTATGGAAGCGCTTATTCTACTGAGCAATCTCCTTGGTCCCTTGAATTTTATACTTAGCAAAATACATTTGAAAACTAAAAGTAAAATATTTTCCAGTTATACAAACTTGAAATATTCTAATACCTCCAGTCATAGCATATAGGAAATAACAAAGAGCATAATCCAGAAGGAAAGATAATTTGCTATATGGTCCTGGATAAAGAATAAAGATCTCTGGAAATGGTAGTTATGCAGGACTATATAAAATATAATTATATTAGATGAACCCATTTAAAAGGTCATTGATGATTTCCACAAAATAATATCAATCTTATGTCAGGTTATATACATATTTTTTTGTGTGTGAATATGCATGTGTGTGTGTGTGTGTGTGTGTGTGTGTGTGTGTAAAAGACAAGGAAGAACTAATATAACATCAATAGAAAATGGAAATACACTTTTTAAAGTTTCTAATACTAGGAAAAATATCATACCATGTCTTATGAATAGATTATAAGTCAAAGAAACAGTATAAATCAACAAAATGAAAATTAAACAATATTCAGAAAAATAATTAAATATTGATCAATTCAAAATTAAATTAAATATTTCTAAATAAAATTCAAAAAGTAAAAATAAATTGTGAGTCCAACTAAAAAGCCAAAATGTAGTGTATCATATATACGAATCTGTGATCAATTCAGAGTACTCACAATATTTGATTAGGTTAATATATACAAAAATATCAACTGACAAAAATTTTTCATGATAGTAAAGAATTACTAAGAATATAACATAACAAAAATACTGGACTAGCAAATATATGACCAGCACGTCTAACAGCTATGGGATAGAATATTGCACAAAGTTCTAGTATATGGTGGATGTGGATAGTGTCCAAGTTGCTTACTGGTGCCCAGATGTCACTTGTGGGACAAGTGAGCTACTGCTATTTCCCTGATATCCGCCCTGTAAACCAGTCCAGAATCATGACCCATAGAATGCAAGAGAAGTCCATTTGTAGAGTATGCTGATGGAAATATTTTGCTGCTGTATACAAAAGAATAATTGAAAGACTGCTGTTGTATACCTCTTTTTCTCCTGTGTTTAATTGTTTACTCTATTTGGTGGATTCTTTCTGTTCTCTTTCATGGAGTTGTGGTCATTCTGATCCCTCTCTAGAATATCTTTTAGTAGTCTGTGTAGGGTTGGCTTTGTCATCATGAAATTCTTTAGTTGTTCTTTGTCCTGGAAGTATTTCACTTCTCATTAAACTTGGAAGAGAGTTTTGCAAGGTATATCAATGTGGGTTGGAATTTGGTTTCTTGTAAGACTTGAAGCACTTGTCTTCATTCTCTTCTTGACTTGATGGTTTATGAAGAGAGATCTGCTGTTATTATGATGGGTTTTCCTTTAACTATGATCTGTTTCTTTTCTCTAGTGGCTTTTAGTTATTGTTCCTATGCTGAATTTCTGGGATCTTGATTGTTATATGTCTGAGTGTGTTTTTGATTGGGTTGATGTTATTTGGAGTTCTGTATGCTTTTGTTATTTAAATGTCAAGATTGTTTTCCCCTACTTTGGGAGTTTTCTGCTATTACTTCTGCCCATATTCTTTTTATATCATTTGTATTGACTCCTTTTTTCTCATTGATGCTTATTAGTCTTATATTGTTCATCTTTGCATCATCTCGCAGATGTTGAATTATTTTTTCTTGTATCCTAGTTATTTTTAAGAGATTTTTTCTTGTCCTTTCACTAGCTGCAATGGTGTCTTCAATGTCTGAAACTCCATCTTCACTTTGATTCAAAGGGTTTTGCCAGCTCCTGATTGAGGTTTTAATTTCCTGTATATCACTTTGAATCTGCTTCATGCATTCTATTTCTTTCCTATATTGCTCATTCAAGGATTCCATCATTTTTCTATTGTCCTCTATTTTTTTTATCAGTGTCTTCTTTAGAAGCACTAATTCTTTCATTATAGTTATCCTTATTTTTTTACTTCAGGAATTATTTCTGATCTGATTTCCTCTACACATCCCTGCAGTTGTTTCTTTACTTCAAACTCTTATTTCAGAGACTTCAGGTGTGTCATTTCCAATTTATTCTATGCGATTGTCTCCTGCATTGGGTAGGATCCTGTCCTGGGTGGGCTCAGGGCTTGACAATGCTTTTTGCTCCTTCTCTTTGTCATTTTGTATAGCACTGTCTTTTGACCTTTGGTATAGAGCTTTGGTTATTACCTTAGCACCAGCTCTGGATCTACTAAATTCAAACTCATCCAGGTGGTTGTGGCTTGGGTCTACCTGCTGTGTTCCAATTCTTCCTGCTGCAGCCCTCGGAAGTGAACCCACTGTACCACTCTGGAAAAATGTTCTGTTTCTGTATCAGCTGGGCGGTTCTTGCCTCTAGCCTTTCTACAGGGAGTTCTAACTTAGGGTTCAATACTGCGCTTGTCTGATGGAAGAAGTTACACACACACACACACACACACACACACACACACACACACACGCATGCACGCACCTGGACTTGGCACTGGCTGGAGTGAGGATCCGGCTGACCCTGGGCAGTCTGACTCACAAGCTGGGTCTGAGTGCTGGCTGGAGTCCATTTATTCTTTCAAAAGATGCTATATTTATTAAATAATATAGCTACCTTTTTTTAGTCATGCTTTCAATGTTTCATAATTTTAAATCTAAACAAAGTCTCCCTGGGCATCTTAAAAAATCCTATAATAAAGTTTACAGCACTAATTGTATTTCTATTTCATTTGCTGACATTTTGTAATGTTCTTTTATTCCTATTTTATTTTGAGGACTCTGGGGTTTGGGGATTCAATTCTAGGAGTCATGACCATGGTAAAGGGTGCCTTTCCCAAGTCATCCCAATTTAAGAGAAGAGCAGGAAAGTAAATAAGCAATTTCCAGGGTACATGGAAATGACAATGCCATGTTTCATTATGTAAATAGATTTCCCCTACACTGACCTCCATTACAGTCGAGCATCTGCTAATTATAGCAGAGGGCAAAACTGCAAAGGCCAATTTGCATTCTGTTTGTGCTGCCCTTGATTTGTTTCCTAAAACCCAAACAAGATAAAGTGTTGGAGGATTTAATTATCGATAGTCATTCCCCTGTTTGTCCTAATGGTTGTCGGGGTCTTTAACTGCTGGCCCCGTAGCCATGACCCAGGGACCCTGGAGCAGATCCCCAGGATTTGATCTGCACAGCTGCTGGGCTGACTGACACTGTGCTCAGTGTGCAGATGGTGCTTCACTCACCATCTCATTCTTTGGTGGTGCAAAGTCCCACACACATTCAGCAGAAACTCTACTTTGAGCTTTGAATTTTGATTTCCCCCAGCCCCAGGCTAGTTACTACAATACTGAGCAGAGGCAACAAACTTCAGCTCCAATCAACCACTGACACTCTGCTGCCATGTGCTGTGTGGCTCAGCTAGGAAGTTTGCTAGGCTATGTGTAGTGAATGGTATTTGTTTATTTAATATAATATCGCATTTATGTAATGATATTTTTATACTCACAGTGGGTTTATCAAGACCTAACCCCATGATAAGCTGAGAAGAATCTTCAATGAGAAATAAAATGAAATAATGCTGTGGTGGCTTCCCTCTGATGAACTGCTTTCTGCCTGTGCATTGTTTATCTAATTGACAAGACTGCGAGGCCAAGTTGTCCCCTGGAGTGGCAACCAAAAGCCTTTCTCTCTTCTTTCAAATTTAGCTCTTATTGTCTGAGTGACCTTGAACATTTTTTTGTTCAGATTCAATATTTTAAATATGAAATCAACAAGTTGCATTTCAGAGAAATATCATAATTAATAGTAAACAGGAAAATATTCATGAAATCTGAAACACCCTATATGAAGTTAAAATCCAACTCTCTTTATAGCTCTTATTTATTAAAAGTTTATGGATATGAGTACCTTAAGTGTATTTTAAATTATATTAATAATTTGAGTATTTTTGTTAATCTTCATTTTATAGATAAGATACAAAGCAAGTAAATGCCTTAAGGTCACTTAAGCCTGTGTTTTAGCCATGATGTGGTGTTCCCTTAACAAAGTCCCTTGGTCATAACAGGGTCTCGGAAAGAAGAGAGGAAATTAATGAAGCTAGTTTTATAGCAAAGGATACTTATTTAAAATATTTTAATAATGTTCCTTTGCCTACCTAACATTATTGCTACTAAAATAATCTCTTCAAATTTTTAAGTAAGCCTAAATTGTGATTATTTTATTTTTTTTCTCTTTATTTATTTTATTTTATATTTTAGGGAAGGATTTACAGGGTATTCAGGGTCTCACTAGTAGATGGGACTCGTAGTGACCCACCTGGGGGATACAGGCACATGCCACCACACCTAGTCTCAATTGCCTTCTTAGTGAGCCCCAGGGCTGGAGCTGGCACCGCAGGCCAGGGGAATTGAATCCCCTGCCCCTGAGCCTGCTTGCAGGTGCTTGAATCCGCTGAGCTATTTGGCCAGCCCATTGTGATTGCTATTTTATACTGCCTTGGTTTGAATATGTTCCCCAAATTTCCTGATTTGGAAACTCCCACTTCAAATTCGTATCTGATGATATGTGGAGGAGGAGCACTTGGGAAGTAATCATTAGATCCACATCAGGCCCTCTGAAATGGGGATAATGGCTTTAGAAGGAAAAGAAGAAACATGTGAGTAGACACAAAGATCTAGGAAGACAGATCTGAGTAGACGCTTGCTCTGTACCGTCCCTGTGAGCTCCCCTCTTAGGTTCTGACACAACAAGAAAGTCCTAGTGGATACTGAGCAGATGGGAGTGCTATGGTTTTAGACTTACTACCTTCGAATTTCCCAGCCAGATTCATTTCTGTTCTTTGTTCGTTTCCTGATCTAGAGCATTTGGGGATAACAAAAACAACAGACTAACATAAACAATTTTTTTTTTTTTTTTTGTACAGGGTCTATAGTGTTTCACTATGTAGATTGGACTTGTGGTGATTCTCCTGTTTTCAGCTTCCCAAACTCCGGCATTACAGGCGTGCACCATCGTGCCCAGTCTCAGTTGCCGTCTCCGCGTGCCCCAGGGGCAGGGCAGGCACGGCACCCCAAGGATCAAACCCTGGCCACTGTGCTCTGCCTAAGCAGATACACAATTATTTTTGAAAGTACTTATAAAGGCCTGTTTCTAGAAACTTTTCATGAAAATCTTTTCTATTTTATTCCAGAGAATTACTTTTTATCATGGCTTTGTTTCTCCTGGTAAAAATTCTGTATGTAGTGGTTTAACAAATTTAAATTTTGTTTAAAGAAAAAGTTGGTTTTCATGATATTTTAACTTTCAACTTCAGGAAAACAAGTGATGTTTTAAAATAGTATATGTGGCGCGGGAACCGGGATCCAGTCCCTAGTGCCACAGGCCACACAGGCCCTGCCTGCTGGTGCACTGAGCCAGCCACCAAGACAGGAAGTGGCAGTGCATGCCTGCGTTCCCAGCGCTGGGGATGCCGAGACAGGAGGCTCACTCTGAGTCCGAGCTTCATAGTGAGACCCTGAACCAAATATATTAAAATAAATAAAATAGTATATATGAAACTGCTCTGGGTGAAAAATGTCTGCTCCTGCCTTAGTACAGTAAGAATCTGTTAATCATTTTATCCTGCAATTCCCTTCAGAGGGTGAGCAAGCCACAGTCCTCAAATTTCAGTTGCAAGTATGTCCCCAAACATGCTATTCTCACAATAGAAGTTCAAATCAATCTACCACGCTGCACATACTATTCCTCCCAGCCAAAAGGTATAGTAAGCTTTACAATATGCCAAATCTCAGCTATTAGGGAATTTACTGTAATAATCAGTTTCTGATAATAATAAAAACTTCTTTTCTTAAGAAAACCTCATGTTATCCTGGGGTAGGGTGGGGCATGGGAAATGGGTCCCAAGGTTAAGTTATCTCTGGTTCCAGGATATCTATAACCCCTTTTCTGACAAGTTCATTTGTAACATACAATAGACATTGATAAGCTATCAGTCACGTGAACATTTGAAGGAAAGAAAAGTACCTATTGAATGAAAGATTGCTAATCTTTTATAGCAAGGTTTCAAAGCATATTCAAAGAGTGTTTTGGTCCTGTGCCTTGAATGTTATGTTAAGAACATCTGCACTCTAGGAAACAGTGAGGCAATAAGCCCATTTTTCCAACAAATAAAATTAAATTAAGACATTATTAAACTTAGCAAAAAAAAATTGGATTAAAAAAAGTGAATATATATTTCTAAAACTATGTCAGCTGTCCTATTTTTATTATATAGAGAAGTTGACTCAAATTCTGTTTAATTCATTTTCTAAGGCCGCTTAAAGCACTTGACTAAGTAAGGGTAACAAGGAAATAAAGACTAGCAATTGTGATAGATAGAAGACAAATTAGTTTAATAAGTTTGCTTGTCATTTTGCTTTTATAACAAATGGCCAATGTCTGGTCCATATTTATGGTCCACTGGACATTTAAATGAAACAAAATAGAATAAATTAGGAAACTAAATCACTTTTGAAGATAAAATGCACATATTCTTGGTCATAAATGGAAAAGAAACACAAAGAAGTAGAGGGGACTTGCTGGTTCCAGGAATAGAAGTGCTATAGCAAACAGCAGCACTGAAATGACACCCAGGATTTGGAGGTAAGATTTATTTATTCTGACTGGGATCATTCTCAAAATATCAGGCCCCTGAGGCTAGGGAGGGAGGTGTTGATAGGACTGCAAAAGGGAAGCACAGAGGTAAAGTATTTGGCTGTCCTTGATTGGTTTTTGTAGTACACATCATAGTGACAAGCTATTTATAGGAGACAGTAGCAATCATAACTGCAACAGGAACTGTTACCTGGGAAGGTAAGAAACAAGTATGCTGGTGGGAGCCCATCTTCTGTTACATTTCCTCCCTCTATTAGCTTCCCCAGCAAACCTTTACCGTACATATGACGTGTGATCTGAGACCAGGCCCAAGTAGCAGCAGCAACATTAGGGCTGTCACGGATACTAGGATGGGCTTTGGCCAAGCACCCCAAGACTGCCTTATTATAGAGTTTTTCCCTAAGTTGCTTTTCAGGAAGAGATATAATTGAGACCAGCCTGTTCTGTAGCATTACTCTGGCAAGGTGGCTAGAGAGTTAATCTGATCTAGGGGGGTGTCCACTGTGCCTTGGACACTTACTAAATCTCAGTTAAATGTTTGATTGATTGTTTTATTCTCCTGGAGAAGCTCTCCATAGAGTTTAGGGCAAAAACCACAGCTAGCAAGGGGGAGTGGAAGCAGGAACTGAGATAAGCAGCCTGAAAAGACATAAAAATTAAGGGAAATAGGTATGGAGCAATCCTGTGACTGTTGTCCTCAGGCTTCAGCCGTGCACGGACTAATCAGCATCCCAAGTCACAAGAGGGCTTTGAGTGCTCGTCTTTTTAAAGTGACCTATCTGGTCTAGGTAAATTCTTTAGAATCTTGAAATTTGGAGATTTTAAAATTTTGGAATGGTAGATAGAAAGCTGCATTTCTGAAATCTGTAGACGTAGTTAATATACATCTGGGTTACGTGTATGAGCAAGAGTGCCTACAGGTATAGATGACTTTTAGTTAAACTTTTATGGATCTATTTGTGGATTTTTTTTTCAAATTTTTATAGCTTGTGACCTGTATGCTATATATAGCTTTTATTCAGCTATCTCTGCTACAAATGCAGGCTCACTGTTATTGCCAGTGATTAATGGTAGGCCATATCTAGGGGTGGTTTTACAGCAGGACCCCACAAACTTTTATTGCCCTCTCAGCTCTGGTAGGGAATAGGCAATAAAAGCCCAGCCTGTGTAGGTGTGGATGAGCACTGAGTCTGTCCGTATATCTCTGAATGGGGAAGGTCGGAGCCAGTGTTACAGACGCTGAAGCCTGGGATGGCTTCCGGGGTGCGGGTGCCAGAGCTGTGGCTTGAGCTTGCAGACCGTATGGGATGGGGACAGGCCTGGCTCTGATTAAGACAGATCTCCTGGCAGTACCAGGTAAAGTTTTTCTGCCTGGAACTGATGTTTCTGTCACATGGATTCCCCGACAGTGCTTAGGAGTGCAGTTTGGTGTCATCGTGGCAGGTTTGGTGTCACTGTGGCAGGTTCCTAACTAGCAGCAGGAAGCAGTAGCTGGGGAGCTTTGGCCAAAATAACTTTGTCCAAGATGACCATAGCATAGCTAGCTTATCAGACTCCATTCCTATCAGTGCTACTTCCAACTGTAAACAGTGCATGCAGCATCTGTCTGGGGAATTATTTTTCTGACATGGTCTGATGGGCCCAGCCTGGTGGGCAGGTATGTGGCAGGACTAAGTGGTTCACAGTTACTTAGGAGGTCCAGTACAGCACGTGGCACTTGGACAGTTACACCTCAGTCTAAGGAGAGCTTGTCTTCTTTCTTGATCAGAAGGACAGCTGCTATTAGAGCAAAAGGGCAAAGGAAGGAGGCAGTCCCTTATCAACTAGATCTGAGTATTTGTGTGGGTGGGCAACCAGGCAGTCCCAGGAGCTGATAATCCAAGTAATCATCAAGCTCTTGTTTTGAACTGATGCGTCTATATTCTATACACGTCATCAGCTTCAAGAAATTTGTGAGATTTCTTTTTTGTAGCCAGGTTTTCCAAATATTGCAGCAGAACTTCTGTGTCCTTCCAGCAGGCCAACTGGGTGACATTAATTAGAAGTACACTGATATTTTGTGCTGGAAAACTAGCTAGGTCAGCTTGAGGGCTTCTCCAAAGATGGTAAACAAATTTTGAACCTCTAGGAGGTTGAGTCCAGGTCACCACTTTTGAGTACAGAACTGTGGTCTTTCCACTTACAGGCAAAGAGAGGCTGGCTAACAGGAGCCAAGCCAATTTTTCCTCAGTTGAAATGTGGAACTTGGGAAGAGTTGCTGAAAGTCATCTTGGATGGGTATTAGATGATGTCATCTCACTAGAAAAGAAAGCAGACTGTGTCCTCCTCAGTCTGGAGTCCAGTGTGTGTCATTTGAGCAGGGAACCAGGAATCTGCCTCCAGACCACTGAGGGGACTTGAGAAATGTTGAAGGTACACCTTCCCATCAGGATCTGGAGAGGTCCCTGCTCCATCCTTGAGGGCCAGGATCAGTGACCCTAGAGGTTATCATGTTTGGTCTTCCTGGCTGACACACCAGAGGCTGAAGCAAGCAGAAACACTGAAATGGCACCCAGAATTTGGAGGCAGATTTATTTACTTGGATGGGCACTGCCTGGGATCATTTCAAAATTATCAGGCCACTAAGGCTTAGGGAGGGAGGTTTGGATGGAATTGCAAAGGGGAAGTACAGAGGTAGAGTAGTTGGCTGTCTTTGGTGGTTCTTTATACTTTGCTTCATAGTGACTAACTATGCATCACAGTCACCAACCATTTCCAGGAGACAGAAGCAGCCGTAACTGCAGCAGCAACTATTACCTAAGCCAATAAGAAACTGAAGAGTACTGTCTGGGTCCCATTTTCCATTGAAGATGCAGGCTGAGACCACTAGTTATATCGCCTACCAATGCCACCCTCAGCCCTAGGCAATGGCACGATGGCAGAACTCACAGCCTAAGATAAGCTGCTACCATGGGACTCTGCCTTCCAGGATTGGAAACTCTGAACAGTGCTGCTCACCATTCATGAGAAATGATCGCTAAGCTCTTACAAGATTGCATTAATGAAAGGACCTGAGAGAGTAGATAAAAATGAGATATGGATATGAGGGAAGAGACCACACCATTCACTAATGGCATCTGGATTTGCAATATTTACAGTATAAAACATGAACGACTTCCAGACAAGATGAATCTGGAAGCTAGTATTCTAAAATGAATAAGAATTCCAATTTAGGAACAAGTGCCAAGAGATTAATTTAACTAGGATAATTAGGAAAATATAATGGAACAAATGAAAATCAATTTTCAGTGCTATGTGCCAAGGATCCTTAAGGAGATATAAGAAGGCAAAAGCCTACTGGAAAAAAGAAAATATAAAATACTAGCAAAAGAAAAAATGAAAACTTAAAAAGTGAAGTCTAAACATGACAATACAGTACTTGAAATAAAATATAAATCCAAAAAATCTCTAAACTGTTTCTGGAAATAGAATTAGTGAGCTAGGAAAAAATAGTGAGGCATTCTTCCATAAAGTTACAGAAAGATACAGGTATTAAAGAGATAAAAAAGCAGTTACTACAGATAGAAAATATCTGAGAAGGCTTAGCACATACTAAGCAGCACTCCAGCAAAGAAAGTAGAGGAAATGGCAGAAAAACAGGAGAGGGAGAGAGAGAGAGAGAGAGA
>NW_004524589.1:19502701-19561888 GCF_000260255.1 Octodon degus
GAGAGAGAGAGAGAGAGAGAGAGAGAGAGAGAGAGAGAGAGAGACAGAGACACAGAGAGAGACAGAGAGAGACAGAGAGAGACAGAGACAGAGACAGAGAGATAGAGACAGACACAGACAGACAGACAGACAGACAGACAGACAGGTAGACAGACAGACACAACAATGAGATAGACAGAATTGTACCAGCACTCAGAATAGGAACACCAAGTAGAAAGTAATTTAAATAAAAGCAAAGTCATTTTGATACACCATGGTAAAAATGTAGGATCAAAAATTTTAAATATCCTATAAAGCCTTAGAGACTAGTTACAATTAAAGGTATACCAATCAAATAGCAATGAAGATGAGGAACAAAAGCCACACTCAATGTAGTGCCTTATTTTATTAAAGAAAAAAGAACAGGGATATAGAATAACTGTTCAGTTAGGAAAGAACTATAATTAAATATATATACAAAAATAAAAATACAATGTATAGATTTTCCAAACTAGTAGAATAAAGCAACAAAAAGTACTATCAATCCAATTAAACACAAGGAAAAAGAGTAGAAGACTAAATAAGTCAACTAAACAGAGCAAAGACAGTGGAAAAACTATAATGTAAAAGAGTGGATTTATGAAGCATAATAAAAATTAGTGGATTATATTTTCTGATTCACACCATCAGCGATAGGTAAACTATCGCTGATGGTGAGAACTCACACCTATGACCCCAGCATTTGGGAGACTGAGGCAGGGGAATTGTTGGGAAAAACCCAGCCAGGGCTATTAGTGAGCCCAGGTGACCCTGTGTCACAGAACAAAATCCTATTTCAAAAGCAAAACCTCAAAACAATAACAACAGCACCACCACCAAAAAGGTGGATTATCAGATGGGACTGTTAAAAAAAAATGAAGTCACTTGTAAAAGGAAGTTGGGCATAAAAGAAAGAGAATAATACAAGTGGCAACTACTGAGAAACAAAGACAATTGTCAACCTCAGTATCTCAAAGACAGAATCTAAGATATGTGTTTCTAATAATGGAATACCTGTTTTCTACATCTAATTCTATACATTGACTTTATATTAGCTACTGAACAATTAAATATTAATTAATGATTAATTTTTTATTAATTCAAATGTGTGGCTTTGAGACAAATGGTCAGAGTCAAAAGAGAAAACATTAAACTTTTGAGGTACTTTTCAGAAGGACTTCTGCAAAAGGAAAGGAGCAGGGGCACTTAAAATGGTAGGAATGTTATAAAACATGGTTATAATGTCAACAACTTCTGAATTTGATAGCAATGACCTTCCTCTTGAGCATAAATTAGGTTTATCCCTTTTTATCATGCTTTCACTTCAATCTTCAAGCTATACCTGCAATTATCTTGTGTTTTGTTAACCACAGTGGAATCAATATGGATTTCTCATCCTTCAGTGTATCCATGTACAGAAGATTTTGCAATCAGACTAAAAAGGAAAATGTACTTCTACCCATGGACGTTAGGTTCAATGACCTTCAGTGGAATTTTATTGGGTGCCACAGGACTTGAAAAGTGCTTACGTTCTTTCGCTTTCTCCCTTCCACCTTTGCCATGGCCATGAGAGGACAACCAACTGTATGCATATAGCTGAAGCCTTAATTAAGTCCTCTCAATCCTACTCCACCAATTTTGTAATTTAGTTCTTTATATTCTTTCACTAAGTTTTATAATAACCTATGTGACACTTCAACTATTGAACAAAACATGCAATGACATTATGAGAAATTTCTTGATTGCCTAAAATATCCTCATGATTTATTGAGAAGACATAGACTTGATCTACTTTTTATTTTTCAAAAAGGCATCACTTTGCTTTCAAAAGAGCAGAAGGCATGCTAAAAACTAAGCAAAACTAAGTTTGTGCTTCACTGAGTTAACCTTGACAATTTGCAATTATCCCTTCATAGATTATTTACAAAGCTAAATATCCCTTCCATGTTGCCAGGATACAGCAATTGAAAAAGAAATTCAATTAGTTTAAACAAACTTAAAGATGTATATTTAGAAAGAAAAAGATTTTCTGCTGTTCGTATATTAATAGATTTTTTCCATTCAAAGTCACTGACTATTATGTTGTAAAGGTTCATTTAATGACGACTATATCTTCATGCCATAAGACAAATACTACAAATACATGTGCAATATATTTGGTGGGGATTCATTAAATAAAACAATGAAGCAGGCATAATGGTTGATGCATTGTGTCAACCTGATGAGCTTTGAAGTTTAATTCAGCAAAGAATCAGGGTCCTCATTTTGAAAACATCCTCATCCTGTGAAAAAGGAGGACATAGAGATGGTGTCAGCACTTCGCCCGCCCTGGGGTGAGTGGCCAGTTTACAATATAAAGGAGGGGGGAAAAGCTTAGTCTTCCCTTTGTGCTCTTGTTGCTTTTGCTATCTTCTGCCACCTCTAACTGTTGCCCTGTGCCATGCCATCCTACTTTGGAGACAACTGATTACCATCTGGGACCTTCAAAGACTGTGAGCTACAGAAGCCTTTCCTTCCTTAATTTTCACCATTGGGTATTTTGTCTCAGCAAAGAAAGAGAAGTAACAAGACTATAGGCTAAGAAGGAATGAGAGCTTTGATGAAAGTATAGAGAATGATTTAGCGACCTTTCTGATCAAGGGATAACTTAAACAAAGCCTAGAAGGAAGTGAAAGGGTCAATTCTAGTTATCTAAAGAAACAGAATCCAAGGTTATAGGGATGAGAACTTCAAAGGCCCTGAATGTTGGGCATCTTGGGGAAAGTGAGCAGTCAATGTGGCCAGGGAAATTGGGTGCTCGGGAAGGGTCAGAAGCAGACAGTGGGGAGCAGGTGGGCTGGAATGGTGTGGTCCTTCATGTAAGATCTGACAGGCCATTGTCAGAACATTGCCTTTTCACTGAGTCAGAAAATAACCTGGAAATGAGCCAGACCCAATTATTTAGGACATGCTAGAATAAATTATTAGAAGGAAACCTGGTCAACAGATACTGGCGCTCTCCTGAGTACATAATAAGTACTTCAGAAATAAACCGATCTGTGTATTGAATATAAAGTGAGAAAAGAAAATTCAGAAATACAAGTGTGACTTTATTAATAACCAATTAGTATTATATCTTAATGATTATAAGACAATATTGAATGAGTTTTGATATGGAGAAACCACTCTGTGAAATGATGAAGTGACATATAGATTTATTTTAGAAGACATAACAGATACTTCTCATAATAACAGACATGTTTTACACACTGTTGTTCAAACAAAAAAAACGGCAAATAATTTTCTAAAATATCACTATGGTTTTTGATGAAAATCATAAAAATAAATTATAAATTGATCCAATGATAGAATAGCATGACACAGTGTTCTGGTTTTCACTGAGTATTAGGAGCTATTTCGTCTTTGAAGATCAAGCTTAACATATTACTCTGTAGAAAGCATTAAACTATATTCTCCAAAGATAGTCCAAAATGTAAAAATTAGAGTAAACATTTATTTGATTTTTCTTTTCTCTCTGCAGAATAGTAAAATTAAGAATCTAACTTTAAGAAAAGATATATCTGAAAGTTTCACTTTTGGGCTTACAAATTTTGAAAAGAATTTGGAGGAGTTCTTCAAGTAAAAATGAAATGTTTCAGTATAGACACACTGAAAACATGGGTGCATGGTAATGGGAAGTCTTTAAGTTCTTTACCTATAAGAAGGCTGAAGAATATAGTCTTCAATTGTAGAATGAGGTCTAGTGTTCAAGCCATAGAATGCAAGACCTATTTTAGAATATTGAGACTGCTCACAGAACATCATAGCATGATCCCTGATCTCGATAAACTAGAAAATAATCCCACTATAAAGGATTGCACGTACAGATAATACGAAATCTCTGCCTCCCAGGCCTGCCTGAGAGTGAGTTGACCCAGCCAGGGATACTGTTAGAACATAATTAACTCTCTTTCTCAGACTACCTGCTGGAGGGGTGGGCTATTGCTGTGGAAACTAACTCCTGGCACTGGTAGCTCCTTTTGTCTTTGGTACATCTCAGGAAAATTGGAGGAAGTGGTGACCTAGAAAAGTCAATTTACCCCAACCCCACCCCTCAACTTCCTGTGCACCTGCAATGCACATTGCATTACATAAAATTAGGTCACAGGGAACTAAGATTCACTGAAAAGGGAACAGTACCTTTCAGTCAATCATAATGAATATAACCTACTGCATGTGTTGTGAAATATCAGTATAGAGATGTACGTAAACAGGCAAGCAGGTAACCATGGAAGACAATATTCTTGTTAATTATGGGTAACAGATATTCCCCAGCTAAGACATACTGATTACATTATGCCTATACTGACACTTCTACTCTTATCTAGGTGTTTATATATGAATTGTAAATTGAATTAATTTTAGCCTGATAAGAGATAATAGCTACTCATACAGACATTGGTTTGGGAGATCTTTCATGTTATGAAGGATAATATTGACAATAAAGAAAATGTTTTATTCAATGGGAAGTCAACCACCGTGTAGCATAAACATCAACCTTAGTCCACAGTTTACAAAACAAAATCTATTCGGAGTCTTCAGATAAACAACTTTGTTCTAAACAATTTTATCAACAACTCAGAGCCGAAGTCTAACAACAATGAAACTTTCTACCTAACTTATTTTCTCAATGTTTCCTTTACCTTTTGCTTGAGGGAAATCTGGCTGTCTCCTGAGACTTTCTTCCATGGTGGCCCTCTCTAGTATTTGCTGTTGTTGTTGTTACTGTTATTGTTGTTTGTTTCGGTTTCTTTTTCCTACCATCCTTTCATTTTCGGATCTGGTGGTGAGGAATACTTCTTACTGGTCATTGCTATTTTCAAAGGACTGTCTTTCCTTACTTTCTAAAAAGGCTTACTTTAGAAGCTCTTGATAGCATAAAGTTTGTCATCACACTTTGTTACACATATCTACAAACACCTGGGCTCTTCCTGCCATCTGATAGAAGTTTCTTTCAGCAGATCACTCAGTCTATTATAACTGTTGTCATTCTTGGTGATGTTGGTAGGTGAATGAAATGTATTGTGAACATCACAGCCACTTCAGTGCCTTGCAATCTCTGCTCTGAAGGTCCAGTCCAAAGCTTGATGTTCTCAGTAATTGCAGCCCCTCCATTATCTCATGTGCAGTCATTTTCCTTCTGTGGTTTCCTGTCTTTATAGCTCACTCTAGTACTCACATTCCAGTGATTTTTCACTGTATTGGGATTTTTCACTTTGTCATTGAACATCATTACCATTAAATCTTCTCTTCATTGTTTCTAGCCTCTATTCCTTCATCTTTGATTATAACTTCCCTTTACATACCCTCTCTCACCTACTTGCTTTCTCACTCTTAGAAACTCTTGGGGAAGAAAGATTGAAAGGAAAGGAAGTAGGACAAAAAGTAACTAACAAGATATACCATAGACAGGGACAAATTCCCTAAAGTGAATGTTATTATGCACATCTAACATGTACCATTAAAAAATAGTTTTAAAACAGCAGAAAAAAAAAATCAACTCCACACTTAGTGCAATTCTACTTTATCTTCCAAATATAAAATGGGCCAAAATATATACTGGAGAAAAACATTCAAGCATGCTGGTCTTAATTTATATTAATTTCTTCTATATTATTTATTTCTAGAGTTTTCATACTCTTAGGCATTTTAGTAATTCTGGTCTTGTTATTGTAGTTTTATAAAACCTGTGACGACTTAGAATCATACTCATGTTAATCAATTTTTATCTTAATAATTCATTCACTGTGTACTCTTTTATGTCTGGCTCTCTGTCTTTGGCATAATTACTTTTGACACCCTTCATGTTGCAGCAACTGCTTATTTGTTTTTATTGGAGAGTAATAGTTCATTGTAGCATTTAGTTTTCTATGGACTGGAACAGATACTTTCATTGTTTCCAGTTTTTAACTATTGCCTTTCCAAGTGTGTAAGCTTTTAGCATTAAGTTCAGTTTATCAATTTCCTCTTTTATAATGTCCTTTACGTACCATAATGAGAAATTTGTGAGCTGAGCTTGGTAGTGAGTACCTGCAATCCTAACTAGGAGGCTGAGGCAAGCATATTGCAAGTTCAAATCCAGCCTGAGAAGCTTAGTGGGACATGGTCTCAAGATAAAAATATGAAATATATAAGGCCTAAGTAACTTAAGAATAACAAAGGTGGAGGACTAAGACTACCTGATTTCAGGATTTACTATGAAGCTAAACAAATAAGTGCAATGTTCTGTCAAGATAAGCTGGAACACCACAGAGTCCAGAAATAGTCTGGAAATAATTTTGAGCAGAAAGTACAAGCTTCTTCTTCTCCACTTTTCCATTGGTTTATAAATTTTTCCCCTAATAATATTGTGCATTAGTGTGCTACATTTATTATAGTAGAAAAAATCAATATTGATACATTACCTAAAGTCTATAACTTACATTGGGATTCATTTTTTGGGTTATATAATAATATGGGCTTTGATATATGTATATTGTGGCCTATAGAGAGCCTTCTCAGTCCTTGTCACCATCCAAGTAGTTTATATTTGTAATCTCATGGATAATTTATTGAAATCTCATCAAGATAATACCAATTTACCACTCCCAGTGCAACCCATGGCATAAATAAAAGACACAATAATATATGAAAATGGTGGGAAATCAAGGGGGTCCTGAGTCCAGCTAGAACAAAAGACCCTGACCCAGGACAGAACCCAAGTTTTATTTATTCATAAAGAAGGGAGTGGCTTAAGGATGAGTGGCTTGAGAATAACAATGGCAGGAAGTAGGCGACTACTATGCGTTGGACTAGGCAGGAGGCCTGAAATCATCTCTGCAATATGCAGAGAGAAGGACATGCAGCAAGAGTAATCTGCATAACACAACTGAAATAGTGTCTAATGTTTTGGGGTCGGTGCTTTAGCTCTGATGTGTAATCTGTCAAGCCCTGGGAAGTTAAAGCTTCTTATGTCAGGTTCCAACCCCAGTCAACAGTGCAGAGTACTGATTCTGCTTCCTGCCTTGTCCTGACTCACACAAGGGCACAAGGGGAGTCCAGGGAAACACTCTCATCGTGGCTTCAAAGACTACCATCAGCACCGAGGCTGGATTGATATGCTTTGCTTAAAGCCTATTGAAGGGAAAAGGAAAAGTCTTAGCCAGCTCAGTACACATCAATATGTGGAAATAGGGTCAGGTGCAGCCAAAATGAGAACAACTACTCCTCCTTCAAGGAGAGCCACCCAGGTGGTCCCCCTAATGTCTGAGCATTAAAGTATCATACAGGGCAGTTGCACTGCTCCTAAAGTCCTCTGTGTTTCATCTACTCACTCCTCCACGTTATCCCAGCCTCTGACAACCACTGGTGTCTTTCATGACTTCCAAATTTGTACCTTGTTCAGGATATCATTTAGTTCATTGGCTTCTTCTCTAAGTGATGTGCATTATGACACCTGCATGTCATTACATGGTTTGATAACTTCATTCTTACCATCATTATCTAATATCCAATTGTACCAATGTTCAATGGTTTGTTTATCCAGTCATTTCCTGAATGAATAAATCTTTCTTTCTATGTTTTGACAATTACAATGCTGAAATACATGCTCCTGTGTAGGTTTTTGTATAAACATGTTTTCAACTCATTTAGTTGACCTACAGAGAACCTTCCCAGCCCTTGTCACAATCCAGGAAGTTTAAATTTGTAATTCCATGGATAAATTATTGGAATCTCCTCAAAGTAATTCCAATCCACCATTGCCTGTGCAATCCATGGCATAAATAAAGACACAGCAAATATCTCAAAGCACAGTTGCTAGATCATATAGTAAGACTATGCTTAACTTTATAAGACATCACAAAAATGCTTTCCAACATAAAGGTACCATTTTATGTTGCTCTTCCTCCACACCCTCCATGCATTCAGTGATGCCAGTATTCAGATTTCATTATAAAGGTATATAGTATTAGCCTCCTGTTGTTTAAGTGTGCAATACCCTAATGAGATATAAAATTAGGCATCTTTTCATAACATATTTGCTATTTGTATATATTCTTTACTGAGGTGTCTATTTAGATCCTTTGTCCATTTTAAAGTTACATTGTTTTCTGATTATTGAGTTTTAACAGTTATTTATATGTGTTGAATATAAGTCCTAGTTTTATTTACTTGATGCTTTATCTATGGAATGCTGTGCAGTCTAGGCTGCATGTGTACTACTTGCTTGAGCTCAGAGCACTGTTTTCTGTGGCTATTATTTAATGGGCACAAAGCTATTAAAACCCAAGCCCTTGAGAGAAACAAGTTTGTAGAACTTATCAGAACAACTTCAGCCTTCCATCCAGTTCAGTTACCATTTTTGTTGCAGTAACCTACTATTTTTTGTCTCTGAGGATTTATCCAACTTCACTAGAAGATCAGATATAAAAATTTAAGTATGGTTTTATTACACTTATTTTCTAGATTTTGTGTTTTAAATGTTTAATCCATCAATTTGCTAAAAAGATAAACTCATAGAGGGTATTAACAGCATCTTTTCAACGTATTTCTCACAAAGCCAGCAGCCTATCCAAACATAATGCTAGTTGTCTCTACATAAAATTAATTGGATTTTATGCAAGACTGTAATGTGTTTCTTGTTAATATCTCATAAGCGTGGTTTATAAGTTTGATTTCTTTGTGTACCTCCACAATCCCTACAGAGAGGAGGCATTCAGTAAAAGTCAATTGAATTTTTAAAAACTCTATTAAAGAATGAAATACAGGAATGATAAACCTTATCCTTGATGTTGCTAAGCCTAATAAACCCTTTTAATAAGACTCACTTCTAGGCTGAATGGTTGGATTTTCACTAGTAATTAAAATACAGTTTTAAATTCAGCTGAACATTTCTATTAGGGGAAGGGTTTTTGAGGCTCAGAAACAATGTTATACATTAGTTGTCTGGGAAGGCTTGGTATACAACTACAATACAGGTGTTTCCTGTTGAGATTCCAAGTTCCCGTACAAGAACTTAGAGGACAGCTGAGAACAAAACTTAGAACACTTAATTGCACTTGCCTATGGTGCTGCATAGAAAGACTTTGACCAAAAATAACATTTTTTAAGTACTGTTAGAGTGGAGATACAAACCAGCAGCAGCAGGAAATTCAAAATTAAATCTGATCTCCACCCTTCACTTGCCTCATTGTGCCCAGACAGCACCAAGGTCAGAAATTAATTGGAGACACTGCAACAGCACACAGCCTGCGATATTTCAGCTCAGAGAGGTCAAGAAGGAAATTCAGTTAAAACCTTATTAAAGCAGTTTATAAGAGCACATTAGTGTGCATAAGAAATTAGAGTCTTGTCTTGATGGATGTGTCACCTATCCAAGGTAATTTGTTGGGAATAATTCAAAAATATAAGTGAACAACATGAAGCATCTGTTTTATGGCAGTTTGGTCATTTGTCTAGTGGTTTTAACACTGTAAATGTCTAGAATATAATGGGACACATTTCAATCAGTCAGTTTTAAGTTAATATTTAGACATCTTTGAATTAAAAAGCACATTTCAAAATTGAAAATAAAGCTTTTATGCATTTTTTTCCTTTTATGGAACCACAATTATAAAATAAGATCTCAGTAGTAACACCATGAAAAGCAGTGGCATATTGCTGTACATTCAATTCTGCATAGCCAGTCATGTCTGAAATGAAAGGAGCTCCACTTATTTGGGATTCTAGGTACCAGCTACCTGGTCACTGAAATATGTGTAGGAAAATGCTCTCTGGATTAGAAACTATCCTATACATATATTTATACACTCTTTTTAGGAGTCTGCCCAATTCTAACCAAAATAATCAATTTATGTCAATTTTATTTGAGATGCTGCACTTAAAGTTAATTAAGTTTTTTTTTATAAAAAAGGAAACAGTACATCTTTTCTCAAGAAAGGTTAAGGAAAGGACTAGAAGGAAAATAGCTGTAGAAAATCAGATTTCACCAAGAATTTGATTTATTTCATACCATATTTAATCATCTGTGGAACACTAATTGGAGAATGTGATTTAATTCATACTAAAAATTCCAATCATATTTATGAAGATTGGAAAAAAGATACAAATAATCATTAAACAAACTAGCTACTTTCTGAATTATAGCTTGCTATTTTTCTTTTCATAATAAAATATAGAGTAAATTCCTTTGAACATAAACTATATTTGTTTCTACTTATTAAAAATAAACAATGTTCCAGAAATAGATTTATATAGTTTAAGAAATACATTAGTTGATATTTATATTCACAGTACATCTTTCAAAGTGAGATTAAACATTTTAAATACAGTTCTAATAGGTTACTACTTACATTCCTTGGTATAGAAAAAATAAAATGGAAATTAATTCAAAAATTACCAGAAATGAAATATTCCTTGAAAAATTATACTAAGGAAATATCTCCCTCTATAAAATTTGAAAAATAAGTCTAAACTTATCTTGAAATAGAATCTATTGCTTATTTACTTTTTGTACTACATGGAGAGATTGGATGTCCAGTGTTGCCCAGTCTCTTTTCTCAAGGCATATGGGAGAAAGCCTTGCCAGGAGATTGTGCTGTGTTGCTAGGTGCATGAGTTCAATATTCAGATATTTTAGCTCTTCTAATGTCTTTTCATTTCTCTGATATTCACATTAAAGTTTTGTCTACTGATTTCAATGCTTCCAAACAGCAGGCAAACACAGAATGATAAATGCTCTATGCAAATGCCCGATTCTCTCACTACTAGAGAATTACACCAGAACAATTCTGCATTCACCATTGTCAGGCACAAAGGATGAGTGAAAGCACACCCCAACGTGACCTGCTGCACAAAATACTTTTTGTTACTAACTGAAGTGCACTTCTGAATCCTCAAAACACCCATTGACAGATTTTCTTTTTCCCACATACATAATTTATATCATCTAATTAATTTTTCATAAGTTCAATAATTGCTAATATTAGTTCCTACCCTTCACACACAGCAAAAATTAATTTTTCCACCAAATCCACTTCCAATGTTTTCTTTCTTTTTCCAATATTAGACAGAGTAAAAACTTGAATAGCTAGCTGTAACCTCAAAATGAGAAGCAGTCATAGGATTAAAAGTCTCCAGTCAAACAAAAGCTTCCATGCTATCAGCAAGTCTCAACAGAGGCTTGCTTAAAGGGAAATTTTATACCACATGATATATCACTGACCTTTTTCTTCTGCTTTTGCTACACAGAGTTCTGAAACCCCCATTCATGCAGTATTTGACAGTGACAGATAGTTTTAAGTTTTTCATTGCTGTCATTACACTACACTGTGGTTGTTACTACATGCAAGCTTAGTGGGCATGGAGAGCTGAAATAAGCAGGAAAAATCAGACACTTTATCTGTCAGATACATTAATAACCACAAGCTCTAAATTATGAGTAAGTTTTAAAGTCCTGATATATAACAAGAATGTAGAATGATCACACATGACAACAAGTAGAACTGAGATGTAGACATGGACTGTTGCCCTGGCTTCTGATTAGATGTAGGGCCACATCAAGAGGCTTTAAGGCCTTTGCATCACAGGTAGAACTTGAGTCATCAGACTGACATCAGACAAAGGGATAACATGAAAAGAGAACCTGGTCTCAAGAGTTAAGTAGAAAACCCAGTTGGTCTTAAAACATGTGGTTAGAAACTACTAGCAAATTCAACTCCTGCCTCTTCTCTCTAAAATCATTAAATTCAGTTGATTTTCCTTATGTGCCTTTTGAATCTGGCAACTTTTCCAAATAAAGAACAATTGCCTTAGTGTGGTCACTATTATCTCTTCCCTGGAAGCCTTCCACCACTTGTAGCTAGACAGCTCTGCTCCTCTTCCCCGGCCTTCTGGCAAGCATCATAGTCTCACAACAAAATCTACATCTTTATCAACATAAAATCCATTATTGGCTTCCCTTTACCTCTAAAATGCAGTCCAAATTTCTCAGCAGGATTTAGCAGGACAAGTACACTAGTTAGTATTTATTTCCCAGTTTTGATCTTTTGCTCTGTCCTACAACCTCTGGGGCATTGTCATCTGGCAAGTTCCTTCAAGAACCATGCATCTGGCTAGCTCTTCTCCCATCTGGACTTCAGCACGACATAGTTTTGTCCCAGAGACTTTCTGAGTTCCTTAGTCTGCGTGAGCTGTTCCTACTAAATACAAATTTTCTCATTCTTCTTATGATAGTGTGTATCACTCTGCATTATCACTGCTACTGTAGTTACTTTTCTGTTTATTCTACCAAACCTAAAATTATTTTGGGCAGGGACTGCATCCACTTGAAATAGGACAGAGATTAGCCCATTCAATATGGAAAAAAGGAAAAAAAAAAAAAACCCATGTCTAGAGAAAGAAAATCTTGCAAGTCACCACAGAGAAAACAATGTTAAATTATGTTAAGGATCTATCCTTTCAAAGAGCCCCAAATGAGTTTGCAAATAAACCCAAAAGAAAATGAAACTGGGAATTCTCACCTAGTAAAATATACTGTATTTGACTATATTACACTATCACAGCTCACTTTTTCTGATTCTTAAGCTTTTTTTCAGAAAAATTTATAGTTTTATGAATGCTTACAAGATTATCAGAATCATTTCAGTTTTTAGAGTGGTATATGGCAAAGAAGTAGTCCTTAGTAAAGAAAACAAAATATATCCCTGTATGTTCATTATTAAAATTTTATTTCAGAGCTCATTCTTTAGCCTTTCATAAGGAATACAGTATCTGAAAATGACTTATAACAATCAAGATTATGCTCTATTTTTCCAAAATGAAAAGCAAAAATGGATATAATTTTTACTAGACTTTTTCTTTAGTTTGAAACACTTTAGTCTGAAGTACTAGGCACTTGATACTTAAAAGAGGATTTTGATTGCATGCGTAATTATTATAGGTGAAGTTTCAGATTATGACCAGTTTCCAGTCTATGTATACATTTCACACTTGATGCACCCATGCACACACATACAGTTTAAAAGAACAAAACTTACTTGACTTTTTGTAACAACCCATCATAGGTGTCTAGCCAGCCTACTACCTTCTGTGTGTAACTTGGGGGTCACACACTTTCTCCCTGCTGGTACCACTGTCTGCTTCGGGCCTATGAATTCTCCGCATTTCTGGGTGGCAGATGAAAGGAGAGAAGGTGCACAGTCTGTAGGTAAGGCAAGTCACATGGCTGTACTTGATTATTATAAGTGGTGCTAGGAAATGCAGCCCTTGGTGAGCTTGCTGCCATTAGAGACAGATTTGGAAGAGTAAGCACTGATATTTGGAAGGTAGTTGCTATCCCTGCTAGAGGGGGCGAAAAAGAGACAAAGACACCCATACATTGTCTTTAGTGAGTAAAGAACGTGACTTACAAGTCTGTGTCACTTCTTGATGGCGATGACAGTGCTTCCTCTGAATAGGGACCCTTCTCCCAATGTGTCACTCACCAAATTCTAACACAGGAGAGGCAATAGTAGGTGAATATCCCCTAGGTTTGCTCATTTGGAACAATCCATCAATAATTTTTCTCTGCTATTAGCACATATTCCTAATCAAAATGATAGAGTATCATTAGTGACAAGGCTCACAGCCCTGCATTCACACTTTTCAAAATTAATTTTAAAATGCACATGTGCATCAACTTAAAATAAGTGTACATAAGTACATTACCACAACACAGGTGAACCTCAGTGTTTCTGTTAAAACACTAAATAAGACCCAAGGATGTTTATCTTCTCTGTTCGCTCATACTTGCATATCAGAACGATAGTACCAAGCTATCTTATCTATGCATACTGTATTTATTTTGTGCAAAGCTAGATTTGCAGCACTTTTTATACTAATGGACTTAAGCAAAGTGCAGACATGGTTGATCACAGAGCATCCCTGCTGAAGGCGTTAATGGATTCTATCCAGATAAAGATAGTGAATTTTTGTGCTACACAAAAATTAATCATGCAGCTTCCAAGTGTGTGCTGCTCCCTTACAGGGGAAGACAAGAAGAAGAAACTGGGGCTATGGCTACTTTCTCCACACAGAAGAAAAGATCTGGTTGACATTCAAGGCAGTTCCCAGTTCGACTTCTTTTACTTGCATAAGTGATTGACAGATTCATCCCAGGCCTCAGCTAGAAAGGAGGAGTCCTGCAAATTAACTCTCACGCAGATCCTAGAAACTCACCACAGTGTCAAGCATCTCATAGGAGGACTAGCTCTGTAACAGTGGGTAACAAATTGTCACCAACTTGGCTTATACCACTGTGCATTCAGTGTCTCACAGTTCTGTCTGTGAGAGCCTGGATAGGCTCAGCTGGATTCTCTGCTTAGAGATTCACAAGGCCAAAATCAAGCATCATATGGACCATCCTATTATCTGAGGCTCCAGAGAACCACACTCTCGCATGCTCATGAAGAGTGAGGCTTCAGTCCTTGCGTGTACAGGACTGAGATCCTCTTGCTGCCCCATTTTCCTGCCTGGAGACCTCCATCTTCAGGCCAGCAGCACCACATCAAATCTTCCTCATGCCAGGCATCTCTCTGATTTCCTATTCTGCCACCAGGAGAAAATTCTCTGCTTTTAAAGTGGTCCCGTGATAAGGTTAGTCCAACTCAGTAATCTCCCTATTTCAAGATCAAGAGATTAATAAACTTCAACATGCCTTTTGCCACATAACACAACAGTCAGGATAATTCTAGGTGACAGAGGCCATAGCAGCTGTATCAGAGTTCTGCTTATTCACCTGTGAGTGTGTCACTCAACAAATATTATTTACATAATCAATAAATTGATTTACTTAGCGACTAAGCTTCTGTTCTAGCTGTACATTCATAAGAATTTCTTTCAATGAGTATGTGACAAGAAAGATAACACAAAAGAGTTAGAAGATGGCTTTGGGGCATGAACTCCAAGTCTCTGTTTATTACTCAGTAAAATGAGGGTGATACCAACCCCTCAAATGGGAACATCAAATGAAATTTTATTCCTTCTCTGTGAGTGACAATTCAAGTTCAGATTCCCTAGCCAGTTTGTGTATTTATCCCAATCATTGTTGAGTGGCCATGTTACTTTAAAAAATATCAGATCATGTTATACTAGTGCTTGAAAAACTTCAACAGCTTCCTGTTGCTCCTTAAAATACTCTGTGAGGCCCTATCCTCATCTCCAGCCCCTATTTTCAATATTTCTCTGCTCTTGGGTCCTTCTGGAGAAATTCTCTGATGATATATTTTCTTGTCTTTCTGTGGTTCTTTGCAAAGTACGCTTCATGTTGTAGATCTTTTTAAGATCAAGTCAGGGCACTTTGGATTCTAGCTCACCTTTTTGTTGCTAAAAGGACTTGTCACACACACACACACACACACACACACACGTTGTATATACTACATGGTTAATATCTATCTGACTCAGAACAAGCAAGGATCATGATTGTTTTTACTCACCATGGTGTCCTGGTCACTATCTTGGGAACTGGACACGGAAGCTTTATACATATTTTTTTTAATTTTTTTTTTGAGACAGGATCTAACTATGCAGTTCAGACTGGCCTTGTGCTCACTTTTGTAGCCCCAAGGCTGGTCTTGAACTTGCAGAGATCTTCCTGGCTCAACTTCCTGAGTGCTGGGATGGCAGGTGTGTGCCAGCATGCCTGGCTCCAGGGCCACATGGTAGGTGCCCATATCTAGGCCCAGGCAGTGCGCCTGGGCATCTAAGGATTGAACTCAGGTCCTTATGTTTGCCAGGTAGGTGCTTATGACTCTGAGCTACCTCTCCAGTCCCAGCTTTATACATATTAACACAATGAAAGAATGGAGAAAAGAGTGAACAAATCCCTACACCATAACTTGGCACATAGCAAGACCTCTGAAAGGCACTTTTTACAATGGAAATGGCAGCAGTCCCTTTAGCACAACCCTGAAGGATCAGGTGGAGACCAGACCTGTGAAACTGTCCTGTATCTCAGATCACCTTGTCACCAGCAGGTAGCTGGGCTGCGGGCTCTTCACACAGCCCCGGTGCTAAGCCCTCTGGTGAGACAGCTTGCTTCTCGTCCCCCCATCCCCATTTCTGGCGTGGCATCAACCTCAGCCTGCTTTTGCCTCACTGTTCTCCTACTGATTGCTCACTCAGTGTCAAATTTCATCCTAATTTCTATGGTCTTTTCCTCCACCTCCTCACCTAAAAGTGACTTTTTCTCTGATTAAAATATGGACCTAAATTCAAGTAAGTGTACTGCAATTCCCACGCTCACCATGAATGAAGGACATGAAGCAGTGCAAACGAAGCAAAATCCCCCTCTTGTTGAACAGAGCAGTAAAGAACACTTTCTCTTTTCTAATACATTAGATAGATTATAATATAATTCAAAACATTTATAGAATCACTTTATTCAGAGGGGAGAGGGGAGAGGGGAAAGGGGAGAGGGAAAAGAAACCATTGATTTTTCTAGTATATTAATAATTTAGGAATAATTGAAATAGCATAGCAAGCTAAAATTTAATAAATTATTAATTTAACAATTAAATTGTCAATATGTTGACAATTAAATCTCCTACTTTATTTTGAGGTACAGTATTTGGGTTAACTTTTTAAAATCTGTATCTGTCTTTTACTCCCTCTTACTAAATTCCACCCTTTTCAGAAATCTAGTTTCTGGATACCATTTCTTTTAATCTTTGGTGTTTTAATCATTTTTTTAATCTTTGGTGTTCCAGAATAACAGAACTATCACTTAGATTAGTGATATTTGCAAATTTGATGAACAATGTAGTAATTACGCTTTCTGTTAATTTAATTCATGGAAATTACTGTGAGTTAGACCAGTGTGCCTTCCTAAAATTTGGGGATCTATTATGCTAAACATTTCAAGTATTTGAAAATAACATTAGAGAATTTAATTAAATAATAATAAATCTTTAGAAATATATCTGAGTTTTCATGCTGTCATAGATTTAGGTATAAACTAGACAAAATAGGAGAAAAAATATAAGAAATATATCATTATTTTTAGAATGATAACCAGCATGCAATGTGATTTTTATTTTTATTCAGTGCTTTTAAAATCCTTTTTATAGCATCTGGGAATTTTGTTTGAATTCACTAAATATAATTCAGTTCTTTATATCCAAGTTATTCTATTTAACACCTAGTTCTCATCTTAATGTACCATATTGATTTAATTTTAAAATCTTAACTGAATAATGAATAATTGATGCCATATTTTAATACTGGCTTACATACATATTCCACTTGAAATTTATATAAAGAGCAAAAGAAATAGGTCCATTCATTTCAGAATGATCTTCGACTCTTTGATAAGAAACTAAGAAACCAAATTGCATGGTGGGAGCTTGTGTCTTGAAAACACCCCATGACTTCAGCCAAAGAAATAGGAGGCGAGGCAGAGGCAGCTGCAGACTTGCCCCACTGCTGGTCCAGAAGAGGCTTCCACAGACAATTGGTGAGGCCCCTGCTACAATCCAGGGGGCAAGGGCTGACCTCTTGCCCCGTCTGACAGCCAGTGCTCTTGTCATCCTGCTGTGCAACAAGTCAAATTAGGCTATAATTACCCTGCAGACAACGGTTTGCAATTCTACATTCAAGTCCCTGAGTCTGGTAGCAGGGAGATGAGTGGGGCTTCAAGGAAGAAGGAAAAGTCAAAAAGTCAAGAGACAAACAGCTTTTTGATACTCTTCTCCAAAGCATGGTTGTGCTGTGTGCTCCCTAAAGAGGACAAAGAATCAGACCACACTGGACAGCATCCACTCTTATTCAAAATACCATAAAGACATTGCTCTCATTTCCATTAGTAGACTTAATATACCAAAGGCTATGTGACTAATAAATAAAAGTAAAGGCAATTGCAGTTCCCACTGTAGATGCTGTTTCCATTATTGATTCATTTTAATAAAAGAAAAAAATAGAGAAAGAATAACGAGCTCAGATATGAACTAGGAAAGACATGACATGACTATATGTTCAGTATCTTTTATCAAACCAATTGTATTTTTTTCTTATTTGTCTATAAAGTCTAGGAGTTATTGGTTAGGGCAGGTCACAGACATTCTTGACAAATATTTCTAAAACTATGCTTTCAAAATATGCAAAATATTTTAAATCAGCAAAATAAGTCGGCTAAACTGCTTAGAAAAATCTCTTAAAGTAATTTTGCTCCTGTTGCCCTTATAAAATACTTGGTGCCTTTAATTCTTCCTATCCAAAGCTGTGATTTATCACGAAATTCATAGTGTTCCCAAGGATGAGACAGATTCTTTAGCCAGTTTCTAACATTGGCTTGTTCTTCCTCATTTTCCGTGTCTGAGCTAAACACTCATCTCCAAGACTGTCATCTTGAAATAGCTCTGGCTATTAATTTTTTTTAATTTGTTAAAATAAACTACTTTGCCTTGATTCTCATTCATTTATACTAAGCTTATATTTTGTACAGTGGTTTTTGGACATATTCTACTTGATAAATCTTTTAATATTTAAAGATAGCAACAATGTTCCTCCCCTTCCTCCCACTAAACTTTTTTTGTGATAGGAACTTTAATCTCATATGGGCATATATGGATATAATTGCTGTGAGGTACCTAAAATGTAGAACAATTCAGTAGAATATGTCCAATGGCTCTGCCCCTTTGCCTCCACTGTTCTATGATTCTATACATAGGTTCTCTGAAACACGTGATGTTTCATCCATTGACTGTGGGTCAAAGCCTTGAAGATTTTTCACATATACTATCTATACTTTGCTTTTTTCCTTTGTTTTCTTAGTCCAACTGGCCAGTTTGTAAATTTACTTTCCCTAAATTTTATCTTGCTAATTTCAACCTAATAATAACAATTTTTAATATAACTCTGGATCTTGATTCTGTCATTCAGAGAGCCCAATCAAAGTTTTGTGTGTGTGTGTGTGTATTTGTTTGTTACAGGGTCTCACCGCACAGCTCAAACTCATAGTGATCCTCAAATATCATTAGTGGAATACATTAATTAAACTGCCATTGACATAAATTATCCATAATTTAATACTATCAATAGGTTAAAATTATATGATTATATATAACTGGCATATGCCCTCCATATTTCTTTTGAGAAAGTCATTTATCTGAACTAAGCAGAGACAAGAAGGATTATAGGCATCTCCTACGATGATACAAGCCCACTAGAGCATTGAGGTCACACAACTTCTGTTCATATTTTATCCTTTGCATTTGCTACCTAAGTGGCACTGTAAAAGTTTATTTAGTCTCTTATTTTAGTTTTTTGTCTGCAAAATAGTAACACATTTCACAAACATTACATCAAATATTAAATAAGATAATATATGTTTAGCACAATGGTAACATATAACAAATATTCATGGAATGACACCTACTAGGTTATTATAATATATGAGTTAAGTGTATTTCTTGTATACAACAGATTGTTGGATTTTCTTTCCTAATCCACCGTGCCAGTCTGTTTCTTTCAATCGGTGAATTAGTCTATTTATATTAATGGTTATAATTGAGATGTATTGACTTACGATCAACATGTTACTTACTTGCTGTCATCTACTCCTTTTTCTTTTGTGTTTAATTGTTTTCCATATTTAGTGGGTTCCTTCTGTTCTCATTGGTGGAGTTCTGATCATTTCGGTCCTTCTCTACAACATCTTTTAGTAGTCTGTGTAGGATTGGCTTTGTCATCATTAAATTCTTTAGTTGTTCTTTATCATAGAAGTATTTCACTTCTCCATCAAACTTGAAAGAGAGTTTTGCAGGGTATAGTAGTCTAGGCTGGAATTTGTTTTCATAGAGGACTTGAAGTACTCTTCTCCATGCTCTTCTTGCCTTCATGGTTTGTGGAGAGAAGTCAGTCATAATTCTGATGGGTTTTCCTTTGAATGTGATCTGCTTCTTTTCTCTAGAAGCTTTCAGTATATTATTATTGTGCTGGATTTCTGGGATCTTGACTATTATATGTCTTGGTGTGTTTTTAATCGGGTTGAAGTTTTTTGGCATTCTGTATGCTTTGGTTACCTGAATGTCAGATTGTTTCCTCATATTTGGGAAGTTTTCTACTATTATTTCTGTACATATTTTTATATCATTTGTATTGGCTCCTTCTTTCTCACTGATGCCTATTAGTCTCACATTGTTCATCTTTGCATCATTTTGCAGGTGGTGAATTATTTTTTCCTGCATCTTAGAAGTTTTTCTCACCTCTTCACTAGCTGCACCAGCATCTTCAAGATCTGAAAATCTAGCTTCACTTTCACTCAAATGGTTTTGCAAGCTTGTGATTGAGATTTTAAATCCCTTTTTATCTCTTCGGCTCTGCTTCATGTGATGTATTTTTTTCCTGTATTGCTCATTCAAGGAATCCATCATCTTTCTAATCTCCTCTATTTTTTATGAGTGTCTTTTTGATAAGCACTTATTAATTCTTTTACTACAGATGTTTCCTATCTGATTTCCTCTATATGTTTCTGCATTTGATTCTTTACTTCAGACACTACTAATTCAGAGATTTCTCTTTTTATTTTAGAGGTTATTTCTGATCCTCTATACCTTTCTGCAGTTGTTCCTTTACTTCATAGCCTATTGTTTCACACATTTCAGCTGTGCGATTCCAAATTTCTTCTGTGCTAGTATCCACTGCACTTATTCTGGGTGGCCTCAGGGCCTGAGATTGCATTTTGCTCCTTCTCTTTGCCATTTTGTATAGCACTGTCCTCTGATCTTTGGTATACAGCTTTGGCGCTGTTATTACCTTACACCTACTGAAATTCAGGTGCTGATCTACTAAGATTGAGTTCATCCACTTGTGCCTGGCTTGGGTCAGACTTCTGTGCTCAGCTCCTTCCTGCTGTAGTCCCTGGAAGTGAACTTGTTGTGTCCCTCTTGCAAGATGTTCTGCTTTATTAGTAGGGTAGTTCTGGCCCCTAGATTGTCTCCAGGAACTTCAGCTGCAGAGTTTCACCCAAGGCCTGTATGCCAGGCCTGGGCTGAGTCTGGAGGGGTCCAGGGGGCTTAGGAGAGCATGCGCAGCTCCCCTACACACTTGCCGGGCCTCTGCTTGAGCTGGATGGGAGGGGTGGATGGTTTCAGAGAGCATGGCAGAAAGAGTCCCAAGAACAAGGTGGTGCAGTGGAAGGTCTCACTCATGGGGCTGACTTGGCTGAATCTGGGGAGGTCCAACCGGTGCAGGGAAGTGTGGGAGCTCTCCCACACACTCGCCCAGCCAGGGCTTGTGTTGGATGGAAGGAAGTCTATAATATATGAATATGTTAATAAAATCAGCTCCTTCTAAATATATTTAATATTTTAAATATAATATGTTTTCCAGTTTCTTTCATTTAAATCTCTCAAGAAAATATCAAATGCTTTTCTACTTTACACATGTATTTTTCATATAACTGATTTATGTTTTTGATCATTCAAGCAGTTAAGCCTATGAAAGATGGGCATGAATTTCATCTAATATGACTTCTTCCAAATATCTCAGGGAATCTATGTGATAGTCTAGTAGTTATACCTTAAGTAGTAAATTCTTTAAATATCCATCCTAGATTTTTCCTGAGGAAATATATTCAATTTTTATGCTTGAAATAAATGTCCTTACAAAAACTTCTAGTTAAACTATCCTTTTTCTAAACATTTATTCACAAGTATAGTTCTTTAATCAAAGATCTAGTAACTTATTTTTACTGATATAAAATGGTAAAGGAGAAGCATATTCAGAATGTTCTAATTACCTATAGTTCAATTTCTAACAAAACTTATTCACAATCTCCTACAAAATTATTTCCAACCAAAAATCTCTATAAATTAGACTGTGTCCAATATTGATAACCTACCTGGAGAAATTAATTCATATATTGATTTCAGAAAATTAAAATAATCTCTATGGGAGCAAATTCTAAGACTAAAGGATGTTTCATATTATAGTTCTAATAAATATATAAAGTCATTGAATATAATTGTTATCTGCCCACAAGCCGTACAAATCCTGAGGAAATAGTAACATCACATATTCATGACATCTGAGTTAGGCAGTAACTTTCAATAAACTTTAATATTATTTTATCTTGAAGGTTCATTATTTCTCACAAGCTAAATGAAACAAAATATTTGGGTAAGGTTGAACTGAAATAAATATTAATATTAATGACAAATTAATAATTATATAATTACTAAAACTTCTTCAGATTCCAGTATTTTGCCTGATTTTTTTTTCCTTTAAGAAAAGAAGACTCAAAATTCATTAAACACAAGTTTGATTCTTTTACCTTGTCCAAAATTGATATATCAACATTATGCATCATTTCCAGGTTACTTTATCAAAGCATACAAAGGTGTAAGAATAAATGATAACAATAGCTGTTTGAGATCTAAAGTAAAAAAAAATAAATTCTTAATTTCAAATCATTTTTCTGTTAATCTCCACTGCCCTGCTTTTATGACTCTTACATTTCAAGAAGTAATGCTTAGTACTAGCTCCCTACCCTGACCTAGTTTACCATTCACCCTTCTCTATGACCACTATTTCTACTACTACTTACAGAAAAATCAATATATGCAGAAAAGTGTATGACATGACTTCACACAAATCTGGATAGGACCAAATGTGGTGACCATGATTAATTAAACTACAAAGGAGGATTAGTAATGTGGCAGAACTTTCAATTCTGGTCATTACTAACTGAATTCTCTGAAGAAGACAGTGGTCTTCCTGGCCAAAAGACGCTTTAGCCTATTCTGTTTATTTGTCAATGCACCTATGGAAACCTGCAAAGAACCAGAGAACCATGAACATGACAAGAGACTAGAAGGTTTTTTCTTTTTCAGAACCCTTAAAATTGCCCAGGCACAAAGTAGATAAAAGTGCAAAAACTTCCTGTGTGCAACCCAGACCTTCTCCATCAACTGGGAACTTGCTCCCATGATGGATTCCCAAAGGAATTTGTGAATTCCTCTCCCACAAATGTGCAGGGGCAGTGATGCTTGGAGAATCAAAATTGCCTTTGAATTAGAAGTTAAATGAGATCTAAATGTTATCAACATTTTAAAGTGGGGTTTAGATGACTCAATTGTACAATCGTTGGAGTTCCTATAATCCAATCATTTGAAAGAAACTGCAGCTTTTCCTCCCCACCTGTCTGAAGATCCATTGCTGTCATGAATGACACAGTAACTATCTGAACCCAGAAGTTTATGACCAACTGACTTCTTCAAAGGAAAAAATGGTCATTGATGTCCTTCACTCTGGGAAAACAACAGTACCGAAGACAGAAATTTGGGAAAAACTTGCCAAAATGTACAAGATCACACCAGATGTCATTTTTGTGTTTGGATTTATAAACCATTTTGGTGGTGGCAAGACAACTGGTTTTGGCATGGTATACGATTCCCTGGATTATGCGAAGAAAAATGAGCCCAGACATAGACTTGCAAGACAAGGACTGTATGAGAAGAAAAAGACCTCAAGAAAGCAGCAGAAGGAACACAAGAACAGAGTGAAGAAAGTCAGGAGTACCACAAAGGCTAGCGTTAGTGCTGGCAAGAAGCTGAAGGAGTAGAGATTCTTCAGTACCTGCCTGCAGTGACTGCAGGTGTTTTCACAAGAGGATTTAATAAACTGTAAAATCTTTAAAAAAAGAAAATGGAGAAAGAAAAAAGAAAGAAAGAAGAAAGAAAGAAAGAAAGAAGAAAGAAAGAAAGAAAGAAAGAAAGAAAGAAAGAAAGAAAGAAAGAAAGAAAAGAAAAGGCAAGCATGAAACACATGGGCCTATGAGATAGCTCACTGGACTAAGCACCTGCTTAGGCAAGTGCGGGACTGGGGTTCAGTCCCCAGCACCACATGCCATGACAACCCCATCCCAGGGTGTGCTGAGCTGGCCATGGAGACCAGGCTTGGTGGTGCACGCCTGTAATCCCAGTGCTGGAGAGGCTGAAAATGAGGAGCACTACCAGTCTGAGCTGTGTAGTAGACCCTGAACCAAATAATCTTGAATTCAATATTAAAGATTGTCTGCCTGTTGGTTGGTTGGTGTCTCAAAGATCAACTCCTTAGTTAATAATTGGCAGGCATATATTTTTGCCTACAGTTCATTTGCCAAAAACGCCTGTTTGGTCTTCATGCTAGGATTACTTCCTGAGCTTCCGAAAATGCAAACAAATGAATAAAAATGGTTAAAATGATCCAAGGATATCATAAATAAATGGGTGAATCAAATAATATAGATATGCACATATATAGTAAGCTAGTTAGTTACTTTAATCCTTCATGTTAGTATGATTAAACACATTTTTATGGAGTATTAACTCTAAATTATACCTTGCTTTACTATCTCTGAATAGATGGTTTAAGAATCTTATTCCTAGGAGTTTACAATCTAAACAAACAGCTTTACATTTAGAGAATATCACTGGTGAAATTGGCATTTACACTTTGACATAAATTATAAAAAGACCATTGTCTTAAATGAGGCCACTTTTAGTAGCAAAACTCAGTCTCAATCATACTAAGTTATGGAGAAAAGAAAATATAATGATTTGATGTAGTGTCTGTGAATTCAGCAACAGAGACATAGCCAAAGGAGATAAAAAGTTAGACTTGAAAAGTTTTAGAGGTCTATTCCTCAGGGTTAAAATCTAAGAGTAACTGAATTTCTTCTCATGGAGTTCAAATGGTAAATGCGGCTTGGTTTTACTAATATTCCATATGATTGGAGAAGCCAGAAAAAGATTAACCAAGGAGTCCTCAGTACAATGGAAAATGTGTCACCTTTGCCTACCCCAACCAAGTAAAACATTATGCTCTTAACTTTAGATTAAATACACCACCAAACAGCTGAATATATACATAAATCCCATTAGAACTGTGCTTCCAAGCTCTGATAAACCCAAATAATCATTTTACAAATAGATGACAAAATAAGACTCAATAACATTTTATTAATTCTCAATGCCAAATTACATATGCTTAAGAAGAGCACCCTTTTCCCCCCTTACTAGTGAAAAAGTAGCTTTTTATTAAGTCTATCCCTTAAAACATCACATTTGTTCTTCCTCCCTGTTGTCTAACAGTGAGAGCTGCAGCTTCTGGAGTGTTTTATTTATTCATATGGCAGTTGCCTTGACGTTTCCAGGTAATAATACGCAGTAACAGAGACAGATGAGAAATCTGTGTCATCCTTTCCCGTAGGGCAAAATAAGCACAAGTAGACCTCTTACACACATACAAAGAGAAAGAGAGAGAGAGAGAGAGAGAGAGAGAGAGAGAGAGAGAGAGAACAGAACAATAAATAATGAGGAATAAGATGAAGGAAAATAATTTCCTAGCACAATATAGGAAAATTACAAATCAAAGCAATATTATAGGGGCCAGGGAGATGGCTCAGTGGAATAAGTGCTTCCCTGGCAAGTGCAAGGGTCTGAGTTCAATCCCTGGTTCCACAAAAAAAAAAAAAAAAAAAAAAAAAAAAAAAAAGCAATATTATACACAAAGTGAGACAAAACCCTCTTCAAATTTCACACTATACACTAGATTTACGCATCATTATTTGATACTGTTTTACTACCAGGTTGCTTCCAAATTAGATATCATTTTCTTTATTTCAACAAACAGTGATGACTTCTAAGGGGCTGAGGATACTTGAAGCATGTTGTCTTCTCTTACACAGTAACTGAAACATAGATTTTTAAATATAATCTGATTATTCAGAGTGTGGTTATTTCCTGCCAAGCAATTATTTGTTTGTCCTTGTGATCACTGATTATATGCCAGACATCATTTTATTTATGGAATACAGAAGTACACAAAATAATTTTCATCAGGAAATTTTAATCTAAATGAGGGGAATACTCCACGAAGCAGGTTAGAGAACAAAGAGGTGGTATCCAGCCAGTCTGGACCCACAGGAAGATACTCAGTAATAATAGTTAGGCTGAGAAAAAATGCACAAAGTTTGGATAAAGAAGCAAGGATAAGGTAAGGGATGGAGTTGAGTCCATAACCAGTCTTCAGGGATAAAATTTTTTAGCAAATGAATAGTAAACTTTATGCCTCTAAGGGCCAAAATACATAGTTCAGAATATTCATTTATGTGCTAAGATTGAGAACAGGAATCATATATTCTTAAGTAGCCCTACACATTTTATTAGCATGTGTACATTTCAGCTTTTGCCTCCTTTTACAAATGACTCCCATTTCTCCAGCCCCTTTGTCCACCTCATTTCCCAAATATCTCAAACTCTGCTCCTTGTTGTGTTATTGCTAGAAGCTATCAGAGAGAATTAAAACGGACCGCAGAAGCCAATCGTTCTCAATTAATATGTTTTTGCCTCCCAGAGACAATTGTCAATGTTAACAATAAAACAGTTTTGGTTGTCAGAATAGAAAGAGAAAGAGACAGAAGTTGAAGCAAGAGAGATTTTTAAATCCTTTTCAACACACAGACCCCTTACTCCAGAGTTCCCTGGCCCAGCAGGTCAACTATAAATGCTGTCAGCCATCTGGAGTGATCAGAAAAGCCTAGACACAGGATCCCGAAGTATTCTTCCTAACCTGTACTAAGTTTTAAAAACAGAGCTGTAGGTTGGAACTCGTTCTGATTCTTAACCTGTGCCCTCAGTCAATGAAATAATTTGCACCTCTAAAAGGTGACCGTCTTCCATAGGTGACTCTGGCTTTGCCCAAGCCATAATGAGGCACTTCTCACATTTTATAAAGCTTCGTTGTATGAGAGTTCAATTTAATAAGTCACTAGCAAACAAAAGATATTGTAGAAAAATAGAAAAAGTTATAGTTATAGTTTAATTTTTTTCTTTAAAATCATAGCTATTCTTTCTTTAAAGGCCTTTTCCTGCCTAAGCTGCTCTCCTTCTTAATTCCACATTCATCTGGCCAATATCTATATAACCTCTATAATTTTTTTCTGTTGTTTTGAACAGTTCAGCTTTGAATCTGAGCCTGAAAACCCAATAAATTTAAAAAATAGAAAGGGAAAGGAAATCAGAAGTTAGATATTACTCTTACCCACTTTAAAAGATGTCATCTATTGTTTCTTAAGACTGCCTCTTGGGATTTTTGTCTCAGACTTCATCAAAGCTTTCCTTCTGAACAAAAAAATATTATTTCATAGGATGGAGGGAATTGGGGAATAAGAAGAGATTCTATTGCCAAGAAAGGAAAAAGTAATTCTATCATTTTATATACATAATTTAACCAATCTCTGAGTTTACTTTAAATTCTTTTTCTATCCAAGTGTAAAATTCTAAAGTATTGACAGTCACATCAGCTACTGCTCATTATGTGTAAGACATAAGTTCAATACAAGGTCAGTAAACTACAGGTTACAGAGCCAAACTAGTCTGTTTCCTATTTATGTATGGGCCATAAGCCAGGAATGGCTTTTGCATTTTTTAAATAGTTCCTTTCAATGGTTATGCATAATAACCTTCACTCTGCCTCTATGATCACTTCTGATTTCATGCATATTCTAGCCTACTTTTGTTTACTTCATTAGAAGCTTATTATGACATTCATGTCATTATCCAATCTGCTTACCAGGGTTGGAAGGGTTTCTCAAAGAGTTAGAATGACACACTGCTGCTCATGATGATTCCAGCTACCTGTCTGTGTGCAAACTCCAGCTCTGTGGCTCTGGGGGATTAACTCAGTCTTTCTGTTTCCCTCCATGTCAAATGGGGACAGTAACTGTCACTGTGTTGATAAATGTAAAACACTCAAAATGATATATTTCATTAATTGGAAATGAAAGGTATGTTTTCAGGTTGCTCCCAGCTTTGACTTTAGAGCAAAGTAAAATATTTGTGTAATTTCCATTTTTACATTAACTGTACTTCTGTAAGATACAAAACTATCTTATGTGTGGTTCTGTACAGCACATCACAGTACTATATATGAACTCTGGAAGGACACCACTTTAAACCAATGTCACAACCCAGGTTATAGCTGCAAGATTAGCAACAACAACTGGCAACAGTTGGGAAATACTGTTCTCACAAAGAGAAATCCCTGAAAAGGTGGAGAGCAGTCTTCAGCGACAGGGAGTTGTCTCCAAGTGAGCAATCCAGTGCGGGGTGTGGAATTGAGGGATGAGCCTACATGGGCTTGTCAGGAAGAGATGAGCCTGGAAGTAGCAAGTTGTGCTTCTGTAAGCAGAGACCAGTAATATGACCTTGATTATCACAAGTAAAGCTAAAATCTACTTTCAATAAACACAAGTTATATTTCCCAGCATTAGGCCAAGATTCGGTTTCCATCACTGAGCCAAAGAGTGTTAGTGGATTACAAGACTCAGTGAATTCCACCATTGGGGCCCAGACCTGCTGACATATTTCAACAAGGATATGATAGGTCTTAGAAATTTAAAACAGAATGTAGGATACAAGGGGCAATTAGCCACAGCTGTGAGAAGAGACAGATATAATGTTAGAAAGTGGATGAGGCCAGACAGCAGAAGCTTAGATGAAAATATAGTCATAATTCCCACAGTTGAATAGGAAAAATAGTGTCAGATACAAGTCTTTAAAAATGAGTGAAACTGAGATAAGCAGAAGGAAAGGGCATTCCTGGTGGAATGACTACCATAAACAATGAAAAAATGAGTTGTTACTAAGGAACGATAAGCTTTATTGCTTGTTTGAGCCAAGGATAGTGATAGGTCTCAGGTGTCATTTTGAGGAATGTGAGAAATGACAACATAAGCAAATAAGGAGATAGAGAATAACTGAAAGCAGAATTGACCCACTGAATAACATGGTTTGGGATCCATATTCAGGAATTTAACACTCTTTGGTCACTGGATTCCATTAAATATTCAAGGAGGGGATTTATTAGACATAACTTTTTTTTGGAAGATAACTTTAGATACTGTGTTGTGTTTATAGTCTAGGCTGGCCAAGATATAATAAATCTTAACTAGGGCATCAGCAGCAATATCATAAATCATTTGAAGAAACATAGCTTTACTTTAAAAAATGCATAATTGCGATAACTCAAAGCAGTTAAAATTCAAGGAGAAACACATCTGTCTCCAAATTCTTCACTTGATAGGATGTCACAGAATTTCCCTGATGCTGGGATCCACCATGAAGACTGTGATAGTAGCTTACAAAAGAGACCTAGAAATCTTCACTGGGAATATTACTTTCAAGACGAGAATTGCATTTACTGCTCAATATCTATGAGGTCAAGTGAAAAGAAAAGACATGAAAATTTCTTGACTCAGATATATGTGACAGTGTTGTATTCCATTTGTGATAACTCTTAAAATATATACTTACTGGGCCAGCCAGATAGCTCAGGCTAAAGCACCTGCTTAGGCACGTGAAGTGACTGGGGTATAATCCCCTGCTTGCCATGCCAGCTCCACTCCCCCAGACTCCTCCCCCAGGAGCCCTGAGATGGTGATTGAGGCTGGGCGTGGTGGTGTGCACTTGTAATCCCAGTGCTTGGAAGGCTAGAAACAGGAGGATTACTATGAGTCTGATCTGTGTAGTGAGACCCTGTAGACCCTGTACTAAATAGCAAAAAAAAAAAAAAAAAAAAAAAGAAGAAGAAGAAGAAGAAGATACACAATTGACAGATGAACACTTGAAAACAATATCCAATATAGTTAATCACTTGGGAAATGATTATTAAAACCAAAGTAAGCAAACACTTCCAACCCAGTGAAATGGCTAAAAATGTTACCACTAAGAAGTTTGGGTGGAAAGGTAAAGCATTAGGACATCTCCACATGCTGTTGGAAATACAAAATGATACGGTCAACAAGCAGAACCCTTTAGAGGATTTTATGGGGTTAAAGATACACTTAGCCTGGTGTAATTGAACACACTTGTAATCCTAGCAGTCTGGGAGGCTGAGGCAGGAAGAGTACAAGTACAAATCTAATCTGGGCAAGTTAGCAAGAATCTGTCTCAACATTTGGAAATAGTAATAAAACCATGGGGATATAGATGAGTGTGAAGACCTTGGGTTCAACCTCCAGTACTACAGAGAGAAAAAGAGACTTAAAAGAGCCAGAAGTCAGATGCCTAAGTATTTACACAAGAACAGTATAAAGTTATGGAAACACAGAAAGTTACACAGCAATGTTCACAGAATATTTATTTAAAATGATCTAAAACTGAAAAAAAATTCAAAAGTGTTTCAAGTGATGAATAGATTTTAAAAACTGCAAAACATCTAACATGGATGAATTTCTAAAACATTACCCTTAATGAAAAAGCACACATATGAAAAACTATGTGATTTGTAGATCCCTTTTTCCCAAACTCAAGGCAAAGTAGTGTCCTGGTGACACTGACTTGAGGCATTGATTGGCAGAAATAAATCAACTACAGAAGGACACCATGACCTTTTTGTGGTTCTGTATCTTACCTAGGTTGGTAGATACATGACTGCAAATTTGCCAGAACTTTTTAATTTACACATAAAATAAATATTATTTACATAAGTTATTCCTCAATATAACTGATCTTCGAAAGTACTTAGAAGGATAATCTCTACCCTTTGATAAGTATGTACCATTTACCAAATCAATATAAGTTATAATTTAGCTTTTACTCATTGAAACTTTATGAGCCCAAACAGAATTGTCTTAAAGGTTTTTCATTGGGAAGGTGAAAAAATAATGCTCATAAACATGATTCTAATCTTTTTGTTTGTCTATTGTTTTTAATAATTAAAGTTACTGTATATTTTAGATATACATAACGATAATGTTCATTATATTAAATTTGTACCTGAACATGATACATCATGATTCTTTCTTTCCCCTTGCCCTCCACTCTTTCAATTCCTCTTGCTGTCCTTATTTACAAAAAAATAAAAATTTTTCCATTATTTCTTTCCTCTCTCTCTCTCTCGCTCTCACTCTCTCTCTCACTGACTCGGGCTGCCTTAAGGGCAAGTCTGGTGTAGCATGTGGTGCTGGGTATCACACCAGTCTCTTGCCTCTCACTGATTTTGTTCAAGGAGGTGCTTTAGACTACTGAGCTAACCTGCCAGCACCTCTTTTCTCATTTCTTTTTTTTTTCCTTCCTTACTTTACTTTTTCACTCTCCCTGGCCTCTTTGCCTATTTCCACATTTTCTTCTAATGCCACAATATCTACTATAGGTCCTTATTTACACTTTAAGTTTCTCAAATGAGAGAAACAATGTGGTATTTACACATTTATCTCATTTATTTCAGTTAAGAGAATGGTCTCAAGGTGTAGCATTTACATAGAAATGTGTCAAGCTTATTCTTTATGGCTAAGTAGTACTCCACTGTATAAAAATAACCCACATCTTCTTAATCCATTCAGCAGTTGATTTATATTTCTGTTGTTTCCAAGATTTAGCTACTACAAATTGTCACTATAAACATGAGTGTGTGTATATCACTGTGGTTTATGCTTTTAATTATTTTAGGAAGATAGCAAGAAGGGGAATAGCTGGGTTTAATAGAACCTCTAGTTTTAGTTTTTTAAGAATCTCCACATTGATTTCCACAGTGGTTGTACCAGCACACACTCCCACCATTAGTGCAGAATTGTTTCTTTTTTTACACAGCCCAGCCAGCATTTGTAACTAGTTAATTTCTTTATAAAAGCCATTCTTTCTGGAGTGAGATAAAAACTCATCAGAATTAAAGCACACGTCTCAACACAAACCCTTAAGCCAAGAAAAGCTTGGAGAGAAGTATTTCAAGTCCTGAAAGAAAACAAGTTCCAACTCAGATTGATGTACCCTAAAAAGCTATCTTTCAAAATTAATAGAGAAATCATTCTAATATTTAAGGATAAAACCCACTGTACCTATAAGCATAGAAAAATAACTGGAAAAATCCAAAAGCAGACTAAGAGGGCAAGGGAATGGACTACCCCTAAATCTCAGAAAGAACACTTACACTTTAGCTAGTAACTCTAATTTCAGACTTTCGACTTCCAAAGCTACAAATCTATATGATTTCACGGCATGGTTATTTCACAGTCTTAAGTCATTGAGCTTGTAGTTACTTGTTATGAAAGTCACAGATAAATACACTTATCAATTTACCTATAAAATACAAGATTTTTCAAAAAACAGATTAAAAAAGTATGCCCAGCTCAAGAAATTCTGGAGCCAATGATAGAAAGAAGACTAGCATTAAGGTGTGAATTGGGCAATAAGCATCTTCCCTGGTATTTTCCCAAGTGTTTTCTTGACCTACACTGACCTGTAGAAACTCACAAATTTCAGAAACTTTCATTTCAGAAATGACAGCTGAAGCTTATAACAGATATAATAGCTTAATGTTCATAAAACTAAGAAGCAGATGATTTAACATTTGAACTCAGGTCTGTATGACTCAACTCAAGACAAGCACAAATAAAGACCAGCCATATACATGTAACATGAATATTATATGATACTAATAATTCTTTTTTGGGGGGTGGGAGAGCTTTATTAACTCTGAAGAATGCAAAGAGATAGAGAGATCCTCTGGTGTGACACAGGGAGGCTGAAACTTCATGTATTTTTGCTAAGGGCCAAATTTGAGGGGCAAGTTCAGTGACATGTAAGGAGCTAATTGGATGCTGCCTTGTGTACACAGAAAAGGTAAATGGAAGCTGCATCTAGGGCTAGAGTGGGGAAGAAGGAGAAAATGGTCCTTGAGAAGATCAGCTGTTGTTTTTGGGATTCGACCATGTTGAAGAAGGTCATAAGTTAGCTGTTTGTACTTGGGCCAGAACCTATTATTTTCATCTTTTAGTTGTTATGAAGGGGTGATGCATCTCTTAGACTACTTCCTGCTGAATTAGGACATTGTTTTGGGGGCAAGGAGATTGACAGGATGATGGTTCATGCCCATATTGAAGTTAGTGCCAGGTGCTTCAGAGAGGACGAGAAGTTTATTATTAATGAAGGCTTACATCTGAGATTGAAGAAACCTTTTGTGACATCTGATAATCATCTGGGCAAATGATCTACAGTCTGCCAAAGAATTAAAGGACTATCAAAAAGCAAGTGATCAGAAACCAGACAAAAAAGCACAACACATGTGTTACCCTAGGGTCTTTGAACCCTTGGCCAGGCAGAGATTTGTAGGTGACAGGAATTTTGAAGACCTCTCAGGTAACAAGGGTTTAGCATCAGGAAAAGTGGAGTTGTCTAAGCACCACTTGGTTTGGGTGATGTGAAACTATGTGCACAGGCAGGTGACTTTTACTGCTGTTGCTGTTGACAGGATGACCAGGTGGAGGCCTGTCCATGTAGGATCTAATCCTGTAGGCTTAGAGGATTTAAGATATATTAATTCTCCAGGAAACATAGATGGCTCCAAGGGAGTGGTACCTACTGGTTGTGTGAGGCAGGCATCCACATGTTGTCACAGCAGGTACCAGAGGAAGGATAGAACAGAAATATAGTCAGAGATAACAGGAAAGTTATCCAGAGCAGGAAAGTTGTGAAGCAGAAAAGGTCTCCCATGCATGAGCTTGAATGGACTTAAGAATGTGGGTGCCTACGAAGTGTCCTGAGTCTAGTTAGAGATAAGGCAAAAGCTGAGGCAAGTGCAGCTCCAGGATAAGTTTGGTGAGGTGGGCCTTTAAAGGCCCCTTTACTTCTATTTCCCATTGATTTTTAGGTGCTCCTGGATGTTGGGGAGTGCAGGGAAAGGCGGAGGGATCCCAGAGGCAAACTAGAGCAGGTGTAGAATGGGTAGCACGAGTAGGACTGAAAGTGCACCAGAGTATGTGGTCAACAAGAGAAGAGGGAAAAGGGAGGGAGGAGCTGATTGCACATTGAGGTTGACTACATAGGATGGGCACTTTGGGAAGAGAGATGAAAGATAAATGGAGCTTTTGGAGGAGATCTCTCCCCCTGAGGGGTATGGGACAGATTGGGATCTCAAGAAAATTATGAGTGAAAAAGTGCCTAGAGTCAGCAGGGAACAGGCCCTGTCTAAAAGGGTCCTGTAGTTTAGAAATCAACACCCACTATGGAGTCTGCAGATCTAATGCAGTGACCTGAAAACTCAAGAAGAACATTACATGTAGCCCTAGTGTCAAAAAGAAAAGAGTGTCCTACCTGAGATGTCCAGTGAGATCCGGGGCTCTGACAAAGTTATCTTCATAGGAGGCCATGGGTTCCAAGCCCCATCATTCCTTTTCAGTGGCAACACCAAGCAAGTCAACTGTTGATGGATCTAGCTGCAGTGAGTTCTCCTGTGCGGCTAAGGAATTGGATGACTTACCCACTCTCTGGTGGACAGTGACCCTCAAGCTTATAGATGGGACCAAGTCCCAGTGGTGGCTACAGGTTGGGGCAGGCTCTTTCCCAATGTCCTTCTTCTTTCCACTTGAAATATGGTCTAGGAAGGTTTTGAGTGGCAGCGTTGTTTGGGCTCAGCATTACATTGCCAACATCTTCCTTTGGTATCCCGAGTGTTGCAGCCAAATGCTGACACGTACATATGGTTAATTTTTTGTCTCTATTATTGAGGATATGAAAAGCCAGATTAAGTAGATCTCCCTGGTGGGGTTTGAGGGCTGAGATCTCTCTTAAGCTTGGCATGAATGTCAGGAGTAGATCAAGATATAAAATAGTAATTAATGACAATTGCTTCTTCAAGGGAATCTGGGTCTATGTTAGTATACTTAGTTGGGAGCAATATACTTAATTATTAAAATTTTATCTAAGCATTAAGCACCTTGAAATATAAAATGTAACCAGAGAACTCATTTCTTACCAACCATGGATGTTCTAGTAGTTAAATCACTATAGAATGTTAACAGACATCAGTTATAAGAGAACATTTGACATCAATAGTCATACATAGCAGTGCAGTGGAACAATCACGATGAAATCTCCATTTTAGCTAGCATAAGTTTTTGTTAGAAAATGATCATTTGACTGAAGACCTGATGCTGGCTTGACATGAACCTTTTATTACAAATATTTGGAGCATAAGAGAAATAATAAATACATTCAAATCTGAAAGAAAATTTACACTGTAGACTACTGTACCTTTTGGAAGGCAAGAATACATTTAATATACCAAGAGCATCTTTTATGAGAAAACTTAATTTTGATTAATTTTTTGAAAATCTTTATCTTTTAACCAATGACCAAATTATTGGAGGTATCTTCCAAGAGATTATGGAAACTGTTGGGCACTCCTTACTAATTAACAAAGGTTGTCCACTTTTCCACCCACCAATTAAGAGTCCTGTCCAATAATCTCTCCCCATTTTAATGATTTATGTTTAATTATGTTAAAATTTTTCATGACAAGTGAGTAACCAATTTTGATATTACTTTGACCAGCTAGTAACTAAGGAGAAAGCATGCTTGTAAGTTTATATTTTAAAATTTAAATAAAAAGTGGAACAGCAGTTCATGGAATGACATACAAACACATAAACAAATACAAAGAACACACAAATTAACATCTTTACAAAATCAGATTGTATTCAAATATATTTTTGATCAAATTTTAGATTATAACATTTTAACTTTATAATTATAAAAAGACAAGTAAGAACTTTTTTTAGTTCAATTAGTAGAGATCTCTTATAAAAATTTGAAAACATAAAACCTCTTATTTATAGTTACTAAATATCTCAAGAGTGGTCCCAAGATGGTGGTGGCCCATTACATGATGAGGCACTACAAGGTGGTGTTCTGATGTCATAAGAAAAGTGACTGTAATTTGCTGGTGGAAAGCCACATAGTGGAAGGCCATCTGGCACACAAGATGGCAGTGGCTTGTCATGTGATCAGGTTTCACAAGTTGGCATTCTGACATCACAGGAAGAGTGACCCTATGGTGTTGATGGATGGCCACATGGTGCACAAGATGGTGGCAGCCACATGGTGCACTAGATAGCAGTGACTGGCCACATGGTGAACAGTTGCAGGTCAGCGACATAGCTCGGGTAGTTGTTGTGGGAACAGGTATGGAATACAGGAGGAAAAAAGGTAGGAGTGTCCACAGGCACCTGAAGTTCCATAAAAGGGAAGGATGAGAGGCAGAGAAATATACAGGGGAAACAGAAGCAGTAGAAGGCAGAATTGCTGTTATAGGGGATGGAGTAAATAAAGACATGGTCAGAGGAGACTGACAAGACAGAGTTTGTAATGGAGGGGATGGAGAGGGTAGTACCAATAGATAAGGAGAAGGGCTAGCTGAGGGAACAAGGTAGAAAGGATGTATTTTCAGAGTCAACAAAGCCTTTTTTTCTTGAACTAGGAGTTTATTATAAATACAACCAGCAGAGAAAAGCTCAAAACCATATACAAGCCAAAATCAGAATGACAACTGGTGGGATAGAAGGGCATAAGTTGATCCTTTGGCTCAGCCAGTACCCCAAATAAAAACCAAGATTCATGCCGAGTTTAGAGATAAGAGAAAAAGGAGTAATATGGTATTCTGTTGTACAGGGTATGGCCAAAGAGAAACGGTAGAGTCAATTAGACCCTGGGTTCAGGGCAGGTGGGCAAGGTGCCTCACAAGTACTTAAGCCAAATCTAAGCAGTCCTCAGATTTACTTGGTGTTACTTGAGCCCTGACTCACTCCCCCCGCCTCTGAGGATCAACTAGCTGCTTCCCAGGTCTTTTAGGCTGAGGGCTGACATAGGTCCTGCCTACAGTTTAGGCTGACTGCGGAGAGAGGCAGGAATCACTGCTTAACCATAGGACTTGCCTCAGCTCCCGAAAACCATAAGAGACTGGCTGAAGATTCACTCAGTGCTTCCAGCAGCCATGCAGACTTAGCATCCTTGGCCAGCTCCTGCACATCCTGCTTATCTGTGGCCAGCATGATCCGGACGAGGCTGCTAAAAGATACTGGATGCCCAGGGATCACTACCTGGTACTAGAATTGGTGCTAGCCAGCAGGTCCTGCACCCAAACATTTGGTCAGTACTGGGCTGCCCAGATTCATTTGTTGACACAGCAGCTACAGAGCAACCTGATCACCTTGGCACTCCAGCTTGCCCCTGGTTAGGACCAGTCGGTTGCCATCTGGCTGTAGGCACCTAAGTGAGGGACCCACAAGCTGCTGGCAGAGCTGCTGCTTGAGGTCTAGCCTGAGCCACTCCACAGCCACCTGTTCTCCACAGAGGTGGGACTGATCTACTAGGGTCTTTTCAACCATCGCAGCAGCGTAGTGTGAGCTGAATTCGAGCAGTGCTATCTGTGGGGGTTGCGGGCCACGACTGGGCAGTAGCTGCACCTCCTGCAGGCCGGGTCTCAGCGGCTGCAACACTAGCGGCAGTATGTTGTGGGCCACCCCCAGCGGCAGCCCATCCATGCTTAGCTCGCACTTCTCGGTGCTGCGGCAGATGAGCAGCAGCCATGACGGCCACAGAGGGTGCTTGTGCAGTGTGGTGATGGCCACCTGGGCACCACACCATGAGCTGTAGTGGGTGTGGACGAAACCATGGTCTAGGCCACTAAAGGTCATCATCAGGCGGAACTCTTACAGATGGCCCAGGCGCTGAAAGAGTGGAATCAGCTGTTGCTTGCATATCCTGGAGCAGCTGTTGGGTAAATACCTCAGAGCGGGGGCAGCAGGCTGCCCACCCAGCCTGAGGGTGGCCCCTCTACTTTCTCTGCCTACTCACTTGCACTAGGCAGGTGCCCATGTCCATGATCCACGCCCCCAGGGCCTGCTTATTTTCGAGATTCACCCTCTCACACCATTGCTCACATTCGCGTTTGGACTGCATGGCTACCCAACAAAGGCTTTAAGGGATTTCTGACCATTTGCTGTTCCAGTAACAGGACAGCAAAAAGTTCAGGCCACTGGCTTCCATTGTCAAGTTTATATTGTGGCCAAGCTGTCTGGCAATAAAACTTAGTTGTTTGGGTTTGAGATATCCTCTGAGTGGGAGAACACTGCCATTCTTTAGGGAAAAACCGAGGGTGTGTGTTTTGGAGGATAGGAAGGAATATTTCCCATGGTGACTGAATTAGAGTGAGCCAAAGATTAGGGCAAACCCCACATCACCGCTGTTAAGAAGTCATCACTTTTTAACTGAGAATGAGTGTGAGAGGGAAAGCCAATGCCTGTTTTAACAGTCACCACTAGAAAAAGCTGGGCACTGGGGTCCAGACAGATATGGAAGAGGGGTTCTGCTGTAAGCTCATGATTTGTGAGACGAGGATAACAATGAGGCAGGACTTCCCCTGACAGAAGAGTTTCGGCTCTTCTCAATCTAGGAACATTGAGACTGGCTGGTGTTGGAGGCGAGTTAATAATGGCAGGCAGCAGAGGTAGAAGAGAGCGGCTCATTGGTGAGGAAGCACAAAAACCAGAGGAGTCTCTAGGGAGCTACGGGGCTCACCAGTCTGAGTCACAGAACCAAAATGTTAGGTTTTTTGGTAGCCATAGGGAGGCAGAGAAGCAGAAATAAAAAGGGGGGGAGCCTTCATTAACTCTGAAGACACAGAGGATCAAGGGCAGGGAGGTGGCAAGGTCCTCTCTCAAAAGTTATTTCAGCTGATCATTACAAGAATTCCATAAATGAGTCAAAGCAAGTGCTATTTGTTATATTTTACAGATTAATAAATTATCCACAGCCAAAGAGCTCTACATGGCTGAGCCCAGAGCCCCTGTGGATTATAGAGGAAGCAAAAGTGAAGATCAGCATGATCAGATGCATAAACTTCATGGAACACACTGGAGCTGGTTAGTGTATCTTCTAAGTACAGGTAATAGAAGTTCTTTTTTCTGAATAACTTGGTTCTGGTTTGCTGGGGAGAAATCCCTTGTTGCATCACAATGTGAGACAAAGCAGAAATGGAGCCAGTCATATGCAGAAAAGGCATGTGTCCAAGAGAGGCAGGCAAGACCTCTACATTCACTTCATAGTGACTCATTCTTTCAGGAGTCAATTCAGCGCCAGGAGACCCACTCCCCCTAACAGCATCAATCTGCTTGTGAAAGTGAAGTCTCCATGACCTAGTTACTTTCCATTGCATCCAACCTTTTAAAATCTCTTCCACCTTGACACTGCCACACTGGGACAACTGTCCAGCACATGAATATTTGGGGAAAATCTATATCCAAATCATAGCAGTGGAAATCATCTTACAACATATTATCATAGGGAATGGAGTGGAAAAGATTTCTCAGTAGACACATAAAGACCTTTTAAGTATTGCTCTTGGCCTTGCCCATTAATATAGGGAGAAAAATCCTCCCAACCTGTTAGATATCCATTATGAGTTTGTGTACTCCAAAATCAAAGAATAAAGGACCGGCCAAATAGCTCAGTGGACTAAAACACCTGCATGCAATTGCGGGGGCCAGGGGTTCAATCCTCTGGTTTACCATGCTGGTCCCACCCCCAGGGCACGCTGAGACGGCAATTGAGACTGGGTGTGGTGGTGTACACCTGTAATTCCAGCTCTTGGGAGGCTGTAGACAGGCAGATCACTATAAGTCCAATCTAGTAGTGAGATGCTGAACACTCTGTAGAACTGTCCCTAGAAAAATACAAAAAATAAAATAAAATAAAATAAAATCAAAGAATGCATTTTAGGACCTATGGCAGTTAAGAGCAGATTCTATTCATTGGGGGAAAAGAAAGCTTCTGTCTGAGAGAGAGGCAAAAGGGATCCCAAGTGGGTTGTGAAGGACCTCACATTTCCTAGGGAATTTTATAGAGTAAATCCATGATGTGAGGCAGGTCTAAGCTGGGGAAAAATGGGAAATCACAAAGTGGGCATGACGTGGGACAAAACTACAATCAAACAATATGATTATGAGTATAATTGCTCAGGTAAAAGTTATTAATCAGGATCAAAAGGGGAAGCAATTCACATGGAAAGCAGGCATAAAAACAGAACAGGAGCTTTTCCTGTAGGGAGTTGGGTCAGTGACTCTTTCTAGCTTCCTCAAGGTGATGGATACATATTTAGAATATCAACCCCTGATGTTTATCCTTAGGAATTCTGTGGGTGCATTTGTTCTAGCTTTTGTCTTGAGGTCTTGCCCACAGCAGAGAAGTCTGTCTCCCCAACAGTTGCAAAGTTGGCACTGGCTCCTTCAAGGGCCTAGCCCTATCTAACTGCCTATAATATTTTTATCTAACTAAGCTGCTTATCACACCACAAGTGATGCCTCCTAGGTACCTGCTGAATCTATTGGAGTGGTCATAAAAACATACAGAAGCAGAATTTTGCATAAAGACACCTTGATCTTTGTTTTTCTAGATTATAAGGAGAGAAATTGAAAAGTAATATTGTAGGAGTAGATGCACTTTTTATAGGAGAAAGTAGCTATTAAGAATGATTTTCCTCAGAAGATAGTGTAATTTAGATTTGAAAGCTCATGCATTCAAGAACACTGTTCTAATGCAGGGCACTTGGTGAGTTAACAGGGATTTAAGAGTCAGGTGTTGTCATCCAACTCCTCAGAGTCTTTGCTTCCTACTAAATTGGCCACTTAATCATGTGACGCAGAGAAAGAGGTGCTGGTAAACCAGAGTGTGAGTACTGAAGGGCACATAAATGGGAGGTGAGAACACGACAAATGCACACTGAAGCAATTCCCTCTGGGATAATCCTGCTCTCTAATATAATGAGTGCCTAGCAATCCAATCAGAATTTCTATTATAACTATTAACCTTGTTCATTGTAGTCAATGTTCAGTCTATTTAAAATATCAACTATATATATATATTTAAAAAAAGAGCTTTTCAAAATGTATAAGGAATGTGAGACCCTTTCCTTGTGGAGGGTAAGAATTAGTCTGTTCTTACTTAATGTTTGCAAATAAGAGCTATTACCACTGTCGGATGTTGCCTAAGTGCCCTTTCCTGGACCCTGGTACAGATCTTAGCTCTTGTCACACCCTGATATAGAGTTTTCTGATCACATTCATTTATAGAATCTCTGATTGCATGCTGGCCTCAGACTGCACAGCTGTTAGTGCTGGCATTGTGATAGATCTATCTGAATCCAAAGTCCTTATTAGATTTTCTTGAAGGGTGGGGACATTTTAAATTTTGAAATAAATCTAAACCCTAACTGTAAAAAGGAAGGAAAAACCAGAATACATTTCTAACTCTAGCAGCAGCTCCCATTCAGCTATGTCTGTCACAGGTGGCTATTTGGTTTTGTTAAATTGAATAGTGAACTTCTGGTTGATTTTTAAGCATTTCTTAACTTTTCTGTGATACTTACAGGCTTTCCCCAAATGCTTTGGGTAAATAAAACTTTAGTACAAACCCTCATTGTTATAAAATCTACAAACTGGTCACTTCATAATCTCTATTGAAGTAATTCATAAGAAAATAGGACCCTACAGATTGTTTACCAAGGAAGAGGAACAACACATCACTTAGTGGACAGCAGACTATGCATAAGTGTTTATTTTCCTTATTTACTATCCTAGAGCTCAGAAAAAAATAAATGTATTTACTAAGAGCAAAATATTTGTTGAACATTCTAAACAATTGCTGCCTAAACTAGGAGAACAAAATACATCAGACCCAAGATACAATGCCCAAGGAAGTGGCTAAATGTTCAGTGCAGACCTAATCATTATTTATTTATTCTTCTGGCAATGCTGTGGGAACCTTTAGTCTTGATTCTTCTGTGTCTCAGAAGCATAATCTTCAGGAAGAGATTCCAGCCACACCTTTCATCCTAATCCCTAATCTTAGCTCAGGAAGCCAGCAAGGTACAGATGTACACCAGGATGTTTTCCTAACCCTCAGCAAAGTCTCAGAAAATGATAGTGTTGTTCAAAACATGGGACAACACACCACCTCCTTACATTCTCGTTCAGGTTTATGGTATCAGACAAGATGTCACTATGTCCCCAGGATTGACTCATTCTTACTAAGAACAAAACATATTCTTTAACATGGAAATGGAATTCTCTGTCCATGAATCAGAAAGGGAAGTGAAGTGCTCACCTGTGCTCTGATGAATGAAGAAGGTGGGAAACTCGTTATAAACCAAAGACAAAATATTTGAAGAAGTCACAAAAACAGATAATTAATTTTCTGCTTTGCTCTCAGGTAACATTCCTCAGAGAGGAAAAAAAATAATTCCTATGCTCCCAAGAATTTTATTTTTTTAAAAGGAGAACATTTGAACTCTCCAAAGTTGGTAGTCGTCTCACTCCTGAGCATATAAACCACAAAAAAGACTTGCTGTCTGAGGCCATAGGCAAATAATAGCATCTATATTTTAATATCAATCATACTTTTAAAAGTGCTAACCTTTTAAAACTAATGTGCTACTGACAATTTGAATGTTGATATAATGTTCTAAAAATGTACCGTGATTAAGAAGCAAAGACAGTAGGTCTGCATATTCTCCCTTTGATGAACTTAATCCACTTAGTTCTGTTTTGTCCAGACTTTACTATAGGAGTCACTTCACTTTTGCAGCACTGTGAAAGCTACTTTAGAAACTGGTGGTCAGCAGTTACAGAGTTTCTAAAACCCTCAACTCAAAATTTTAAGCAGAAGACCTCAAATCTACACTATTCAGTGATGTTTTAGTAACCAGAGGATGCAGTGTTATATAATATTCAACCTTCCAGTTCCTGCTTTTTTGGTGGTACCAGGGACTGAACTCAGGGCCTTGCACTTGCCAGGGAAGCATTTATTCTACTGACCTATCTCCCCAGCCCTTGTTCCTAATTTTAGAAAAGGATTTTGCATTTGATATGATGACATATAGAAATTACACATATATATCCATATATTCCCATCAATAATCCAAATTTTCTATTTAATAAATTTCTTTGACATCTCAGAACTAATGTCAGATAAGAAATCACTGAGCAATGCCAAAGTTATATTCAAAAGAAGATTATGAAAAATAATTTCTGCCTATTTACTTCAGTGAAAATCTGATATGTTCCTATATATATGAACAAAATTTTAATTTTGCCCAAGTGACTATCAATTTGATATTGAATCACAATAGCAGTTTGTAAAGATGAAAGATTTTGTAGATCATGTTTAAAAACAATTATAAAGAAAAAATTTTCTATGTATCAGCTTATATTTTGACCACTATTTTAATTTTTTTTCTCTTTTTAAAATGTACATCTCTGTGTTTCTACACACATTTACATAGTCTTTTAACCAAGATCTCCATGACTAAAAAACAATAGCTAATTACTAGGAAAAAACAGGCAGTAAATCAAACATGATCTTCTCATTTGTAGTTGCTAAAAGCCAAATATGAAACAGACACAGAAATAAACATGTGATTGGAACATAATTGTGTTGCAGCCACAAAATAAATAAAATTTCAAGACTACTCTGTTCACCCTTTTGTGTGTGATAATTTTTAATAAAGAATCAAATGCTATTGTGTCTTTAACAAAGAAAGAGAAACATATGCTAAAATAACAGTGGTAGTAGTAGTAGTGGCTTTTCTCTTTCTCCTCGGAGGGGGAGAAGAAAAGTCTTAATAGAGTTCTCCCTGGCATTTGGATTATGAACCCATCCTGGAAAGTTGGAGGGAGAATGCAACACATATTAAGGAAATGTGGATTCAACCAGCGTTCCATCCGATGTGCTAAAAATAACGTCTTGCTAGGAATTCCTTTTTTATCAAACACACTGGGCCAGTTTCTCCTCCTACGAATGCTGGTGTGCTCTGTGGGAAGCAGCCCATCCTCTTTGTACTGAAAACGTGTATTGTGTCTTATCTGCAAATCTGGACAAAAAGTGCCGCTAAATTAAGAGCTACATGCCACCTTCTCTCCCTGAAATAGAGAACAAGGCTGAAATAAGCTCAAACTAATATATTTTTGAAGAAAAACAAATGATTGTGCAGGAAATGTTTATTTATACTTTCCGAAGGAAGTTGTGCGGGAGAAACAAGTCAGAAGCCTTGCCACGGAGGACCACAGATGATCTGCAGTGAAAGATTATCATCGTGATTTAACCTGAAAGGAAACTGAAGTGTATGTGGTACAGCAAGATAGAAGTCTCCAAGACAGAAAAGTGGCTGCCTCGTCAGTTCTGAACTACAAGAGCTGGCCTTCACACCCCAGTCTGTGAAGCTAAACAAATGCATTGTGTGTAAGAGAAAAGCGTGCCTTAGACTTAAACCCCAGCAGAGCCGTCACAGCCCATAAATTTAGCCACGATGAAACTGCACTTCGATTTTCGGCAGTCAGTGTGAATGCACTTCCTGAGGGCAGTGTTCCACTCCCTCGCAACATACAACACACAAGACACGTTCTTATTTGTTTGAGAAAGTTTTAATCCTGAAACACATTTCATAGTAATGTTCTAAGAGACTTACTATATATGGTTTCTCAATTGAAATATCTCTATTATTTATGATTATTAAGGAGTCTTTCAGAGACCAACAGTATAATGCGCCAATGCAAGTCAACATTTCCTTTAAAGTATTGGAGAGTGAAACATAATAATAATAATTTTATTTTATTGAATATATTATACTCTGGGCCCTTTTTTAAAGTATTCTTGATTATTAACTCATCCAGAAACCATGAAATCTGGGTAAGGCAGAAAATTTGAGTATTCTTATTTAATAGATAAGGAAACAAACAAATTGCCTAATATTACACCAAGTTCTGTGTTACAGCCAACATTGAAAACCAAACAATTTGATCGAATGTCTATGCTCTTAATAATGCTGGTTTGCCTATGATATTTTAAAGGATAATTCCTTATTTTCTGTCTTTGAGACATGGTTACATATTTGCTATAAAGCAGTGTTTATTAATTTTTATTTTCAAAATGTGTCCTTGAACACACACATTCTTCCTCTTCTTTTACTATTATGACTCTACTGTTTTTCAATGGGACATGATTTTTTTTAATTACAATGTTTTCCTAACTCCAAAAGAAAGAATAGTATATCAAGAAAGCAAATTAATATTTACATTATTTTTAATTTTTAAGGTAGTTATCCCACTTGCATAATGGAATTTTGAAGACTATGCTCAGAATTTTGTACAAAAGAATGAAAGAAAAATCCAAATCTTTGCAGTCTTCATAAACTTGCTTCTTTCTCTTTACAGTGCTGGTTTCTGTATATCTGGGTTTTAGGAGTTTCTGACTGATTCAAAGGAACTCAGAAGAGAGACCTTTGCATTTTTTCCTCTTCCTTATATTGTTTTCTCTCAGATGATATTAATCTTTAGCATTTTCCCCTCTCTTCCCTGAATGAATTAACAACTTCTAAGTGTGGGCAAGCATGAAAAAAAAATGTTGTTTGTGAAATCTTGCCCAGGTTTGTTGATGACAGTAAGAAAAGCTGCTTGGAGCTAAAACTAGCAAGTAACTGTGGTTTCCCCCAAAATGGAAGAACTTTCTGTCAACAATCCAATGGGAAAGTACGTAGTCGGGCCACGTTGGAAGATGGCTGTGAAGTAGAGCTGAATTTCTTCCTGTAACAACCTAATTGTAGAGAAAATATTAGTAGCATATTTTTTAAATATTCAATTGCACATATCATCTAAGTACAATCCAATAAAAGTCATACATGTTATAATTACAGTATTCCTTTCTACTATGAAGTCAAGAAAGGTGGAAAAATGTTTCTGCGATAATTCTATGAATGTAACAAAGTGTTTCAAATATTTCCAATTTTCAATAGTTAGGCTATTCCTTAATTTATCTGATATATTTGCTATATAAGTTAGGCAAAGTATAGCTTTATCAAGTATAGAAATAGATGACTTTTCAGGCAAAATAGATGTGCCTTGTAGAGTTTTTTTCCCTTTTAAACTGATCTACAGTTATCTTATTTTGCAACTATGAAACACTTTCCTACATTTGCTCCATTTAATAGATTGGAAAACATTTTAATCCCCATTCCATTTTCCACCCCTGATTCTCCCAAGTTATTGGTGACAGCTTTGCTATGCTACATGAACTAAGCTTTTAGGAAGAATACATGGAGAGAACTATAAAGGGATTCATTTTGTCACAATTGGGTGCACTGTGATATTCTGTTTATGTTCTTGAGTCTTCTAAGAGTGGTGGGGAGTTTGGGCCATATAGTCACAATGACAGAGGAGGTCCCTGTCCACTGTGGTCTTAAATAGACCTGATCACTTCTGGGTAGTAGAGGATTCCCATTTGCATCTAGAGGGTGCAATGCCACCGGGCTGACTGTCATCTCCCTCTTGTCCTATTTCGTAGGGGCTGCGGTGCACTAGTGATAGATGAGAGACTAGGTCAGCCAGCATTATGCATAATGAAAGGGAGTGATACTCTATCTGTGGCATAGCACTGGGGTTTGCTGGCTTTTGGAAATTTTGTTTTGTAGCACAGTCATCCCAAAACAGGGAGACTCTTTATTAACTTAGCAGGCGTGTGATAACACTGTGGGAGTTAGAGGGTGTCAGGGCCCTGGTGGCCTCTGTGAGATGTCTGGAGCAGCCCATTAAGATGAGAAAGGATAAACAAATTCTATAGTTTACCCTATAGTTTATAGTAGAAGTGCATGAGAACTGCACTTTGGGATGTTTACATATATTTTAAGCTTTATTTTTATCTTTTAAATTCACTTTTTCTAAAAAAAAAAATTAAGACTTGAATTTTTCCTTCCCAAGGCTCCAAACAAACATTGAGAAACAGGATTTAGGAACTTGACCATGTATCATCTGACTATCTGAAACTCCTAAAAAACATGCTAAGCCCAACTTAGAGATAGGCACTGAAACAGAAAGAGACAGTGCCTGCCTCAGGAGAGAATTACTCGGGGACATGTTAAAAGGTGAAACTGAATTAAGAAGAGACATTAAGTTCCTCATTAAGCACCTCCAAAAAATATCCATACATATGAGTTCTATCAAAACAGGATGCAGTTTAGGTAATTTCTCTTGTACAGCAAGCAGAAGAACATCACTTACAAAGTACTAAAATAAGCCAAAAGCTAAAGATAGTATTTCAGATGTAGTTTTCTAGACTTTTAAATATTACACTGATCCTCAAAAACATGTTTAATATAGGAGTGAATACTAAGAATGAATGAGGGCTGGGGAGATTGCTCAGTGGAAAAAGCACTTCCCTGGCAAGTGCAAGGGCCTGAGTTCAATCCCTGGTTCTGCCAAAAAAAAAAAAAAAAAAAGAATGAATGAAACCTTTCTAAAGAAAAGAACAAGAGACATCAAAAATACATTCTTATATAGTCAATATATAGTCAGTAGTCACGTATAATTGTATATTGATTGTGTGCCGTGTGGATGAATAGCTTTCTCAGCATGCTTCAGTAACTTCAAAGATGGTAATACTATTAGTGCCTAAAAGAAATTACCCAGTAGGCTGATGTGAATTTTAATATGACTACATTCAAATTTCAGACAGCTCAAGAAATATTGTCTTGTAATAAATATATTAAACATTTTTTTCTGGATACAGAGATGGTTCCTGATTTTTCAATAAAATGAAATGACTTAGTTTTTTTTTTTTTTTTTTTTTTCAGGCAGGTGAGCTAACTTTCTTTCTTTCTTTCTTTCTTTCTTTCTTTCTTTCTTTCTTTCTTTCTTTCTTTCTTTCTTTCATATCAGGGATTTAACTCAGGACCTTGTGCTTGCCAGGCGGATGCTTAAGCTGCTGAGCTATCTCCCCAGCCCAATTTTTTTTCAAATATAAAAATGTGCTTTGGTCTGGAGAGATAGTTCAGTGGTATAAGCACTTGCCTAGCAAGCTCAAGGACCTGGGTTTGATCCCCAGTACAACATGCTGTGCCATTCCTGGGCACACCATGCTGACCACTGAAACCAAGTGTGGGGGTGAAAACCTGTGATCTCGGCGCTAGGGAGACTGAGACACGAGGATCACTAAAAGTCCAAACTGCATAGCAAGACCCTGTACACAAATAAATAAATAAATAAATAAGTGTGTATTTCATAATTCTCAAACTTACTTCCTCAAAATTATACAGTTGCAACTTTTAGAAGTACTACACCTAGCTTCCAAAGACCTCAGGTGAAAACTCTTTTTCAAACTGTGCAGGGCTGGGAGATAAGTATAACCCTGCTCAGAGAAACAGCAGACACACTTGTTTCCTGCTGGCCTGGCCTTGGGTGAGGCTCTGGGATGCTCAGAGATCTCGAGCACCAGTCTGGGTCCTCCTGCTTTGAAAGCTCCTCTGAAGGACTGTGAATGCCTTTCTGAAAGTGGGTGGAGCAGTATTTGCTCCCACCAAGAGCAGGGGCATTGGCTGCCTGCCTGTCTGGGACTTATGCAGGTAACACCCACATGTGCCCCAGGAGCCTCCCAAGCCAAGGGCCTGTGTCCCTCAGCATCCCACAGAGCTATAGTAGCAATCCCCAAGGTACATTGCCTCACCCCCTGTTGGTCCAGTTTTCTTGCCACTGCACAGAAAGTGAAAGTTAGTAAAATTGGACAACAATTAGAGTTCACACTGAAGCACTACTAAAGTGCAGCAGCTGCCTACATCAAGATCTCTGCTGAGGAAAGGATAATTCATGTCAGTTATCTCAAAGCATAGTTTCCATTCTGACTTGTGTGGTAACATTATTTCCATAGCTAGCATTTTCAAATCAAATTGCTGAGTCCCATATAGAGTCCCTCTGACTGACAGGAAGTCTCAGATGTACTGTGGGCTAATAAGCCTCATCTCCTACCAGAGGACTTCAACCTCAATATGCATAGGATCTCCAAAAAGAGACTAGAAAATCTTTGTGCACGGAGTCCATTTCTGCAGCTGCACCATAATAGCTTTTACTGGATTTGTTCTTAACTGAGTGGCAGATTAACATTAGCCATAGTAAAGCTTAACACTTATCCACTTTTTCCTGTATTCAAGCCCATTCTAAGAGCTTCTTTATTTTCTTGAATTTAACCTTCATGAGAAAAGATGAGACATACTTTCCTGGAAGACCCTCAGCTAAGAGAGCGGAGGCACACAGCACTGAAGTGCTCTGTCTGTTTTTGGTAAACTTTGTAATAAAATTGATACTCTTACCCATATTTTTTTGCTGAATCTTATGCATATTGTAATTTGCTTGCCAAATTTATTCAGGGAATGAGAATAAGCGTGTCTGGAAAGTGATTGATAGAGGTCGGTCGTTAGGGACAAGGCAGAGAAGTCATGTAAGGCAAGAACAGAAAACACTCAGGCACGTACAGCAATCCATGTCCGCCTTCTAAATAATGCCATATCATCAAGAGAAGTTAGTTTTAATTATGTTATATACCAGTTAGGGAATGAATTAAGACATCTTAGACAATTTTCACCCAAAGTGGTGAAAATAAAAGAAAAAAATGAGCTGCTTACACAGATAGGAGATCAGAAAGAATTCTCTTTATATCTAGTGCCAGCTTTTTATATGCAAATTGCTTCAACACAATACGCTTCTGGGGAGAAAGGCAGCTTTCTTATCACTCATGAAAACCTTTACTGAAAGTGGAAATAAGAAACTCACAAGGAGATCTTGGTCTTGTTTCTGTTTAGCCTTAGGTACACCCTCTGCTTTCCTGTGCTTTCTCCAATTTAACAGTTTAACAACTCAAGAGTAACTGAAGATACCTGAATAAATACAATGGTGTACCAAAACGTTGTGTTTGGAGAAAACAACACTATAAGATACAAATATTGGAAAGTTCAATATAGGAAATATATATCTATATATATAGATATATATATAGATATATATTTCCTCTTAAACTGATAAAGTAGATGAAGTCAACTTCTAGAAGTTTTCCATAGAACTTTATTCCCTGGACAAACAATGTAACATTCTTCAGTGTAACATACCCAATTTGAAAGCCTAATTGCAAAAGTCTGCTTTTCTAAGTAAAAGCCATCATCATGGTCCCTCAGGCATATGTCATAACAGCAGCCACAGCAGAAGGGCTTAAACTGCTTTATTCCCCAAAACAAAGCACAACGGCTTTTTAGTTTTGACGTCAGATAAAAAAATGCACCTCTCTGAAGTGTCACCAGAGGTCCTTTTATTCTCCATCTTCACTTCTTCCAAATTCAAACTCTTTAACATGTCAGCCTGTATGACTTTGTGGTTTAAAGTTTTATTGTAAGGGGTGGGGGAGATGGTTCAGTGGAATAAGTGCTTCCCTAGCAAGTGCAAGGGTCTGAGTTCAATCCCTGGTTCCACAAAAAAAAAAAAAAAAAAAAAAAAAAAAAAAAAAAGTTTTATTGTTGTATTTCAATATTGCAACATAGTAATTTAATGGTAGATATTTAATAATAAACAATTGAGAGAGCCAGTTAGACATACAATGAATGTGAACCAGACAAATAAACATTGAGCTACTCCCAAAGTTTTGATCTAGTGAAAGAAACAGACAATGGACATTACTGCAACGAGGACATGGCATACTAGAATAGGGTCAGGGAGTGGTAGCACATGTGGGGAGGACTCGGTGGAGGAAGCAATCCAAAAGGACTTCTTCAGAGAGATGAGTTCAAAGTTGATCACACACTCCCAGTGAAGAGATCTGACTAAGATGTGGGCAATGGAGCTGAGTGAGAGGTGGAAGAATAAAGCATTGAGGTAAAAACAGTTTCATATCCAAGGTCAGGAAAAAATAGAGCACAAGTAAGGACAGTAGCTCAGTTTGGTAAAAGATCAAATTAGAGCTATAACTGTTGGAGAAATGATGCTGGAAGAAGAGCAAGGGTATCAGGAAGATGTTAGGTACTCTTAAGGATTTCATATTTTATCCTTTGAAGGTATTTATCCTTTAAAAAATAATTTTGAGAAACAAATAGCAATTAGACAGTTTCAAAGCTGATTAGTAGCACAGTTTCAATAATTAATGCATTGCATATTGTTGTCTTAGTGGTTATTCATTGTACAAGATGCAGACATGATATGTCCACAAACACTATTAGAATAAATCACTCTATTCATTGAATTAAGACAACGCAGCTGTACCTCTATCTATTTTGAATATACAGATACAAAATGGTTGTTCATTTATAACCCCTGTTTTGCTTAGTTTTGTCAGAGAAGGGTATTCCATTGTCATTTAAGTATTGAAGGTGGGCGAGTTCAGCAAAGTATTCAAATATAGTCCAGTAGTCCATAATGCTAATTGGTTTTCCATAAGACTGGCAATGTCAGAAGCTTTTACAGCTCAGCATATTAATATGGATTTACTTTTTATACATCATTTTTATACTACTCTGCTGGATGGTTAAGACCAAGATAAAACAAGACCTATATAACAAGAAATGTTACTTTTGCATCTGACAAGGTCAGTCAAATCCCCCTCAAGATTTATCCTGAAACCCTGTACCACAGTTTGTAGATACTTTGTCAGTGTTAGCCATGTGGATGAGTTATGGTCATTGCTTGACAAATTTGCTCTCTGTGAAAGCCTGAGAGAATGTTTTCTCTCCATGTGACTCTCCTTAGGCACACTCCATATGATCACTCACATTCCTATATGGCCCATAATCTCCTTGATGAGAAAATTTGGGACACAGCAGAGTTGCATGATGCTATAGTACAGGTTCTTCTATGTCCTAAGTCTTCAATGACCTAGAAAAGCTAGGGCCAAAATTTTGGCTGTCCTTACAGCCTTTCTTTTTCTCTAAGTTATGGTCTGAAAACTGAGGTTGTTGACCTTCCAGAAGATAAGTTTATTATAATGATTACTCTACAATATAGGAAGTTGAGCTTAAGCTCACTATCTGCCTGAGTAGCAAACATCTTAAGCATAACATGGAACAGGTGTTTTCCATCAAGTATTGATATGTTAAACTTTAAGTCCCTACAGAATATGCAGAAAAAATTTTTTAAAATAAAAAATATATTAAAAATAGGAATAAATTACATATTTTTGCACAGAAATTTAGAAATTGTAGGTGGACAGTCCTGTGGCATTTTCTTTCTTGTCTCTTGTTTTCACTTATGACCCCTCCTTTTTTTAAACAAACATTTACTTGAGAGACAGCATGGCAGTAATTGATATGACACGACAGGCAGTACATATTTAGAAGTCCAGAATAACAGGATTTCCAAGCATGACCGTTCCATTACACATTGCTATCTTTAGGGTAGTTGCTTAGTTCACAGGTATCAGCATATAGTTAGTGAGAGTGATAATTCTATCAATTAACTGCTAGTTTCAAAAACATGCTGAAGATTCTAAAGATCATTCCTTACCCATCTTGTACATATAAATGTATGACTTTTCCCCTGTCAAGTTTTCTAGCTTTTCTCCTTGCCCTCTCTTCGTTGTTTAATCCTCAATTTCTCAGTTCCCCTTTAATTATGTTAAACCTTTCTATTTGTATTTATTTTTTTACAGCTCTTGTACTAGGGAGACTATAAGATATTTGCACATGTGGGGCTTGCTTATTTCACTTTTGAGTATATCTTCAAGTCGCATCCTCTTAAATATAAAGTCTTCAAATTTATCATTCTTTATAGCTGAGTAATACTCCATTGTAAAAAAAACCCACAATTTTTTCCTCCATTCCTCAGGTGACAGGCATCATGGTTGCTTCCAAGATTCAGCAATCACAAATTGTGCAGCTACAAACATAGGTACACATATATCATTATGATGTGATGTTTTCAGTTCCTCCGGTAAAATTCCCAGTAGCGGAGTAGCTGGTCTGAATGGGATTTCCAGTCCTAGTTTTTTAAGGATTCTTCACACTGATTTTCATAATGGTTGCACCAGCCTACATTCCCACCAGCAGTGCAGAAGTGTTCCCTTTTTGCCACAGCCTCTCCAACATTTGCTGTTCATTGATTTCTTTCAGATAGCCATTCTTTCTGCAGTGAGATGGTATCTCAATGTTGTTTTAATTTGCATTTCACAGATGGCTAGTGATGTGGAGCATTTTTTTCATATATTTATTCTATTCTTTAATTTTGTCCTCTGATAAGTGTTTGTTCATCTCGGATGCCCATTTTGGGAGTAGGTCTTTAAATTTTGGGGTCTTAATGTTTTACAGTTCTTTATAAATTCTAGACAACAGACCATTATCTGAGGGCTTGTTAATCAATTTTTTTTCAAAATTTGTGGCTTGTCTTTTAACTGTTGGTAATTTCTTTTGACAAGCAAAAATTTCTCAATAAGAGGTGGTCCTAGTTGTTAATTCTTTCAAGTATTACCCTTCAATTTGATTTTTGTTCATGAAATCTTTGCCTACCCCTATGTCTTCAGGAGTTCCTCCTACTTTCTCTTCCAGGAGATTTAGTATTTCTGTTTTAATGTTTAGATCTTTAATTCACTTTGATTTAGCTTAGTGCAAGGTAATAGACCTGGGTCATGTTTTAGTTTTCCACATGTCGAGAGCCAGTTTTTCCAGCACCATTTGTTAAAGAAGTTATCTTCCTTCCAGTGAATATGCTTGGCCACTTTGTCAAAGATAAGTTGGCTGAATGTGTTTGTACAGGCTTCTGCATTTTCTCATCTATTCCACTGATCCTCAGATCTATTTTTTTGGGGGACAGAAATGGGGATTGAACTCACACCTTTGTGTTTGCCAGGGACGTGCTTATTCTACTGAGCTATCTCTCCGGCCCTCTCAGGTCTATTTTGTTGCCAGTGACATGCTGATTTTATCACAGTAGTTTTGTGGTATAACTTCAAGTCAGGAATTGTAATGCCTCCTGCCTTGTCTCTGTTGCCCAGGACAGCCTTTGCTATTCTAAGTGTTTTCTGGTTCCAATTAATTTTAGGAACAATTTCTGTAGGACTGTAAGGAATGTTGGTGCTAGTTTGATAGGGATTGTATTAAATCTGTACACCAACTTTGGGAGTATGGCCATCTTCACAATGTTGGTTCTTCCTATCCAGGAGCATGGGATATCTTTCCATTTTCTGAAATACTTTATGATCTCTTTTTTCAGAGTACTGTGATTTTCCTTGATAGGATCTTTGATTTCTTTAATTAGATTAATTACAAGTTATTTCATTTCCTCCGTGCTATTGTAAAAGTATTGTTTCTATAATTTCCCTCTCAGTGGATTTGTTATCTGTGTAGAGGAATGCTATTGACTTTTGGGTATTGGCTTTGTATCCTGCTATGCTACTGAATTTGTGTATCAATTCTTGTAGCTTCTTGGTGTAGTTTTTTGGGTCTTCCAAGTAAAGTATCATGTCACCTGCAAATAGTGATAATTTAACTTCTTCTTTACCTATTATTATTATTCCCTTTATTTCTCTCTCTTGTCTAATGGCTCTAGCTAGTGATTCCAGAACTATATTGAATAGGAGTGGTGATAGAGGACATCCTTGTCTTGTACCAGATCTAAGAGTAAAAGATCTCAGTTTTTTTCCCCATTTAGGATTATGTTAGCTGTTGTGTTTTCATAAATGGCTTTTACCAGATTGAAGTAGAGGCCATCTATTCCAATTTTCTGTAGGACTTCAAACATGAATGAGTGTTGGACTTTGTCAAAAGCCTTTTCTGCATCAATGGAGATGATCATGTGGTTTTCAGATTTCACTCTATTGATATAGTGTATTACATTTATAGATTTGCATATATTGAACCAATCTTCCATTCCTGGGATGAATGGTACCTGGTCATGGTGTATGATCTTCTTGATGATTTTCTGTGTTCTTTTTGCTAGGATTTTATTGAGAATTTTTGCATCTATGTTCATCAGGGACATTGGCCTGTAGTTCTCTTTTTTAGTTGCATCTTTCCCTGGCTTTGGTATCAGTATAATACTTGCATCCAGGAATGATTTTGGGAGTATTGCTTCCTTTTCATTTTCATTGAAGAGTTTGAGGAGTATAGGGATTATGTCTTCCATAAATTTCTTGCAGATTTGAGGTGTGAATCCATGAGGACCTGGACTTTTCTTTGTTGGTAGGTTTTTTGTTACATTTCATATTCCATTGGTTGTTATTGGGTTATTGAGAGTTGTTATATCTTCTGGATTCAGTTTTGGTAATTTGCACCTTTCTAGAAATCTGTCCATTTTTTCTGTGTCTCCTATTCTGTGAGAATAAAGATTCTCAAAGTAGCTATTGGTAATCTTCTGAAATACCACTGGGTCTGTGGTGATTACAACCTTTTCATTCCTTATTGCTTGTATTTGAATTTTTTCTTTCCTCTTTTTGATGAGGTTAGCTAAGGGCTTATCATTTTTATTCAGCCTTTCAAAGAACCAGCTTTTTGATTCATTAAGTATTTGATCTGTTTTCTTCATTTCGAATGAATTAATTTCTGCTCTAATCTTTATCATATCCTCCCATCTTCCTTTTCTAGACATTGGAGTTGCAGCATTAGGGTGTTTATTTGTTCGCGTTCTTTTCTCCTAATGTGTGAGTTCACAGCTATAAATTTCCCTCTGAGAACTGCTTTTATCGCATCTCATAAAATCTGATTAGTTGTGCTTGAATTTTCATTGGATCGTAGATATTGTTCAATTTCTTGTTTAATTTCATCTGGGACCCATTGGTTGCTGAGTAGAGTATTGTTTAATTTCCATGTACTTATGGAGTTTTTCTGGTTTCTTTTGTCATTTATTTCCAGTTTCATTGCACTGTGGTCAGATAATATGCATGGGATAATTTCTATTTTTTTGCATATACCTAAGCATGACCTATGGACTAGTATGTTGTCTATTTTAGAAAATGACCCATGTGCAGCTAAAAGAAAATGTGTATTCATCTGTTGTTGGGTGGAACACTCTGTATATGTCCACTGAATCCATTAATTCCAAGCTCTGTTTCAATTCTGCTACCTGTTTGCTAATTTTTTGTCTGCTTGACCTATCTTTTTGGGATAAGGGGGTGTTAAGGTCTCCTGTTAAGATTGTGGTATTGGATATTAGATTTTTCATGTCCATTAACATTTGCCTTACATAGTTGTGTGCTCCCATATTTGATGTGTACATATTTATGAGTGTTACCTCTCCCTCTTGAATTTTTCCACTAACCCGTATATAGTGGCCTTCTTTATTTTGTTTGATCATTCTTGGTTTGAAGTTGAGACTGACTGAGAACAGGATTTTTACCCCTGCTTTTTTCTGAGGTGCTGTTTACTGTTTGTAGTTCTGTTTTCCATCCTTTGACTTTCAGCCTATGGAATTCTTTATGAGTTAAGTGTGTTTCTTGTATACGGTATATTGTTGGATTTTGTTTCCTAATCCACTGTACCAGTAGATATCTTTTAATTGGTAAATTGAGTCCATTTACATTGATGGTTATAATTGAGATGTATTGACTTATGATCGACTTGTTATTTACCTGCTGTTGTTTACTTCTTTTTCTACTGTGTTTAATTGCCATATTTAGTGAGTTCCTTCTGTTCCTGTTCATGGAGTGCTGATCATTTTGGTCCCTCTCTAAAACATCTTTTAGTAGTCTGTGTAGGGTTGGCTTTGACATCATGAAATTGCTTTGTTGTTCTTTGTCATGAATGTATTTCACTTCTCCATCAAACGAGAGTTTTTCATGGTATAGTAGTCTGGGCTGGAATTTGTTTTCATAGAGAACTTGAAGTACATAGTTCCATGCTCTTCTTAGCTTCATGGTTTGTGAGGAGAAGTCTGCTGTTATTCTGGTGGGTTTACCTTTAAATGTGATCTGTTTCTTTTCTTTAGAGGCTTTTAGTATACTGTTCCTGTGCTGAATTTCTGAGATCTTGATTATTATATGTCTGGGTGTGGTTTTAATGGGGTTGATGTTATTTGGAGTTCTATATGCTTCAGTTATTGAATGTCAGACAGTTTTCCCATATTTGGAAAGTTTTCTGCTATTTACTTCTGTCAATATTATTTTTATATCATTTGTATTGACTCCTTTTTTTCTCATTGATGCCTATTAGTGTCACATTGTTCATCTTTGCATCCTCTTTCAGGTGTTGAATTATTTTTTCCTGCATCCTTGTTGTTTTAAGAGTCTTTTCTTATTTTTTACTAGCTACAACAATGTCTTCAAGATCTGAAACTCTATTTTCACTTTCACTCAAACGGTTTTGTAATCTCTGTGATTGTGATTTTAAGTTCCTCTATATCTCTTTGGCTCTGCTTCATGTGATGTACTACTTTCCTCTATTGCTCATTCAAGGAATCTGTAGTTTTTGTAATTTTCTCTATTTTATAATCAGTGTCTTCTTGAGAAGCAGTTATTAATTCTTTTACATCAGAGATTGTTTCTGACCTGATTTTCTCTATATGCTTCTGCCTTTGATTCTTTACTTCAGGTGCTATTAATTGCGAGATTTCTTTTTTCATTTGAGAGATTATTTCTGATTTGAGTTCCTCTATACCTTTCTGAAGTTGTCTCTTTTCTTCAGACACTATTGATTCAGACATTTCAGCTGTGTGATTCCCAATTTGTTCTGTACTAGTTTCCACTGCACTTGTTCTGACTGGGTTCAGGGCCTGAGATGGCATTTTTCTCCTTCTCTTTGTCATTTTGTATAGTACTGTCCTCTGACCTTTTATATAGAGCTTGGCAGTTATAACCTTAGCACATAGTGAAGTTCAGGTACAGATCTATGAAGTTTGACTTCATCCAGTTGTGCCTGGATTGGGTCTGATGGCTGGTCTCAGCTCCATCCTGCTGCAGCTTTTGGAAGTGAACCCATTGTGCCCCTCTGGCCAGATGTTCTGCTCTGAATTATTTGGGTGGTTCTGGCCCCTAGTCTCTCTGCAGGGACTTCTGCTGCAGCCTATATGCCGAGCCTGGGCTGGGTCTGGAGTTGTCCAGTGGGCACAGGGGAGCTCGGATGCTCTCCCATACACTGCAGAGCCTGGGCTTGTGCTGAGTCTGGGTTAGGGGGTCCTGTGTGTACAGTGGAGGTTGTCATTCACGTGGCTCACTTGGGCAAACTCCTGAGGGGTGGAGGGATCCTGAAAGTTTGGCAGAAGGTCTCACTCATGCTGTGGGCCTGGGCTTGGTCCAGGGAGTTCCAGTCGGTGCAGTGGATCATGGAAGCTCCCACACACAGCTGCCAGGCCTTGGCTTGGGCTGACTCTGGAAGGGTGGAGTAATGATATTGGTTTTGGATTTTGGCGAGATCATATTGCCTGAAATAGTACAATTAAGAGGAATAAATATTTTGAGGTAACAGAGACCTGTTTGAAAGGCTGCTTTTAGAATTTTTAGGCTCTTCCTTTGGAGGCCACTTGTGGCCAACTAAGGATTGTGGGAATGTGAACAGAGACAGAAATTGATGCTTCCAAGAGAATTTTAGGTAATATTGAACTCAAAGTGATTTAGACCAATCATAATGAACAAGCAGCATCTTCATTCGTACTTTTATTCAGATCCAGTAAGAATCTCCTAAAACTCATCATCATCACACACATATATTTAATCATTAATTCATTCATTGGTTCATTTATTTTTGCCATTTTTAAAACAATTGTTGAGTTGTGAGTTACTGATGCTGGGTGGAGTGGGATGATATTATTATAAGAAGCTGGAAGCCCCAGAGGTAACGTTACCTAGATACAGATAAGTAGCTGTTAGTATATGTAAGAACTGAGCCCAGATATAGCTGTTAGTTCAAGACCATATCCAATTATCTCCAGGTTCAATTAGTCGTAATTCTCAGAACTAGTAAAGGCTCAAAATTTTCACATGCAGTCTGTGACATTTACTCTTTTACTTTGATCCTTCTTGCATTGCTTAAATGTCTTGACTTTACAATGTCAGTGGATACGATAATTTCTCTTAGATAATGTATGATAAAATGCATTCTGAATCAAACTATATTTTATCCCTAAGAGTGCATATAAAAAACTAAATGATACCCTTTCTACAAATAAAAATAGCAGAGATTTGTTTGTGGTCCTTTTGCAAGACAAAAATATCCCCACGGTCTACAGCAAATTTACTCTCATTCCTTATCCCTGGTGTTTCCTTCTAGTGAGTCAAACAATCCTGGTCTTGCGGTCTCAGCCTAGACAGTACCAGTGCTTATACTCATGGCTCTGCCATTCATAAACTCCATAAGGAAAGTCATGCTAATCATGCTAATCATACAATGTTCACAGACTACACCTTCCTACTGACAATGTACCATCAACTTGGAGAGCTCTGACTCTGAGAAGTTCCATAGCTTTTCATTATTTGTTACACTTGAAAATTCAAATATAATAGATATAATTCTTTCACATTATCTTTCATTTTGTTCAAATGCCCAAATTTGTGTTTATTAACCCCTATGAAATGATTATATTAT
>NW_004524589.1:19568963-19574304 GCF_000260255.1 Octodon degus
CTGAGGTTGCATTTTGTTCCTTCTCGTCATTTTGTGTAGCACTGTCTTCTGACCTTTGTTGTAGATCTTTGCTGTAGTTATAACCTTTGCACGTACTGAAGTTCAGGTGCAGCTCTACAAAGTTTGGACTTATACAACTGTGTCTGGCTTGGGTCTGGCTGCTGTGCTCAATCCTTTCCGCTGCTGCCCTTGAGGGTGAATATGTTGTGCCCCTGTGGCAAGATGTTCTACTCCTGGACTATCTGGGTGGATCTATCCTCTACACTCTCTACAGGGATTGAAGTTGCAGGGTTACACCTCAGGTATGTATGCCAGGCCTGAGCTGTCCCTCGAGGGGGCAAAGTGAAGTAGGGGGAAGAGGACGCTCTCCCACACACTCTCTGGACCTGGGCTAAGACTGGGTCTGATGTTTCCCGGAACACCACAAAATTCCTACTTGTCAGGTGGGGTGGGGAGGTGCTACGGAGTGGTGGGGGACGGCCCAAGGGGGTGGGAGAGGGTTCGGCCCACGCTGAGCCTGGGCTGGGACAGGTCCTGCAGGTGCAAGGTAACAGGAAGCTCCCCATACACTCACCAGACCTGGCCTAGGACTGGGTCTGGAGGTTCCCGGAACTTGGCAGAAATTCCTACTTGGTGGAAGTGGTGGGAGAGGTACTGCGCAGTGGTGGGGGGCGGCCCGAGGGGGTGGAAGAGGGTCTGGCCCACACTGTGCCTGGGCTGGGACTGGTCCCGCTGGCGCAGGGTAGCAGGAAGCTCTCCACACACTCACCAGACCTGGGCTAGGACTGGGTCTGGAGGTTCCTGGAACTCGGCAGAAATTCCTACTCGGTGGGCGGGGTGGGGGAGGTACTGCGGAGTGGTGGGGGGCAGCCCGAGGGGGTGGAAAAATTCCGGCCCATGCTGCGCCTGGGCTGGGACTGGTCCCACCTGCGCAGGGTAGCAGGAAGCTCTCCACACACTCACCGGACTTGGGCTAGGATTGAGTCTTATTATATATTTTTTAGAATTACAGATCTTTATTTGGAAATCTGATCTGCCAATTTAGCATTTTCCACCAACTCATGGAGCAGAAACTTCCTCAGGCTTCACAATCTTCTGCTCAGGTGCTGCCTTTGTGGGAGCCTCAGCAGCAGACATGGCAGTCTTTTTAGATGCTTGCTTAGCCTTTTTTGCTTCCTTGGCAGCCCTGATAGCTTGTTCTCTTTGGGCCTTTCTAACTTATGGTTTCTGATTCCTCTTGGCCATTATGTCAGTGATGGCCCTCTGAAATTCGACTGCTCGTCGTGTTCTTTTCTTTTGAACTTCTTCCGACTGTCCCTTTTTGTGTTTTCTTCTGTAGAGGACAGTCCAGTTTATTTGCCAAGGGTTTCTCTTGGAAAGGAATGCAGGCTTGCATTTTGTATTCAGAAACTGGAAGACCTTCCCGTCGGTCCTGGTGTAGTGCCTCCCATGCCCCGTGTAGATCTTGTACCCGCTGAAGCTGCACAGCTCGACCTTCATGGTGGCAGCCGGCAGTCAAAGTGGAAGATGGTGAAAAAAAAGCGATTATATTATTTTTGCAATGACTTTTCAGTATGATTTCTGTGAATCTTGATAAACCCTCAGCATCATTTTTGGTTTAGTAGTAGTCATACTCTATTACTTCTGTAGCATTTGGTGACTCTCTGTTATAGTTCATCATCCTTTATACGTTATTGTGTTGTGCACTCTTGGTTGGTAACTTTTCTGGAGTAAAAACTAACATGTTTTTATGTGCCTAACATCTAGTACTGCTCTTGGTGTATAAGAGGCATGTAATTATTATTCAATGAATACGTGTACAAAGGAAGGAAAGAAGATGCTGCTTGTTCGTAATGATGGGCCTAATGATTTTGGGCTCAATTTTAAATTATCAAAATACACATAAAGAATGTGGAGGGCCAGTCAAATATCTCAGCAGATTAAACTGCCTGCAAGCAGGTGCAGGGGACAGGGGTTCGATCCCTGTAACTGCCATGCTGACCCTGCCTCTGGGGTGTGCTGAGACAGCAATTCAGACTGGGCATGGTAGTACACATCTGTAATCCCAGTACTTGAGTGGCTGTAAACAGGAAAATCACCATGAGTCCAATGTAGTAGTGAGATCTTGAACACCCTGTAGGCCCTCCCCTAAAATACAGAAGAAAAAAAAGAATGTAGATGAAAATGAAGTAAAACATTTGATCAACATACAGAAGCATTCACAAAATTCATAACATATCTAGAAATAAACCTAGAGAAAGACGCACAAGATGATTTTATTAAAAACTACAAAAATTAAGCAATAAAAATAAAAGATTTAAATAAAAGAGATACATCATATTCAAAAATCAATGGGCTTCATATTTTAAAAATGCTGGTTATTCTAAATTAAACCACAAGTTCAATGTAATACCAAACAAAATTTCATAGTTATTTTGTGGAAAGGAATAATCCAATTCTAAAAGATTTTTGAACTTCAAAAAGCAAAAATAGTCCTTGCTAAAGATTTCTTTTTAAAAAAAAATTTATTGAGAAACAAATAGCAATGAGATGGTTTCAAAACTGATTACTAGCAGTTTCAATAATTAATGCATTGCATATTGTTGTCTTAGTGGTTATTCATTGTACAAGATGCAGACATGATACCCTGTCCACAAACATTATTAGAACAAATCTCTCATTGAATTAAGAGAATGCAGCTGTATATCTATCCTAACTATTTTGAATATAAAGATACAAAGTTGTCCATTTGTATCCCCGTTTTTTGTTTAGTTTTGTCAGAGAAGGATATTCCATTGTCATTTAAATATTGTAGGTGCATGAATTCAGCAGAATATTCCAATATAGTTCTTCATTTTCTGTAGAGACTTGAAATTTAATGTATCAATACTTGATGGAAAATGCCTGTTCCATGTTATGCCTAAGATGTTTGATATTCAGACAGATGATGAGGTTGAGATTTCTATAAGATGTCAAGGCTGAGCTGTAGGAGTAATCCAGTGCTAAAGTGGATTTCTAGTATACATAATGCTCTGGGTTTGAATATCAGCACCACAAGTAAATAACTAAAAGAGTTAAGCTACTTAGGCCAGCTGGATAGCTTAGCAGACTAAAGCACCTGCTTAGGCAGAGTGCAACGACCAGCATTTGATCCCTGGCATATGCCGGCCCCGCCCCCAGAGTTCACTGAGACAGCGATTCCCCTGAGCTATTTGCCTGGCTCTGGCTATTCAGACTGAGTGTGGTGGCACATGCCTGTAACTTATATTTGTGATACTAGAAACTGGAACATATATTTGTGGTACTAGAAACTGGAAGACTCAGGCCAAGAGGACAAGGCAGCTTCCTGAGATGCTAGTTGTATTCTGATTCTCTGTTTTAATGAGTGCTGGTTAAATGTATATGTCTCTTTAATAAGAAGCCAGTGAATTATGCCATCATCTATATTTTTGGTATGCATATCTCCTTAACAAGTGGGTGGTAGATCTGGGCTTCAAATTTAGGTTTTGTGACTACAAATCTCTTGATTTTACAAATGATTTTACATTTTGATCATATTGATTCGTTTCAGATACCCACGTATATTTTTCTTTGGTAATTGATGAAAACAGCTCATGTCATTAAAATATCTAAAATGTTTGGTACAACTATGCAGTTCACTGTAATAAAGTTCTATTCGTTGAATTACCTTTTCCCCTCTTCTTCTTTTTTAACATTCTTTTTGTTTCCCCCTGTTCAGATAGCAAGTCTACCACATTCGCTATTTTCTCCCATGAAGCTCAGACACAGGCCTGTTTTGCCACTTGCACAACTCCGTGCATGGTTCTGCTGACTGTTTCCCATGCTGAGTCATCCTGGGAATGTTGCAAAGCTCATGGCTTTAAAAGTTCTCAGAAACTACTCCAACTCCAGTTCCCCAAACACACTCAGATTCCAGTGTATGGCAGAATCTTATATGGGTATGTTCTCTTCTGACTTTTATTTATTTCTTTTTAATTAAATAATTTTTTTCAGTACTGAGGATTAAACCTTTTAACTTGCAAATTTCTATATGAATTCCCCAAGTGTTTATGCTTTTGCCTAATAATTTTGGTATTGATATAATCATTTGTTTTTCTCCCAGGATACAGTCATCTAAGAAATGTTTCTTACAAGTAAGTGGCCATAAACCAGAAGAAAAGCCTTCAGGACCAAAGATATTCCATCTGCTCATCTAAAAATAATTATATTCCAACATTGTTCAAGTCAAAGGATCTGATTTTTTTTTCATTGACAATTAACAGCTTCAATTGACATGTTACCCATGTCTAAATGCACATCATCTTATGATTGTAATAACTTCATTTCATCTTGAAGGAAATATAATTAAAGAATGGAACCGAAACAGACAAAAGTCTTAGTAAGTAAAAATATTATATACCTGTTATTTCCCATTTACTACTATATCCTTCAACTTTTTCCAGTTCTTTGTTTGAAAGAAAAATTTCAAACCTTAACATTTGCAGTGAGTTTGGCTGCTGCTTTGCTATTTTCTTCTTGGTCTTAGGTTATCAATAATCATACTCAGTTTTCTGGCAAATTCTTAGAGAAGAAGTTCATTTGTATCCATTCTCATTCAGCTTACAGCTATCCAGCTTTCTGTTCCTGTCTCCAAAAGCTACTGAAGTCACCTTGCTCCTGCTGCTCAGAGAAAGGCAAATACTCATTTGCTTCAACTTGACTTTTGGTAAAGCAATTGCCAAAGAACTGACCAAGATCGAAGTATACAATTTTTTCAAATTGATTGAAGTTGTAAAAAACATAGGTTTACTTTTTGCCTCAGAATACATCAACAAATGGATTTTGTTGCTAAAAAATAAAATATAGGCAAGTGAGTGAGGAAACCCAGGCCGGCAGGATCCTGAATAGACCTGGAGTGCAGGCCCAGCAAATGAGTGAGACGACCGGGGCCCTCCGGATCCTGAATAGATCCAATCCAGAGCGCAGACCCAGCAAGTGAGTGAGATGACCCAGGGCCCTCCGAATCCTGAACAGACTCAGAGCGCAGGCCCGGCGAGTGAGTGAGATCACCAGGTCTGCGGGATCCTGAACAGACCCAGAGCACAGGCCCGGTGAGTGAATGAGACAACTGAGGCCACGGGATCCTGAATAGGCCCAGAGTGCAGGCCTGGCAAGTGAGTGAGATGACCTGGGGCCCGCGGATCCTCATTTGACCCAGGCTGCAGGCCCAGCGTGGAATCCTTCAGCAGAACTCCCTGCAAAGAGGCTAGAGGCAAGTCCCACCCAGCTGATTCAGGAGCAGAACTTCTTGCCAGAGAGACACAAAGGGTTCAACTCTAAC
>NW_004524589.1:19576201-19588191 GCF_000260255.1 Octodon degus
TCACAAAATTTTAAGGAAAACAGTATTAAAAAATAGCTGGATCAGGCAGTTTCAAGCTCTAGATAGGATCCCTTTACTCTTGGCCTTGACAAGTTCAATCTACTAGACTTTCACTTCTAGTCTAAACTAAAATGAATTCTTCCTCACAACTTTAAAATTTTATTTCTTATTCTTCCCATTCTACAACTCAATACTTGCCTCAATTTTTAAGACTCTTTTTGCCATAAATAGTCATAATGAAATTATTATATTGCTTCCCCTTATTTTTGTTTGTTTGTTTATTTTATGGAACCAGGGATTGAACTCAAGTCCTTGCATTTGCCATGGAAGTGCTTATTCCACTGAGCCATCTCCCTGACCCACTTCCCCTTATTATTAGATCGTCAGATATTCATTCTCACAGTAAGTGGTCAAGTATTTTATCAAAATCCTACCCTGTACTGGGCTTTATTTTAAATGTTAATGCTACATATTTTAGCAAGAATATTTGAGTCATACTAATAGCAATGAATTATTATTTTACAAATCTAAAGAAAAGAATCCCACTCACAATGGCACCAAAAAGAATAAAAGAGGAAAAAGTACCTAATAAAGATGATTAAAGATGTGGAAATTGATTTATTTGTCTCTTGTATTTCTTCTTCTGAGATGTGTGTATTCATTTCAAATGCCCGTTTTTGGATTGGATTTTTAAATTTTGGGCCCCTAATGATTTTTAGTTCTTTATATATTCTAGATAGAAGACCTCTGTCTGAATGATTATTAGTCAAGATTTTTTTCCAAATTTGTGGGTTATCTTTTCAATCTGTCAGTAATTTCTTTTGACATGCAGAAACTTCTCAACAAGAGGAGGTCCTAGTTGTCAATTCTTTCAAGTGTTATCTATATGATTTGATTTTTGTTCATGAAATGTTTGCCTATCTGTATAGCCTCAAGATTTCCACCTATTTTATCTTCCAGAATATTTAGAGTTTCTGTTTTAATGTTTAGATCTTTAATCCATTTTGACTCTAGTTTAGTGCATGGTGATAGACCCAGGTTTAGTTTTGGGCATGTAGAGAACCAGTTTTTCCAACACCAATTGTTAAAGAGGCTATCTTTCTTCCAGTGAACATGTTTGATCACATTGTCAAAGATAAGATGGCTGAATGTGTTTGTGGTTGTATCTGCATCTTCTAATCTATTCCATTGATTCTCAGGTCTGTTTTCTTTTGTTTTTGTTTTTGGTTTTTTTTGTTTTTTTGTTTTTTGTTTGTTTGTTTGTTTGATTGATTGATTGATTGATTGGTTTGTTTTGTTTTGTTTTGTTTGGAAGAACCAAGGATTAAACTCGGGCCTTTGTGCTTGCCAGGGAAGCACTTATTCCACTGAGCCATCTCCCTGGTCCCCTTGTTTGTTTGTTTGTTTGTTTGTGTGTTTGTTTTTGCCAATACCTTGCTGAGGGCTTACAGGTTAGCTCAGTTATTTGAGCCAGCAAAAAAAAAAAAAAAAAAAAAAAAAAAAAAAAAAAAATCTTCTCAACTTTTGCCCAGCCAAATAGCTCAACAGATTAAAGTGACTGCAAGCAGATTCAGAGGCCAGGGGTTTGATCCCCAGGTCTGCCATGTTGGTCCTGCCCCAAGAGGGTGCTGAGCTGGCAATTGAGACTGGGCATGGTGGTGCACTCCTATAATCCCAACTCTAGGGAGGCTGTAAACAGATGGATCACTATGAATCTGATCTAGTAGTGTGACCCTGAAAGCCCTGTAGACCCTTCCCTAAAATACAAAAAAAAAAGTACCATGCTGATTTTATCACAGTAACTTTGTAATATAATTTCAAGTCAGGGATTGTAATGCCTCCTGCCTTGCTTTGTTGCCCTTGAAAGTATGTGGTAATATTCAATCATATGTCCTATTTTACATAACTGTATCTGATAATCTGAGCAACAGATTTGACAATAAAAATAGATAATATATCAATCATTATTAATCAGCTATTCTTGTTTTGAAAATCTGTAATGTATATATTGTTATATGCTACCCTATTTCTGTCTTTGTTATTGTTGTTTTGCTCTTGTTTTTACTCTTCAAAATAAGAGAAAATTATGATTAAAAATTTTTTAAAAGATGTGGAAACATTGAAAACTATAGAATATTGATGAAAGAAAGAAAAACTGACAAAAATAAATAAAAAGTCATCCTATGTTCAAAAATAAATGATTGGTATTGCCTTTATTAAAATTCAAAGCAAAGGGGTCAGGAAGATAGATCAGTAGACTAAGTGCTTGCCTCGCAAATGCAAGACCCTGAGTTCAACCTCAGTTTACCACAAAATAATTCAAAGCAAAGTGTAAATTTAATTTAATTGCTGCCAAAATCACAAATATATTTTTATAGACATAGAAAATCAATACAAAAATTCATATGGAACCAAAGTTGACCCAAAGAAGACAAAACAATCTTAGTTAAGAACAAAGTTGGATGTATTATTTCCATGTGTATTATACTACTATAATCAAAGCAGTATGTTACTGGCATTAACATAGATAGACAGACAGTGGAACAGAATGCAGAGCCCAGAAATAAGCTCGCACACAGAGTCCACTGATCTTCCCCAACAGTGACAAGAATACACAATAAAGAAAGGGCAGCCTGGTCAATAAATGGTGTTGGGAAACCTGGATATTGTGGTACAGAAGAATGAAACTGGGACCTTCTCTTTAAGCATACATAAAAATTAACTCAAAATAGACCCAAGATTTAAATGCTAGTCCTGCAGTCATAAAACACATAGAAAAAAATGTAGGAAGTAAGCTTCTTGACATTTATCTTGGTAAAGGCAAAAAAAAAGAAAAACAAAAAGGAAAAGTAGGGTCTGGGATACCTCAGTGGTCTAAGCACCGACCTGGCAAGCACAAGGACCCAGATTCAATCCCAAATACCACCTGCAGTACAGGCCCCTGTAATGCTGGCCCTAAACCAGGTCTGTTGCACATGTCTGTAATCCCAGCAATGGGGAGGCTGAGACGGGAGCTGTGTAGTGAGACCCTGTACCAAATAAATAAATAAATAAATAAATAAATAAATAAATATTTTCTAAAAGGAAGAATAAGTAAGTGAAGTTGTATCAAACTAAAACAAACAAAAAACACTCTCACAAAACAAATACCACAGAAAGAAGGCAATCTACAGAAAAGTAGAACATATTTGAAAAGAATATGACTGATAAAGGATTAATATTCAAGTTATAAGAGTAACACTTCAAATCCAATAGGAAAAAGGCCAAAATTGTCACCTTTCTGCTACATCAAGAGGCTACTCAGCGAATTCCTGTGCCACACGATCATAACTGACCTAGACTCACTGTAAAAAGCTTTTATTTAAAGTAAATTCTCTTAATGGACTTAGAAAATGACACCAAGTCACTGAAATTTTCTAGAATATTTCTTACAGTTAATATTCCTTACTTTTCAGTAGGTCTAGAATTTAAAATTTCCATACTTGAAAACACCCGTGCTCTGTAAGTATGCATGTACATGAAATACAATTTCTTCCATTTTTGCATTTAAAAACTTATAGATAAATACAACCATCTTCATCAAATAAACAAAATAAGTTGCACAAACCTACTAGAAAATAGAGACATCAGTTCTTTAAAAAGTCAGGGAGTTTCACATTTCTTCACAGCTTGGAAAAATGAGTGGGAATATTAGAGAAATATTCCTATCAGTTTTGATAGGTCAAAAGCAAACATATTTTTTTCAAACATCACGTCCCTTATTTGTTTACAACTCCAGATACGTGCAGGCTTCTTGTGTCAGTGGAATGCAGCTGACCTCATAGAAACAGCTCTGGCTGCTCAATTGCAATCTGAAGATGTTAATGTTTTCCAGAGCAAAAAATCCTAAATCTGTAAGCACACAATGTACACCCAGTACAGCAAATGACTAGTTTAAAGCACAGTCAGCTCTGGAAAACGAGATGGTAGTTTCCCATCATAAGCACATTATTCCCACTGAATAAAATGAAAACAGAGGAGGCAGAAAAAGCTTTTTTAAAAAGATAAAGATTCCTCATGACTTTCCTTGTGAACAGTGGCCTCAGATCAGCCTGCGTGGACATCAGAGAGATTCACGTTACCCCAGTGTGATAAATAATGAAACACAATGCATAATTGTCAGTAAGTTCTTAGAACCTTCTCAGACCCAAGCTACCATGCAGAATGCATGACCTCAGGCTCCAAAGGGTCATGAGGAAGGTAACCAAGTATCTGGGATGAGTAAATAGACATTATTGTACCCAACTCTTGTCATTATAACAACCCTCTAGAAAGGCTGGAATTCCATTTAGCTCAGCTGCTTTCTCTAGTCCATTGGAAAAGAACAAATGGCCTTTGCAAACAGCAATCCTTAGCATGAAAATTTAGCTTCTATCCTTATAACTCCACCATAAGCCTGGCTACAGAATTAAGTTTTGAAGTACTTTTATTCTCACCCCAAAAAAGCCTTGTTATATAAAAAAGTGCTTAATAAAATTTAATAATAATCGGGGATAAGTCAAGTTTCAAGTAATATTGAACTGAATTTTCACTAGTTTAGCAATAAGTAAATATTTTTATGGTAAGAAATGTGGTTGACTGCGTGCAGGTAATTATGCAACAGCTCAAAATACCCAGGCCCCAATCTCAGTGATTGTCTTGTTCTTTCGTTCATCTCCATAAGACAAGTGTTACTTCTTTGGGGAATTCAAGGTTTAAAGAAAGAAGAATGATAATGCTCATGAATGAATGCCCTTCACCACTCCCCTTACACTAAGCAATGCTGAGTTACATTGTCCTCCAAGCTGAAATTTATTAATCAAGCTTCTACATTAGCTGTAAAGCAGGAAAATGATTATGGAGAGTGTCTTAGTTACTTTTCTGTTCTTGCTGACACAAAACACCTGATACCCGAAGTTAAAGGAGGAAAGGTTGTTTTAGCTTGCAGTTTATAGCAGTTTCAGTCCATCATCAGCTGACTCCAAGGCAGGGTGGTATCTCAAAGGAGAAATAATTCATGGTAGACAGCAGGTAATGAAGCAACAATGATGACTATAGCTTTATCTATCCCTTAATCTTATCTGCTTAAGGTGGACAGCACTGACAACCTTAATCCTAGTGCTCTTGATCTTAGCATTGCACCAGGAACCAATTCCAGCATCAAACATTCTAGATTCAGGCACCTCAGAAAAAGCACCATCATGAGAATTTGGAGGGGCATCTAAATGTGTTTAGGTGCATCTAAACACATGCTATAACAGAGAAAAAGTTGGACAAATTAACCTATGGTATCTTTCACATTTCTTTTTGCCATTTGCTAAAACATTTTTGTTGTATCTGACTCAAAAAAACTTATTTAAAAGTCTTCATAAAGAGAGATTAGTTTTTTAACATCAATCCATCATTCTCTAGATTAATAGTGACCTTAGCGAATGCTATTATGAATGATTTGTAGTTGGTTCGTTTTATATTTTATCCTTTAAACTTTAATCATTTTGTTGGAAAGGAAAAATTAGAATAGGAACTAGAGTTTTTAAGCCATACTTGTTATTACTTGGACTGTTTAGAGTATTTATTTAGTCTTAAATAACAAGACATGTCATCCAAAACTCTTCGACACCCCTCTGGGAATTCAAACTATTTATAATTACATAATACTATCTCAATACATATGTAGCTGCTGCTAGTACGCTGTGCAAATGTCACCACTTCAACTAGACATTCTCAGAAGAAAACATAAATATGAGAGGCAAAAAAATAATTTTACTGGTGCCACGACCCTTCCAGATCTATGCTTATCTGTGTTGAAAGGCCAATTGCGTAAAAGAAGTTCCAGGTTTTATTTTTAGGAGACTATGAGAAAAGCGACCAAAAGACGTCTATGAGACATTGCTGCCATATTTTTATTTAAAATTAGCCTTCTGTTGCTTGAGAGTTTAGTCACTTTGTGATTTTTGAATAGTATTGTTTTGAGAAATGCTGGGAAGAATTATTCATGTTCTGTGACTAAATCTGCTCACATCAACTCAGTTTCATTCAGTAGATATGTGGAGCACTTACACTAACTTGGATAACTGAGTGCTGCTGGTCTGCTGAAAGGAACAGTTAATGTTTGAATTTTTTTCTTCCTTTTAATTCCTTATACCCTTTTCTTTTACCAATTTTGCACATTTGTCTCTGGTAATCAAAACAACTAGTTTGAAGATAACATTATATAATACGGCAACCATTGTCAAATTCCTATTTATTTAGTGAAATTCTATAAGGTTTTTGTTTTTCACCATTTTGCATACCCCTTTTTTTTTAAAAAAAAAAGAGAGAGAATAACCATGCAATAAAAACCACTGCAATAGATACAGCGTAGTGGACAGTATAAAGAAGTTTAAATTGCAGTAGGGAGAAAGATACCTATTCTATGTTAAGCTATTAGAGTCTACAATGTATAAGAAAGAGGATGGGTTTCAATTAGCATATAACTCTTATCCTAGATACTCCTGGAACTCAGGGAGGAGAATTGCAATTTCAAACTAATCTGGGAAATTTAGTTGGAACTTGTCTCAAAATAAAATAAAATAAAAAGGAATGGAATTATCTCTGTAGTAGAGTACTCCCCAGCATAACCAAGGCCCTAGGTTCAATACCCAGTCCATTAAGAAAACATAAAGGTAAAATGCTTTGAAGGAGCAGAGTGAAGAATTACCATGGCAATACTGCCAAGATGAGCAAGCCAAGGAATCGTAGGTCATCAGTGGATTGCTCCTGCATCTCTATGGATCCCTAGAAAAATCATAACAATCAAGAAATTTCATTAGTTTCTTTATTATTGGTTTTCTTGGCTACATTTCAAAACATCATTCCTAATAGCAACAAGAAAGATTAAATAATTAGGAGTTAATCTAACCAAGGAAGTGAAAGATATTTCCAATAAAAATTATATCACTTTGTGAAACAAAATCAAAGAAGACATCAGAAACGGAAAGATATCCCATGTTCCTAGATGGGCAGAACCAATAAGATCAAAATGGCTATACTACCAAAATGGCATATACATTTAATGCAATCCTAATAAAAATACTAACTATTTCACACAGGTCAAGAGAACATAATCCTAAAATTTATATGGAATCATAAGAAGTCCTGTAAAGCAAAAACACTCTTCTTATTTTTTTTAAAAAAAGCAGAGCAGGTAGCATCACAATTCTAAATTTGAAGTGATGCTAAAAAACTACTGTTATAAAAAGAACATGGTACAAGCACAAAAACAGGTGTACAGATCATTGGAACAGAATATAAGAAGCAGAAAGAACCCCAGGCTCATTCAGCTGTTTGATCTTTGACAGAGGGGCCCAAAATATACACTGGAGCAAAGACAGCCTCTTTAATAAATGCTACTGGGATAATTGCATATCTATATTCAGAAGATTGAGTCTAGAACAATATGTCTCACCTTGTAATGAACTAAAATAAAAATGGATCAAAAATCTAAATGTTAAAACAAAAACAATCTGTCAGAAGACAAAATGGGTACAAATCTTGTAGAAATAAGCATAGGCAAGGATTTTTGAAGTAGAACTCCAATGCCGCCAAATATAATATCAAGTATCAACATTAAGAAGCTTTTGCATGGCTAAGGAAACAGCCAATAAAACAAAATGACAACTTGCAGAATGGGGAAAAATGTGCCAGCAATCTCTCAGACAGAGGACTAATGTCTAGAACATATGAAGAACTCAAAAAAAGAAAATTGACTCCCCAAATAAACAACCCAATCAAAAAAAAATGAACTTAATGAATGGATACTCCTCATAAGTATAAATGACAAATAAATATATGAAAAAATGTCCATTACTGCTCATTAAAGAAATGAAAACTAAAACTCTGAGATACCATCTTACTCCATAAAGAATGGCTATCATAAAGAACAGCTCAAAGGGAAGGAGCAACTGGGATGAGGGGAAGAAAAAAAGAAGAAAGAGAAAAAATACACATGTACATATACAGGACAGCTTGGATAATTGTGTTGATGATTACTGCTGGCCTATTAAAAAGAGAAATTAATGCCTAAATTTTTTTCTCTCTCCTTTTTAAATTTTATAACTTTTTGAGCAATTTAGCTTGCTTCTAACTGATAACATGAACAACTAATTTGAAGACCACAGATATGAAATAGAACAACCATTGTTGAATTCCTATCATTTTGCTTAGTGAAATTCTGTATCGTTTCTAGTGGTATTTTAAAATAATTTTTATTCTCTTTAAAAAATGAACAAATAAAATGCTTATTATGACTATTTTAAAAATGTATCATACTATCACAAATGCCGATGAGGAGCCTGAGGAGGAGAAAAGCAGCCCTTCTACATTCTTAGTGGAAGTACAGGCTAGGAAAACCACTGTGGAAGTCAGAGTGGACGCTTTTCAAACCACTGAAACTAAAACTCATAACTGACCCAGCTAAACCTCTGCCCGGTTTCTCCCCAACAGTGTAAAAGTCAGCATATTACAGGGATACACGCATGCTGATATTTATCACAGCACAACTCACAAGGGCTAAGTCTTGGAAGCAACTTGTATGCCCATCAACAAATGAATGGGTAAGGAAAAATATGAGCTTTACACAAGGGAGTACTACTCTGCCATAGAAAGAATAAACTTAAATCACTTGTAGGAAAATAGATGCACTTTGAGACTATATTAGTAAATGAAATAAATTGCACAATATGCTTAAATACATGATTTATCTTGTATGAGAAACACAAATTGTAAATGACAAGTTAAAAGTATAATAGAAAACAGGGAGATAAATCTTTTGCAAAAACAGAAAGAGAAGAAGAGATGGAGAGAGTAGGAGGGAGAAAGGGAGATAAAAAATATTAAGATGTGCTATGCATAGTGTATGTGCCCATTCCTCATGAGGAACATAATCTCTACGTATTGCTAACATGCACCAATAATGAACATTTTAAAGTTTTGAAAAGAATATACCATATGAAAACATCAATAAACAAAGTTGGGAAAACTGCATATTATAAAGCACAGGGACAAATTGCTATTTAATATTATATATAATAATAAATTCAATTTTATTGAAGACTTCAATGTGAAGATTAATACCTTATAAAATTCTTGGATGAAAATGTAGGGACTATCTTCTTGTTAGCCATTAATTAATTTGTTAATAACTTGTCAGGTATGATACCAGAAGCATAAGCAATAGCAGTAAAAGTACAATCATCTACCCGAGAGACAGCACAGCAGCAACTGGCATGTCATGACAAGCAGCCTGTATTCAGAAGACCAGAACGACAGGCACTCCAAGCATGAACCTACTATTACAAATTGCCAACTTCAGTGCAGTTGCTAAGTTCACAGGTGTCCATATACATAGTTAGCCAGGGTGAGAATCTTTTCAACTTACTGCTAGATTAAAAAATCTTCTGGAGATTCTCAGGATCATTACCTTGTCCATCTTCTATATATAACTGTATGGCTTGTCACTGTCATGTTTCCTAGCTCTTCTCCTTTCCCTCTCTCAATTAGTCCTCAAGTTCTTGCTTTCCTTTTAGTTGTATTATACCTTTCTATTTGTATTTCTTCTTTTGAGTTCTTATACTAGGGAAAATATACAATATTTACACATGTGTGTCTGGTTTATTTCACTTATGAGTATATCTTCAAAAAGAAAAGGGTGGTGAATGAAGGCAGGAGACAGGAAAAGGGATGTGTAGGACTGTCTTGCTTCAAGGTTGTATATGGTTAGATTTTTGGACTTACATGTAAACATAAGAATTTTATAATTCTTTATGCCTATTTTTAAAATATATTCTAATTTTAAATGTTTTTTCATCATATTCTGTAGGGACTTAAAGTTCAACATATCAATACTTGATGAAAAATACCTGTTCCATGTTATGCCTAAGATGTTTGATATTCAGACAGATAGTGAGGTTAAGCTTAACAGCCTAGGTTGTATGGTAATAACAATAAGCTTGTCTTCTGGATGGTTAACAACCTAAGTTTGCAGACCAAAAATAGAGAAAAAGGAGGGCCATAAGGAAAGCCAACATTTTGGCCCTAGCCTTCCAAGGTCAATTAAAACTCAGGACATATGAGATCTTGTACTGTAACATCACGTAACTCAGTAGTGTCCCAAATTTTTTGATCAAGAAGATTATAGGGGCCAAAGAGGAAAGTGATTGATGATGTAGACTTTGTCTAAGGAGAGTCACATGGAGAAAAAGCATTCTCTCAGGCTTTCACAGAGAGCACATTGCCCAAGCAATGGCTGTGACTCATCCACATGGCTGACACTGACAAAGGTTCTACAATCTGAGGTACAGGATCTCAGGATAAATCCTGAGGGGATTTCACTGACCTTCTCAGACCCAAAAGCTACAACTCTTGTTGCATAGGTCCTGCTTTACCTTGGTCTTAACCATCCAGCAGAAAAGTATAAAAACAAAGTATAAGAAATAAAGCCGTGGTGTTATGTTGAGCTGTAGGTGACTCAGATCAACAATTTCTGACATTGCCAGTCAAGTGGAAGACCCAATACTATTATGGACTACTGGACTCTTTTAGAATATTTTGCTCAGTTAACACACCTGTAAGATTCAAATAAGGGAACTAAACAAAAAAAGGGGATACAGATGAATGTCCATTTTGTATCTGTGTATTCAAAATGGTTAGGATAGATACATAGTTACATTCTCTTAATGAATAGAGAGATTTATTCTAATGGTGTTTGTAAATAGGATATCATGTCCGCATCTTGTACAGCAATTAACCACTAGGAAGAATGTATGTAATGTGTTAATTATTGAAACTGCCTTACCAATTTGATTTGAAACTATCTCATTGCTATTTGTTTCTCAATAAAAGTATGGGAAAAAGAGAAGCAAAAGTAAAATAAAGCAGAACTATATTAAACTAAAAACTTCTATAGAACAAGGGAGAGAACTAACAAAATAAATGTGTAATGAGCATAAGCAGAAACCAAATACATGGCAAGGATCTTGTCACTTCTATTCAATATAATACTGGAAATCCTACTCAGGGTCATTAAGAAGGAAAAATAATAAAAAGCAGCATCAAAATTAAGTAAATAAATGATGTGAGAGAAAATATTTGTAAATCCTATATCTCCTGAATGTTTAATATCCAAAATATATGAAGAATTTCTAAATCTCAATAGCAAGAAAATAACCCAATTGTATAAATAGGTAAAGGAACTGAACTACATTTCTCCAATAAAAGCCATATAAATGGCTAACAGGCATTTTAGTATTTTGAAAAGGTGCCCAAACTCACTTATTGTCAGACAAAAGCAAGTTTAAACCGCAGTGAGATATCAAATCATGTCTCCTATCATGGTTATTAGAAAGAAAGCAAAGGATGATGCATGGTTTGCATCTGGGTGTCCCTGCAAAGCCTCCTGTGCTCTTAGTCTGACTCTGGGGAGGTAACAGGCCCATGGCTGAGTGGGATTCTTCAGTGGCTTAGTGGTTGGAGGAGATGGGCCACTGGGGGCTTATCCTGGGGGCACACATCTCCCCGCATCCTCCTTCAATCACTGTCCGCTTCCTGCCCACCATGCTCTGAGCAGCCCCTCTGCCACGCAGCCCTGCCTTGCAGCCAGTGGACTATGGACTGACACCTCTACACACTGTGAGCTTACTCTCCTCCAAAATAAACTTTTGTCCTTTAAGTTGTGGGTGTTGAGTATGGAGCCTCAGCTGCCAGAAAGTAACTAAGATAGGTAATAAATGTTGACAAAATTGTAGATAATTGTAATACTTGTACACTGTGGGTGGAACTGTAAAATGGTACAGCTACCATAGAAAACAGTATGGGGGTTCCTCAAAAACTTTAAGCCAGAACTACCACATATTAACCAGTTGCTGAAATCAGAATCTTAAAGAGATATCTTCTCTTCCATGGAGCCTTATTTATAATAACCAAGATATGGAAGT
>NW_004524589.1:19588291-19615369 GCF_000260255.1 Octodon degus
TTTAAAAGAAAATCTTTTCTATTCATGACAACAGCCATGGATCTGAAAGACATTCTACTACATAAAATAAGTTAATCACAAAAGGACAATGCTGCAATATTCCTAGGGTACAGGCAACATAAAAGTCAAAGATCTATCCAAGTGTGGTGGGACATGCCTATAATCCCAGGGCTAGTAAATCTGATCCAGGAAGATCATTGTGAGCTGGAGGCCAGGAAAGGCCATGTAGTGAATTCAAGACCAGCCTGAACTACACAGTGTGAGTATGGTTCAAAGAAAAAAAAAAGTTATAGAAGTGGACAAAATATTAGTGGTTACCAGGGATTGTGGAAGAAGAACATGGAAAGTTGTTCAATATGTACGAAGTTATAATTATATCAAGTGAGGAAGTCACAGAGATCTGTTGTATAAGCTAGTGCCTCTAGTTAAACAATAACGTAGTATACTTAAGCATTTTAAAGTCTTTAGAAGTCATGTGAAATGTTTTGACTATGAAACTAAAACAAAGGTGAGGGGAATAATATGAGGGTGTCAAATGATACATAAAAATAAGGTAGAATATAAACAAGGAGTTACAGATAAGACAGTATGACCTGCAGGTTATCATGGAGTGGTGGATGGGTTCAGATTCATTGCTGTAGTCTACTTGCTTGTTTGTGTGTGTTGGTATGTGTGTAATTCTTCATAAAATGAAGTTTGAAATAGGATGTACCTTAGGTAAAATAACGATATTTTTCCTGCTTAACCAAATTTAAAGGAAAATTTGACACAACTAATCGTTCTCCCTTTAAGCTACAGCCTTGCCTGCTCCTTTCACATTATTCTCCCAAGTATGCACACATACATGTACTTGGCCCCTAGATTTCTGCAATTAGCTACCACCTGGTGGCCCGCAGTACAAACTTCTCCCCAAATCCACTACCATGCTTGCACTGTAGCCATCCCAGCAGGCATGCACTATCTATGTACTCTGTGTGTAACTTCTTCTGTTCTATTTTTAAAGCTTTCTGCCATTTGGCCCAAACTACATATTTCATTGTTCTCTGAGCCAGGAGATACTAGAAAATTTAGTCTTTTTACTCTAAAGGTTTATTTGATTCCTCTCTAATCTGACAAATACTAAAACAAATTTCAGTTTCGTTATTCTCCTAAGAATAAGGACTGTAGACGAGCAATCCTTCTCCTCTCTGTGTATTCCAATTCATAAGATTAATTTATCTCCCAGAATAGTCTTATTTTTGGATATTTAAATAAAAGAATTATGACACATATACTTTCTTCCTTTTTTATTTTAAAGAAACAAAACAGCAATAAAGACAATGCAGAATTTCAAAACAAGACAATAAGAAATTAAGAATAGTTACTATGTTGCATATTGCTATCTTCAAAGTAGTTGCTCAGATTACCAGATATAGATATATGCAAAATTGATCAGACAATATAAGCACTGTGTTCCTTTCAATGAACTAATAAAAATTAGTACAACAGTTATCTTAGCTATCTTCTGTATGTAGACATATATTTCCCTCCTTTTTTTCTTTTCCCTTTTCCCCCATCCAAGTTGTTCTTTCCTTTTGAGCAGTTCCTTTCCTTTTCATTATATCTATTGAACCTTTTGGATCTTATCAGACTCACTTGGGTAAACATTGTAAAAAGTAACTAAGAGCCACATATATTTTTAACCTTAAAAACACAATATAGCATGTATGTCTTTCATCCTTATGATCCTATCTTGTTTACTTAACTTTGTCAATTACACAGAACTAGTGATCTAAATATTTAATGAAAGGACCTAACAGATTGCTCTGCTCCCTTAAAAGTAGTTTTAGGTGTTATTTTTATATCAAATGATAAGTTCTAACATTATGAAGATTATTTACAGCTATATTTTATTTTTTGCTAGTTTGAAAGCATCTACAAGAGTGAACAATAAATGGTGAAGATGTTGAAAGATATACAATAGACTTTTTTTCTTTCTCTCATAGTTATTAATCCAGGGTCTTTTGCCTGCCTAGGACTAAGCTGCCTAAAGAGTAAGCAGGCTGATTTAGTATGGGGTCCATTGTCCTGTACAATGCTTTCCATAAAGCCTTGCTTGTATTAGCTTCAAAAGAATGCAGCTTGCCTGGGGCCAGGGCCTCCACAGCACACCCATGAGAATCAGCACTCTAGAAGACAGTACAACACCAACCTACACAGCAACACAAGGGCTCCTTGATAGGATAGCAACATCTTAGGTCCAGGGCATCATGAGATTAAGGATAAAATAGAATTTATACTTGAAAAAGCACATATTATCTTATAAAGACTCTCCACCCCTGTTAAAATTTTTCTCCTCCCAGAATATTTTTATTTGGAAATATTAAAAATTCTAGTACTTTCATTTTTACTGAATTGAGTTAGTTGTTTGCATATGAATTTTACCACCCTTTTTGCTTTTCCTGAGGATTTGGTTACCCAAACAGACAAAAGATCTAATGAAATACAGGAAAATCTTTGGAATCTAGGTATTAGCAGAGTACTTTGAAAATCTTTTTCTAGTCTTGGAGAAACTTCTATAGGCAATTTTATTAATATTTCTCAGCTCATGGGTGTGAGTATACTCTTCTCTTTTGAAGGTGGCTCTACTCTTCTTGTTTTGCCTCTTTGATTTCAAAATCCTTTCCCAGTCCATCTATTCATACTGACTTTTCTCTAATTCAGTCTTTGATCTGTGCGCAACAGGCTGGCTCACTGTTCCATTTCAGGTGCTTTCTACCTTACCCAGTTACCAAGCACCTTATTTTTCTACCAGTGACCTCTGCTCTGGTGTCACTCCCTGCTGTGGTCTACCTGAGTACCACTGAGATTCACTCTCACAGTCAACTTTATTTTCAAAACACCAACTCTTGATGTCAAGAATATGGAGCAAGAGAAAGTCTTGTTCATTATCAGTGAAAATACAACATGGAAAAGCCCCTTTGGAAAACAGCTTGGGAGTTTCTCACAGAATTAACCATTCTCCTGACATATGACCCAGGAGCCCTAATTTGTAGCATTTACCTAAGAATATTGGAAACTTACACTCATACAAAAGACCTGCACATAGACTTATAGCACTTTTACTCATAGTTACTAAAAGATTCTCTTCAACTAATGAATTAATAAACAAACAATAGTTCAATGGATAGATCACTATGACAAAAAGAAGTACACTATTAAGCCATGAGACTATAAAAGAAATATCAAATATGTATTGCTCATTGAAAGAATGCAGTCTTCCAAGACTGAATACTATATTACTTTCAAGAAAAGGAAAAACTACAGAGATATTAGAAAGGTTGATGTTGCAAAGGTTAACTTGGAAGGAGGGACAAGAGGCCAAGCACAGAGGATTTTTAAGGCAATGAAATTATTCTAGAAAATAGGTTTTCCTGAGGATTTTAGAAATCTGGAAGGAGGTAGATTCATGCCTTCTAGTCTTAGAAGAGTACCAGTTATATTAGGATCAGGTTAGGGGCTACTTACAGAAACTTGATCCAGAAATCTAAGTCTGTGAATTAAAACTGCTTTAACCAATTTGAATCAACATGGGGAAAGGCTGCCTGTGCTTAGGATGCCTTGAGACATTTATCTCCTCTCTATGAAGAACTCAGTGTTGGTCAGCATATGCCTGATCACCTCTTTTTCACTTTGTTTTCCCACCACTATGCCAAACCTTGACTTCTCTCGAAGTTTCCTAGTTAACCATACGTCTGTGTCCTGATAAAGATGCATTGTCCAAGGAAAGGAAGCTCAGTAGGTAAGACCTCCATGATTTGCCTTTCTCACCATCCATAAACATGGCATTTGTTCCCACTCCCTGACTCCTGCCTGCATGAAAGAGTGTCCCAGGGGCCAGGGAGAAAGCTCAGTAGAATAAGCACTTGCCTGGGAAGTGCAAGGGCCTAAGTTCAGTCCCTGGTTATGGAAAACAAAACAAAACAAAAGTGTGTTCCCTCATCCAATATAACTATCCAAGATAGCTTCTCCATTTTGGATAATTCTAGACTCCATCTCCTTTTTGTTTAGTGGCTTTTCCTTACCACTCATGGATTTTTCTACTGTCCTTAACTGGTTCTCAACTACTCTCATCACAAACATGCTCAGATCCTTCCCATTGGGGAAAAAAAATACTTCCTGAATGTCACCTCTCTTTAATATTCTTTGGTTGAATGGGCAGGACATTTTGGTTGCAAGTGAAAGAAAACTCAACTTCAATCACTTTACACAAAAGAAGAAATCACTGATTTGATTTGAAACTGTCTCATTGCTATTTGTTTATCAATAAAATTATGTTAAAAAAGACACACACTAAAACAATTTTCTTATTCATTATATCACTCAGCATAGTTGTTTGTCTTAGAAAAACAACTAAAATTATTTTAAATATTCATAACTTGGGTCCCATAGTGAATAAAGCCATTGCTAGAATTGCTAGAATTCAGATCACTGGCTTAGTGAAACCTGAGTGCATCTACAGCTTATTTATTGGACTTGGCACCGTCACTCAATAGTCTGATGTTTGGAAAAAGTTGATTGAAATTATTGCAAATAGATTTTTGTTTTTCCTTCATTTTGGTTCAGATCAGCGTTGTGTATTCTCTTATGTATAATAAATGTCGAAGTTTTTGTGGGTGGTTTCTAGACAATAAATGTGGTTTTCAGCTACAGAAGAAGAAGAAGAAGAAGAAGAAGAAGAAGAAGAAGAAGAAGAAGAAGAAGAAGAAGAAGAAGAAGAAGAAGAAGAAGAAAGAAGGGGAAGGGGAAGAGGAAGAGGAAGAGGAAGAGGAAGAGGAAGAAGAAGAAGAAATCTATTTACTCCAATACAAGAAAGCAATAAGCCAGCAAGTGCAAAAAGGTTATAAATTCAGTCACAATAGAGGAAGAATCCATAATTCAGTTGTCTGGATTTTCTCTCCATCTCATCTCTACATCTCCTTGCAGATTGGCTTACAATTTTCTCAGCACAGTTGAGCTTTTTTCACATGGCGGGTACAAAAGTTCCTGAATTTCATGGTGCACAGTTTCTGTCTTAATGTATGTGGAACACTATGACAAAATGCTATAAACTGGATGGCTTAAAACAGAAGAAATTTATTTCTCCTACTTCTGGAGGCTGGGAATCCCAAAATCAAAACATTGGTAGCAGAGTCAGTCTCTGGGTAGGGCTTCGCTTCTGATCATATGTTTTTCTTCATTTTTTAAACTATGTGCTCACATGGTGAAAGAGAAGAATATAAGACTTACAAGTTTCTAGTAAGGCACTCATTCTATTCATGAGAGTTCCACTCTTACAAGCTAATTACCTTACAAAGGCCTCATTTTCTGATAACTTCATATTGAAGAATAGTTCACATATGAATTAGACTAAAAACAAGTGTCAATCTGTGGTAGCTTCTATCTTTGCGAAGAGACTAATCTCTGTCTACTGAAATTCCTACTACAGCCTTGGAAGAGAGTCATTGCATTAGCTTTGTTCCAGCAGACAACATGGATGACTTTCTGTGTCAAGGGGCCACGTGTTCAGCTTTTCAGGGGCTTTGCCCTTGAGTCAAGCAACCGAAATCAGGGAAGAAACTGCATACCTACTACGGTAGCAGCCCCATGGTGGCCACCTGAATGCTGGCAATTCCAAGGGGGATGAAGGCAAATCTAATAGATAGCATCATAGATGCCCACAGTAATGGAAGACCTTGTAGAAAACAATGCCCAAACTACAACGCAAAACCCTCTCGCTTATCGCAAAGTGCCAGAATTGCGACCAAACCTGAATATAGAGGTTTCAGTTAGAAAGCACAATTAATTAATATCTTCACTGGAAGAATCTTCATTGAACTACAGCCTTCTTTCCGACCACACATCTGCAACACTTCTAATGGGCAACATTCCTCCCTATTACCAGATAAATTGCAAAACTTTTCTTCCTGTTTCATGCAGAAACTTTCTTTGATCATTTGCTTTTGTTGATAGCATCTCATTATTTTTTGAAAGTTTCTCCTCCCTGAATAGTATCATATCATTTTATGTCTCATCTCTGACTAGTCTCTCACCCTACTATAAGTGTATTTTCCTCTGTCTTCTCCAATATTTTGTAGAACATAACAGACTCCCAGCAATGTAATTATTCCACATGATTTCCTTTGGTTTGATGCATAGGTCTCTTAATTCATCTTTTATCATGGTTAGTAGGGTGAACACTATGAAAGAAAAATTGGATCCTGTATTGTCCCAAATAATGTTCAAATTTCTGAAATCAGCACGTTTGTGCTCTGAGCCCCACTCCCTCCCTGAATCCCTTTTTTATTCCTGCCTTCTCTGTGGTCCACGACTGAAATGTTCAAGCCTCTCAGGAAAGAAAACCTCTTTACTTTTAGACTAGCTTTTGTTTAGCCAGCTTTCTTCTAACTCAGTCTTTATTTTCACTTAAAATTTGCGTCAATGAGAATAGATTAACTAAAGAATGGCTTTTGGGAAGGAAAAAAAAGACTATATTTAGGGCTGAAAATTAAGTTAAATCTTCCCTAAAGTCACTAAAATCAATCACAGGTGCAATTACAAAAAGGAATAAAAAAATTCAGAAGAGGAAAAACTGATTTGTTAAAGAGTAGTTACATTTAGTAGTTAGTGAGTGGTTAACTTACTGGTTAATAAGTAGTTATATTTCTGAAAGTTAATTAAAAACAAAGTTAATATCTAAATTTAAAAAGTAAAATATTGAGATATTTAATTACATAGTATTTTAGATTTTGGTAATTAAATGAAAAAGAAAAGTAGAAGGCAAAACTAACTAGAGTAAGATGTAAAATGGGCCTTCTCATGCTATCCACAATATATAAATAGCTTTTGTAAATTAATAAGGAAAAGACTATGACTCCAGAAGCAAAACAAAGTAAAGGAGTCACATAAATATAAATATACTTATTTTTAAAGCAAGTAGACCAAATTTAATATTGGCTACTAAGTGGCTGAGATAGGGGTAATTTTCATTTTTATTTTATCCCATTCAGTATTGCATAACCTTCCCAGAATTAAATTATATTTTACTTCTAAAAATATAAAATACAAATAAACTATTCATGTCATCCATATTAAAAATGGTTAGGAATTGGAAACAACAAATATCTAGGACTAGACAAGTATTAAGTATTTAAAATTTCTTCTCATAAAGGATTTCCATTCCACACTGTGTTAGGTTCTAATCTCTCTGCATGGCTAAAGAAGTTCTTCATTTCTAGATTCTGTTTCCATTAACCTCAATAGATATTGCTTTGTGAACACATCTCAATCAAATATATCTGCTATTTTATTTTTTACTTTCTTCTTTCCATCTCCAAAAATAGTCTTATTTTCCCATCTGTTGCTCACCTGGACTTTTGCGCAGATGTTGTGTTCTGTATCTGGTTCTTTAATTTGCAGAAACAATTGCCTAGACTTGCATCTCCCCTTCACACCAGCCAGCTTGATACTTCACCTTCAAGGCTTCAAGCATTATTTCAGTAGCTTTCTCTTGACTTCCCCACGCAGAGAGAGATGCTCTGATGGCCACATTCCTGCAGAATCCAGTGTATTAGTTCAAGCCCAAGACTGAATTGAAGTGGAAGACATGTATTGAGGAATACATTTCTGGATGATAATCATCAAAAGAATGTGGGAGAACAAAGAAGGGCTGCAGATTCTAAGGCAGGTGTAAAGACTGTAAGGAGAAGGTGTAAGTGGACTCACCAGGAAAAGCCTCAATCTGCACTTCAATCTCATGTAGCCCAATGGGCACTCTATTTCAAAGCCCCACAGAAGAGCTTAGTACTAAGTAACAGCCAGGCCTGACTGCCCCATGACTCTGTCATTGATGGGGACGTTCCAGAAAGAGTAACATCAGTTCAGATGGTATAAAAGATTCTGAGTTTTCTATAACTGGAGGCTGTCATCTAAATCCCCTCCTGGACACAAGTCTTCTCTTGAAATTTAAGTGACTCACCAATATGACCATATATCCTATAATATCATGAAATTCCCAACACTTTCACTTTTGTTTTCCTATTCCATAGTGCCTCAAAAATAATTTTAAAGTTGAGTTATAAATTTAAAAGTACTTGTCAATTTTTGACACACAATATACATGAGTAAATGAATACAATGAAAATCAGTTATCTCTTATGTCTTTTCTGCAAAACTCATTTCTTCAGCTTTGTAAGACTATAACCTATAAGATCACATGTTTTCTACTCCAATTTCTCCTTCTATTAATTTCATCTTACCAACATTCGGCTATGGCTTATTTTTAGCAATTAAAAGTTGAGAAAAACTGCTATATAATATGTTCATAAATTGAACAAGAGGACCAGAATATTATTATTGTTATAAGAAAGGTACCCCAGGTGTGGCACGACATGCCAGCCTCACCTCCACCCTCCGGAGCATGCTGAGTGGGTGACCAAGAGCCAGCTGGGTGGTACATGCCTATGATCCCAGCACTGCAGAGGCTGAAAGCAGGAGAATCACTGTCAGTCATGTAGACAAAGGTACAATGGCTACTTTAAGGTTTTATCTCATTTGTCAACACATTTCACCATCTTGTGAAAGATCCCACTTCTCAGAGAAAGTAGAAGCCACCCCCTCCCATCAGTTGTGATCCTCAGATAGTCTCACTGTCTATCACGTATTTGAAAACTATTAGTTTGTGACATCAGGAGAACCTTACCATGTACAGAGCACTATTCTATGCAGTTCTTTTCAAGCTCAAGGGAAGATACAGATCTCAAAGTGGTTACATGCGTGTCTTAAGTCAGGTCTCATTTTTAGAGAATATAAAGCCAGATTTTGACTCCAAAATACAGGTATATGTGGTATTTTTACACAGTGGAGTATTATTCAGATATAAAACATGATAAAAGACCTGCCAAATAGCTCAGCAAATTAAAGCGCCTGCAAGCAGGTTCAGGGGCCAAGGTTTAATCCCCAGACCTGCCATGCCAGGCCCGCCCCAGGGGCACACTGAGATGGCAACTGAGCCTGGGCGTGGTGGCGAGCGCCTGTAATCCCAGCTCTTGGGAGGCTGTAAATGGGTGGATCACTAAGAGTCCAATCTAGTATTTAGACCCTGAACACCTTGTAGACCCCTTCTCCTCCAAAAAATGATAAATTTGAGTCTTTTTTTCCTTAAATAGATGCAACTAGAGAACATACTTAAGTGAAATAAATCAAACCCGCATGTACAAACACTGTATTGTCTCCTTAGTGTGAAAACCTGAAAGAGAAAAGTAGAATCTGAAATCTAAAAGGTTCAATAGATAATGGGAAAAGGAAATGAATTTATTCAAAAGCAAAGAGTTACTGAGTTGAGAAGAACAGGAGAGGGAGTACAGGAAAGAGACTTATCTATGTGGGTAAGTAGGATAGTTTGGACAACTATACTGTGCATTTCTGCTGGTCTATGGAAAGGAAAAGATAATACTTTGTTTTGTTTCCTTTTCTTAATTGTTTGTACTCTTTCTTTTCTTAATTTCTTATACTTTTTTATTTTTCTTTCTTCTTTCAATTTTATAGGCACACATCTGGAAATATGAATAGCTGGTGGAAGACAACATCATGCATTACAACAAATCCTGTGAAATCCATATTACTATGTTAGATGAAATTCTGTATCAATTGTAATTTTTCTGTTTTAATTCTAGTTGTACTGTCTTTAAGAAATAAAAAATAATAATAATAATTAATAAAACATAAGCATATTATCCCTAGAACATCACTGACTCTAATACTCCTATTTGTACCCTGAGGAGACCCACTTCAATAGAAAGCAACTCTTTGTTCCACCTTTCTAAAAAATTTTTGTGTAACGCAGAAGATACTTTTTAGATAATTGTACTGGTTGATTCTTGAAAGCAAAACTGTTTGAGTGCAGCTTGTATGATATCATTAAGTAGGCAAGTTAAGAGTCAGACATTTTTAAGATGAAAGCAATTAAATATTCTCTCACAGTCAGTACCACACTTTTCAAGTTGCTATCTCTTTGAGTGAGACATAAAAAGTTTTATAGATTTAAAATTGCATGTCGGGCCAGGGAGATAGCTCAGTAGAACAAGCGCTTGCCTGGCAAGTGCAAGGGCCTGAGTTCAACCCCCAGTTCTTTCAAAAAATTAATTAATTAGTTAATTAATTAATTAATTAATTAAAATAAAATTGCATGCACTATAACCTTAAAATTTTTTGGTGGTTATCCAGTAGGAAATGCATAGAAACAAGCCTCTGTTCTTACATATATGCAGGAAGTATAAAATCAATGAAATGATCATTAATGTCATTATTCCTTCACATGTATTCATTTTAAGAGACTCAGTTAAATCTATAGCATAAATACACATCTTGAATTTATTACAGTTAGAGTTATAAAGCATATTAAGTTTAATACAATTTCTATCCTATTATTTAGAAAACACTTGCTTAATTATGTGAAGGCTTTTAAAGAATGGAGTCAGGGTGCATTCTTCATCCGGCATCCTCATAGGACTGTTAGGAGTGATTTGAAATTTTTCTTGAGTAAATGTTTGCTTTAAAGAGCCATTTCTGGCCCTTGGAAGCATGAAAATAAATTATGTGTATAAACTTGAAACTGTCTGGTGTGATTTTTATGGAAACAACAATGGCAGCTCAACAATGGAACTGAGGGTGGGAGCACAAACTGTTATAAATACATCCCTAATAACGTCAGCGTATTTCCCTTGTCTTCCACACAACTATCTCTGGGGAAATAGAACCTTGCCTCCATGCACACTTGAATTCCTGTCATTGTGCTCTGCACATCAGTCTTTGCAGTCTCGCTCACAGCCTGTGGATGAGGTTATCATCAAGTGTGTCACATGCAGCCACTGACAGGGAGCTGAAATCAATGGAAAAACTTTTTTTTTCTTAGAACAGGAGATTAAAACAATTCATGAGTTCAGCAATAAATCAGAGTAAGCCAAAAACAGCTGAGCAGTAGGGCAAATCTCAGCTGGAAAAATCAGAGATTTTAAAAGGAAACTATATTAAATATAAACTCTTTCCTATGTGTTGATAACCATTTTTTTCAAGTTTTTAAACCATTGAAAGTGATGACATATCTAGCTTTACAACATGCCAAATGCATCACTTCCTTCCTTGTCTGCTCTAACCTCCCCTCCCCACCCAGAAAAAGGCTGAGGACAGCAAACTACAAAATTATGCCATAGAACCTAGTCTGGATTATCTTGAGAAATTTCTTGCTTTTCATTCAGATTACAATGGTTCTAGAAAGAAGCAGATATACAGTTTCTCTACAGTACCTCTGAATTTGGTTTCTTTGATGTATTCACATCTATATAAAAGTTCCAGTATTGGGTTTTGAGAAAGGCTTACTTTGTAATTACCAGTAATTCAGAAATGAGTCAAACTTGGTGTCATAATACCATTGCACTATGAGGCAATGACAAATGATATTAAATAGCCATGAAACATCACTGTATTAGACTGCTAATTCCAACATCTGTGTCCATCTAAGTCAGATTCTGAGGTTGCTTCATCTCTTTGGACTATACTTTCTCTTGGCCTTTAATACAACTTGCAGTACTTTGTTGAAAAATGAACATAATGCATCAAATAATAAGAAATGAGAGAAATAGGTTGTTAGTTTGAACTATTACATTAACCATCTTCAGAAATGGGCTATGTTTAATGTTTGCTGTTGCTGCAGGTACCCAGACCTTCAGGTTTCATGAATATCTTTGATTTTGCCACCTGTGTTGAGTTGAGGCCTCTCTAAATTCTAAGCCTTGCAGATTTTCTAGCTGCAATCCTTTGCCCCATTGGAGCCCAGATTATGTAACTTCTGATCATGGTAAGTAGATGTAATTTATGACCAGGTTTGCTTTTCTCTCTGAGTTTCATTATGATTGTTTGCCCTATGACCTTGGTTCTCTGATACACCTAAAACAATTGTCAATTTTCAGTTTGTTCAATTTTCCTATCCTTACAGATAAAAGTAATATTTTGTTGTTGTTGTTGTTGTTGTTGATACAAGGTCTCGCTACACAATTCAGACTTATAGTGATCCTCCTATTTCAGCCTCTCCAACATTGGAGTTATAGGTGTATGCTACCATGCCCAGTTTTAGGGCTGGCTCAGCCCACACTGGGCTCCAGGGCCTACAGGGCATGCAGTACCAGGGATCAAACTTCGGTCCTTGCACTTACCAGGTAGGTGCTTAGACAACTGAACTATCTCCCCAGCCCAAGGTGATAATTTCTAAACTCTATAAAATCTGGCACATAGAGCCCAGAGGCCCACATTATTTCTTTGAGGACCAGTAGGCTTATCAGTTTGTCCAATCAAAAAGATTACAAGTGATTTCCCAATTTTGTATTTCATTGGCATTTTCATTTATTGTTTTGTTGGGTGTAGCTCTTTAAATAGCACAAATACTCTATATTAAAAATAATAAATATCAGCTACACAAAATCATAAAATGAACATGCACAAAATGGATGAAACCACACGTCACTAAGAGGGAAGGTATCATCCGAGAAGAGGCATATCCCCTAATTATAAGCCAACTCCTTTCAAAGACAAAGGGTACCCACCGTGTTTATAGGAAAACCCCAAGACATTCATGTAAATCATCCAAGAGCTACAGCCCTTCCAGCACATGACACTTAAAAACTTCCCCACAAATTACCTACCAATTCTTTCCTTTCTTTACCCTAAGGAATTCCCATGTTTAGCTGCGTGTTTTGTTCAGTTTCACAGCGTAGCAGTTAGGTGATTCATCCTTGTTTCTGAGACTGGCTCCAAAGAAACTTGCAAGTACTAATCCCTTAATGCCCAGGTAAAGCCCATGATTTCCTGTCCACTGAAATATGCCTAGCCTCCTTTTCTCACACTGTTTTCACTACCTAAAAATACTACTGTCTTCACTCTGCTATTGAAATCCTCTTCATCTTTTAATTAATAGCAACATCACAAATCAACTCTCTGCTGTTTCTGTCTTTAGTCTTTTTAAATGTTTTATTTTTTTCATGAGCTTAATCTACCCTACCTTTAACACTAGGTGTGCTGACTATATCTCCTCTTGTAAGTGAGCTCTAATTTTCTGCAAGATATAGCTTAGGCACAGTACCTTAAACATGACAAAATTTTGACAATATGTAAATAAAATGAAGGGAGTGATTTTAATGCTGGAAATTATGACTTTTTTTCTCAAGTTCATGAAATGGTATAATCTCAGCTGATAACAATTATATACCTGCAGGGCAACATATTAGATGAATTCTACTAATGATTAGATCTTTACGTTAGATTGGTTTTATATTCTAAAATGCTAAGTAATATTTCCCGTAAAATACCCTTACTCATCCTGAGGCTCACTGACTATCTTTTTGTCCAGTCATGTAACCTGTTAAATTCCCTAAATCCTCCATAAGTTTGACATTTTAGCATTGTAAAGATTGTTGAGTTTGAAATGTTAACAATTTCACTTGGAAGTTTATCTTCCAGACTGTTAATTACGTGGGCAACAACATAGGCCTTCCCATAAATTTCAGTTTAAACTCTGTTAAGTGAACATTTGGCATGATTCTGACCACCTCCTGAGTTAAGGTTTCATTTTCTTGGAATTTTTGAAATTTCTTAAATTCTTCAAATTTGTTTCAGTGCAAAAATATTGAACTGCATTCCAGATATTTAGCAAAGTGTTGGTAGTTTTATTTATAGGATGGAATTTTGTAGACAAATGTTTACTTATTTAAAACAAAAAGAATATGCCATCTACACTCATATTAATGGATGTATTTGTGACCTCTGAAGTGAAGAAACAAACAATGAAACAGAGATTGTGCATGAGAAAGGAGTGAACATATTGAAAGGAAAATTGAGGCTTCCATGAGGGAGGACCAAAAACAATTAAGATATCAATAAGTCTGGCCTAAAGAAGGATGAAATAAAAATGTACAAAACTTTTAAGGTTTTTAATATAACCAACACAATGAAGTGATTTTAAAAGAGTAAAATTTGAAAAAAAATGTTTTAAAGTTTGATTGAAATCAAAAGCAGTACTATTCTTGAAGTGTTTAATTACTACAAGAAAAATTAAAGAACAATTTCAGTAAAGCAATAGGCAAGTTCAATGGGCTGTAAAGGCAGAGATTAAAACCATTAGTATATAAGAAATATCTGGTACAATGGAATTATCACTACCATTTAGACTTTTAACTGTTAGTTTTAACTTAACAATAGTCAATTTACCACATAGACAATTAGTCTGATGAGATACGTAAAATCTATTAGCCTCCAGTCTGCCTGTATAACAAAAGTAATCTAGATAGGTCACTTTGTCAATTACCATGTCCAAACAGCCTCAGCCTTGTACTACTTTACAAGACAGAGTTCAAACATTTCTCAGACAAGTTCATTGTTTTTTAAAACTGAGATTTTGTACAAAAAGGTAACTGTGTTTGAGTAGAATGTAAGAACTACTGTGCAGGATATTTGCTTAAGTCGCAAATTGATTTCTATTTTAAACCAATGTTGCTTTTAAAGGCATGCTAACTATTTCCATCAAAGAAAGAACCTTTATGGAAGAATAACAATTACTAATATATTAGGCTGGTTTTTATATGAACATAATATTCCTTGAACTACTGTTATCTGTTAATATAAGGGATATAAAATAATTTTAAAGTAATTGAATCTGGTTGGAAAAACCTTTGTATGATTTACAAAGTAGTAATTGCTTATAAATGTGTTCAATTAATAGAAAAATAATTATGGTATGTATTAGGGATATATATATATATATGACTTTTCAATTCTTGCCACTTTGAATCTTTGGACCACTTCTTGAATCTCTTCCCTTTCTTGGTCTCTCTGATTTTCCTCCCTCTTCTTTGAATGTACCTTCTCAGTCTTCATGTAGAGTACATTTGATATTCATGCCCATGCCAATCTGGAATCATAGCATCAACTTAACTGCTGGTACGTCCCCGATGTGTACTTGCATTTGAGATATTTATCCAGAGTTCTAGCTCTCACTTCCAATTTTCAGTGAGAGATCTCCCAGACATCATAAATTGATCCAAAATTGAAGTCAACACAATGCTCTCCAAGATTCTGGGTTCTTTCTGTTAAGGAATATGTCAAAATGTAATGACAGCATCTAGATTTCTGTTCTCATTTCCCTCAACTTGCACAAAGTGATCACATCTTAAATTAAATTATGAATAACCCGTTCACGTCAACCAATCCCCTTTCAGCTGTCTGAAGCCCAGGTCATTTCATCTTACACGTTGACTGTGATCCTTTCAACCCAATTATTCTCTTTGTATTATAATTTGAATGCTCACCTTCACACATGCTCCAATCCAGTCTCTTCTTGCCCATAAATAAGGCTTTCAGATAAACTTATCTTCTTATGATTTGTACTGTGATTCGCATGTTCTCAATGCCTGAGAAGTAAACCACAATCACCTTATCTTGGTGAGGTAGACTCTCAAGGAGAAGATTTATGATCTGCCCTTATCAAACTGATTATTGCTGAAAGTTCCTTAGAAAAATTATGAAGTATTGTGTATTATACCACTCTATTTTTTCTGAAATTCCTTTATTTCTTCCTTTCTTTGCTTTTGCTTTGGTGGGGCTGGCACTGGAGAGCATTTGCTCATCTTTTACCCACTCAGCTCCAGCTCTATCATGAACTTCTTTATGCCTAGATTAATCTATTTTGTGGTGCTCATATTTTATTCCCTTCTGTTATGGTTTGTGTCTAGTTGTTCTCCCAGAGCCTCATATAGTCATGGGGCAGAGTTCTAGAGGTCATGATTGATTCATGATACAATGCTGGGATTACAGGTGTGAGTGCTGCTGGGATTATGGGTGTGGGTGCTGCTGGGATTATGGGTGGGAGTGCTACACCAGCCCAGGATAGATAGCCTAGATGTAGTATAAGAAAGGGGGAGAGGCTTGTTCTCTGCCTCTGCTGTTGCCATTTTTGCCACTACTCCTCCCTTTTGCTCTTGCTGTTTTATTGCTTCCTGCCACCATTAACTGCTGCCCTCTGCCAGATGCCAGTCTACTTTGGAGCCAGCTGAGTATGGACTGAAACCTCTACAAACTGTGGGCTAAATAACCCTTTCCTTGCTTAATTTTGAGTGTCAGGTATTTTGTCCCAGCAACAAGAGAAAATAACTAAGACACCCTCTGTTCCTCTATTTTCCAGAACCTAGAATATTTCCAGTGGTTTTTTTCATAGTATTTGCATGTGGCACTGTGTGAATAAGGTAATAAATGAACAGTTATAATAAGGTAAATATCAACCTGGTGTGAACTTCTGGGAACATGAATCTATACTTGAGAATATTAAGTCCAATGTGCTACCATAATATCAAAGTATGTCTAGAGAAAAGAGTTGCTTTCCTTGTTGAGTGCTGGAAATATGCAATTCCTTTAGTAGGATTATCTCATTTAATTTGCATAGCAAATTTTCATAATAAACATCACAGAATGCCTACAATGACCAAAAGCAATTTTCATTCATGACTTTGTTGAATCCTTCCAACGTATTTATGGAGAAGTTATAATCTTAGCAAATACAGAATAACACCAAATCTTGGAGAAATATTATGTGTGCAAAGAAGTAGAAGTGATAAATAATACCAATGTAGTTTTTTGCTTTCTGAAATAAATGTTCCAGCTACATTTTGAAGTGCAACTTCTCTGTGACTTCATAGGTATTTTTAAATGGGCAAATTTGGTAATATTTTAGGACTGCTACAGAAACAAATAATTCCAAAAAAGGATAATTTCAGAGCCTTCAAAATAGCCCATGTCATCATCACTTCTTAAACATACACAATGAAGCATAGGGAGGATTTGCATGTTTTAACAACTGGCAACTCATCAAAGTTTGCTTTTTTTTAACGTGATGTGTCCTTTAACTGGTCATGACAGATTTACTACTATTGGATGCTCTCCAATCCTTGTTGTGCTTCCTTGTTTATTCATTTGTTTTAATCTTAGAGGGAGAAAATTGAACTTGATATTTATGTAATTACAAATTAAAGTTAAACTCTGTCTAAAAAGAGATTGAAATAAAATCTGCTTTGGCAAATAGGAATTATTGGAAAGATTTACTTGGCAGTTCTGATTTTTTTGTATTTACTGTCCTTTCTGACAGGATGTCAATGAAAGCAGGCAAAGAAGCCACCAGTGACCCGAGATGCACAGTGTTAAGATGAAACTGACCAAAGAATTTTCTTAGGAACATAGGATTAGAGTGAGATGGACTTGGTCGCAGGCCTAAGTGAAGTCTGTAGCTTGCTTTTGCTCTGGCCACAGGCACTGATTTATGTTCTCTGAGCCTAAGTATTCTCATCTTTAATGCTGTGAAAAAGATGTCTACATTACATGTACTGCATAAGATTTTAATACAATTGACAGTAAATAAATAAAATAAATAAAAAAGGGCTGGCCAAATAGCTCAGCAGATTAAAGCACTTGCCAACAGGTGCAGGGGCCCAGAGTTCAATCCCCCAGCCTGCTGTGTTGGTCCAGCCCCAGGAGTATGTTGAGACTTGAGACTGGGCATGGTGACACATACCTATAATCCCAATTCTTGGGATGCTGTAAACAAGGAAGATCACTAGAAGTCCGATCAGGGTGTTCAAGTGAGACCTTGAACACCCTGCAGACCCTGTTGACATATGAAGAAATTAAAAGACTGATCCATCATTTCCTTCAGAAGATGGTAACTATTCTGCTGTTATTACTTGAATAATAAAACCTATTAAGTCAGCCACAGAGAGTGACTTCTGTATTTTCTCCTTTCACTTTGTGGATACATTCTGGTAAATTTGAAAATAGAAAGAAATAGTATGAAGTGACTGCACTCAACCACTGACTTATATCTGCAATTTTTATGGTAGGTATAATAATTTAAGACCTTCATAACTAGCTGTATATTCCATAATGTGGAAACATCAGACATTTAGTTTTAAGCTTTCTTTGTTTAAATGTTTGTGTAAAATTCTTAGAATCAGGTAGAATTTTCAGAAAAGCAGGGTTTTCCAAGCTAAGAAAGAATGTTTGTTCCAGTAGGCAGTACATATACTCTGAGGAACTAGGGGCATAAGGAGGGAAAGAGGTCAGGAAGCGCTTTCTAGTTAGGCACAGCTTTGAAATACAGATTGGATAAACATTCAAAAGTTACTTGATGGATGAGTGAATAAGATGAATGCATGAATTACATGAGAGTCAACAATAATTCTACTAAAAGTCTAAGTACAAAGGAAAAGAATTACTACATGGAGGAAAATTACAAATAAAAAGTGTAGCAAGCCATACTTCCCTCATATATGGAGTTGTGCCTTAAAAACCAGTAACCAAGCATCCTTCACTCCTACACTTCTTCCTCCTCCACACTGCTAAGAGGGGGAACCCAGCATCTGAGCAAAATATAGAGTTTATCAATCTACCCTTAAAAATAACCAAGCAGACAGACATGGTGGTGTCTACCTGTAATCCCAGCATTAAGGACCTTGAGAAAGAAAGAAGGATCCCAAGTTTAAGGTCAGCATAAGCTATATAAAAAGGTCAAGGCTGGTTTTTGAGAACCGGTATAATCTCACTGTAGTAAGATTTTATCTTAGAAAAACAATAACAAAAAAAAAAACCCTTCTGCTTAGTAAACAATAGCAATATATCAAAAAAAAGATATATTGCTATTTTTTACTAAATATGGGGCTGGGGAGATAGCTCAGTAGAATAAGCACCTGCCTGGCAAGCACAGGGTCCTGACTTCAATCCCCGGTACCACAAAAAATAAAAAATGAAATAAAAATTATACTAAATATTTCTTTTCCTCTCAGCAAACAACAGCAAAAGACAATCTCAAAAAAGTATCTGACAGAATCACTAGCTAGTTAGCTCCATCATGTGATTCAGTTGGAGAAGTTTGTACAAATTGCCTTTGTTTGTAGTGTATTTAATAAGCATTCAGCTGTAAATAGGTAGATTTTCCTAAATATAGCCACATTAACATCCTAATGAAAAACAAACATGAATATGTAATGTTTATTCATTGCTTGCTGTAACTCAGACTTTAGTTTACATTTTATTTTAAACAATGTAATTTGTACTATCATTTCCCACATTTGAGTATATACATATACATATATGTAAGTGCATGTTATAAATATTTATATTTGCTTATGGAAACATTTTATGGAAAAGAATACTGTTTTTAATCTAAATTAGAGTCACTTCAGTTTTGTAAATGGTGACCCATGACTATTTGTAGCTCTTTCAAGTATGATATTAACACTTATCTATTATTGTATCTTAAGCCCTTGATGTGACAGCAGTTTTCTTTTTCCTATCCATAGCTTGAGACCACGCAAAAAGACATGAAGCTTTTATGAATTTAGTATTTTTTTAAATGGATTGCTCATTCTCTGTGGACATGTAGGTATTTTTGATATAAATTTAATCCAAATATTCATTTAATAAACATTTACTAGGTAATAGTGTTATTTAATCACACATGAAGTTAGCATAAAATCAAGTGGCTTACAACATTGAACATTTATTAAGTTACATACTGTCTGAGGTCCACACCAGGTGTATCTGGGTAATTCAGAGTGGTTTATCTGGGTAATTCTGGGTCACAGGTTCACATTAGACTTCACTCAAGCTGTTGAACAGGGATTTTATGATCTGCGGCTCAATTCAGTTTTGAAGATTCCCTCCCAAAATCACATTCTTGAATGTTTCTGTTTTATTAGCTATTGCCCAGAGCCCTCAGTTACTCTGTATGAATAGCATTTGTGTAGGAATGTTTATGACATGGCAGCTGATTTTCCTCAGATTATAAAAAAAAGAGAGAGAGAAAAGACACAGAGGTGAAAGAGAGAGAGACAGAAAGATGGCAGGGAGAGAGGGAAACAAGAATACAAAAAATAAGAACAAGAACAGCAAGAACAGGATCAAGAAGAACAATAAGGAGGAGGCAGAGAAGATGGGACACAAACTCATAAATCATGTATCATAATTTCTACCATATTTCTTGTAGGCTTTTATATTAGTGAATCGAGATGGACCAACAGTTAAATAGGAACATGTACACTTTGTAAGAATAAGAGAGAGTGTGGAATATAAGGTTTATGTTAGATAGGCAGCTAATATAGTGTAGTTTTTACTCATGGTTTTTGGTTGTAATATCTATTGAAAGATGCCTTCCTGAAAAGAATTGAGCAAATGGGAAGTCTTTTAGAAACTCCATTATTTTAACTGTAAGAGAAAGGAAAATAATGATTGCCCTCTTTCTACCCTAAGAGAAAGCACTGCTGTAGCTGGGCCTCAAAAAGTTATTCTCCTGAGTGAAAGAGCTTTTCTTTATCCTGTTTATCTAGTTGAGTACCTTTTTCTAATTGTGTACTGACCCCTGCCATTCAATGGAGGCCACCAATACTGCTTGTGGAAAATTGTTTCTCTGCTCTACTTTAAAATAAGAGCAACAACAGCAAAGATAACAACAGCCAAAGAAAAGCTTTGATGGGACATCTTGGCTCAATGAGGCTGGATTATATGAAACAAAGTGTTCTCTCAGTGTAGGCTGGTAGGGTCCAACCTTTACAATCAAGACAGTCCCAAAGAGCTATACAAAGGTGAAGAAGTTTTTGCAAAGTATCAATTACAAGCAGATTGATGAGAAGTTTTTTCAGTATAATTATGAGATAAAGCTTAAGAAATTCCTCCACAACACAAAAGAATAAGACTTGAAGACCTGACTTTAAATGTGGATTCTAGTAAAACAGAAACATTTCATTAGTGTCTTTATAATATATGCATTTTCATTGTATTTTAGCTTAAAATATGAATTTAGGTATCATATAATTCATCTTAAAAATAGAAATCTGGATTTATGCAATAGTTTTAGAAAACCAGACTGAAATTATCTCAGCCAACAACATTATCATGACACTGGGAAGCAGCTATTTAGATGCTACTTTTCAAAAACAGCATCTGGAGACTGAATTCCTGTGTCTCTTCGGCTTGCAGAAATCATATTTTGCTGCTAAAGATAGGCCTATGTATAAGACACACTTAGAATTGGAGTCTTTACCGTATAAGGTAGAAGTAGGTGTTGGCCCATCATAAAATAGTGCTATAAATTCCACTGGCACCAATAACAAGTCGCAGCTGTGAATGCTAAGTGCCTCAAAGATCAAATTTTAAGCAATGCGTCAATTTAGCCAAGTTTCACTATTTTTGAGAACATTTCAGAGTTGCTAACAGTTCTATTTCGGCATGTAGTGAATGTATCAATAAGTGCTAAATTTTTAAAAATGTGTTTTTAATGTACTTTTGGAATGCTAGTAAGCACGAAGCTATCAAAACGTTGATATGATGTTGGTCTCAGATATGCACTAATATGGATGGTGTATGTCTATCATCATGGAACTTTCTATGAAGCCACTTCTCCATCCAGTGCTACTGTGTTCCCGAAGACAAACACCAAATGTACAAAAAGAAGTCTTTCTAATGTGTGGTACTGGCTTGTAGGTGTCTATGAGCAGCATTAAAGAAAGATGTTAGGAAGTGAAAAGGGGAGATAGCTCAGTAGTTTAAGCACCTGCCTGGCAAGCACAAGGTCCTGAGTTTGATCCCTGGTACCAGAAAAGAAAAAAAAAAAAAAAAGAAAGAAAGAAAGGAAAGAAGTTCAAAGAATTGAGACTGAGACCAGTTGCTGATGGACTGTTCTCTTAAAGTAACAGTTTACTAATAAACTTCATGCATGAAATAAATAATTCATCTGAATTTATGTAACTATGGGTCTGTTGCAAAATGTGTTTGCTAAACCTTTTTGCTATTGCTTGTAGTTTTTTAACTTCTTTTTGGATGATTGTCCTTGAATTTTCATAAAGACTTGACTATGTTTTTGACTAATAACCTAATCACAGAATCAGCCAGTCTCACCCAGCTCCTGGTCATCAATACAACTGATTATCAAAAAAAAGAAGTTAATTGCATCAGCAGCACCAGTGATGCACAGTCTGAGCTATCAGTGGAACCAGGATTACATCAAGACTATCAGAAGCACTCTCTTATAAATGAGATTCCATTGTGCAGTCTAGCAATTTGTCCCTATCTTACTGTTTACCATTCGGAACCAGAAAATGTGTTAATAAAAACAATCTCTAATATTTCCTGGACAATCAATCTTTCCCAGACACTCTGCTAATATTTTAAGACATGAACCTTAAGTCCTACAATGAAAACACCATTCTTAGCCTCCCCATCACCCTGGAGATGTACAGAGGTAAAATAATTTGCACAAGGCTTCTCAACCAGGTCAGTGATCAGGATTCAAAGTTGCTGAAGGTCATGTTTCTCTCCTATTTGCAAACCCCTTCTCTGCAAACAGGTTTGATTCCCTCTCATTTCTAACTTAAAGATTTATGTGGAAGGTGTTGGAATATTTGGATGCCATGTATAAATAAGTGTTCAGGGTCTTGACTAAATATTTTGTAAAATCTAAAAATGTTAATGTTTTATCACGCTAAAATAGAAGGATCTTGATCCAAAACTTTAATAACAACCATTAGCCACAGAAAACACAACGTATTATAATGTAAATTTAGAAAAATAAAGACCACCTAAGGTGGATATGGGTATGCCATAAGATCAGCCTGAAGCTAATATGACATTTTAAATATCAAAGAATATTCTCACACATGTGGACAAAAAGTAAATTTATTATCACTAGGATTTACGATATTCTCTTACATGATATCTCTGTTTTGGTAAGACAGGGTCTTGTAGATTTTGGTCCTGTTACTCATTAGTTAGGAAGATTTTTAATCAAAACAATTCTTGCTTTGGAGTCTGAAATTTATTTTCTCATGGCACACAAATAAGATCTTTTCCTGATTATTTCTGTTGTCAGTCACTTGCAGAAATTTGTTGTAGCAAGCAGCATACTGCCAAGTCCAGGAAATGAATCACTAACCTTTTGACCTTCAATAATGTCTGCCCCTAAGATGGCAAGATCACACATGTCAGCACATGACAGTTTTCAATTGAAAATGCCTGCCTGTGCACCATCATTACTGTTTTGGACCCTACTTCAGCTTTTGTTAGTGACTTAGTCCTTAAATAAAGTTGGTGGCAGAAAACTCAATTTACAAGTTGAAGGCTGAAAGATAGTTTTTGTTATTATAAAGTTAAGCATTACACTTCTATATGTTAGAAGAGATTAAGGAAGTTCTTAACTAATTTGGTGAAAATCTTGCTAAGACAGATAATGTTTTACCTTTGCCTGTTACCCCTGAGCGAACTCATCTTTTCCCCAGGGTGAAGGTAAGAATAGCATTGTCCTCGGACTTGAGATTCTCTTGACTTCCAGAAGCTGTGTTATGTCTGGAATTCCAAAGGAAAAGGCCAGTTTTGTTTTTCAGACAAATCTATTTACAGTTATACATTTCAGATTAAATAACTTAAATATGTTGTTTCAGAGCTAATTTTAGACCAAGCACATTGTTGATGCCTCTAGTGGTAAACATTTTCAGGAAAGACATTCCTTTCAGAAACAGAGTTCCTTAAAAATACTATGTGCTGTAACTAATTTTACACCAAAAACACTATTTGAAAAAATATATATAAAATACTTGGTAACAATACGGAAACCACAGTGCGGTAAACAGAAAGGATTAAATGTTTCCTCAGAATATTTTGGGTATAAATCAAGACCACCAAAGATCAAATCATGTGGCTCTTGTCATAGGACAATTGTTGACATTATAGCTTCAAAAGCATGATGCTACAGTAACCGAGCACTTGGAAGGCTGTGGCAGGAGGATCACCATGATTTTAGTGTGTTCAAGGCGAGGCCCTATTTCAATAAACTAAAACCTGCCCAGCTTGGTGCCCATGCCTGTAGCCCTAGAACTCAGGGGTGCAAAGAAGGAAGATTTATGCAAGTCCAAGGTTTACCTGGGCTACAAAGTGAGTTTAGGACCAGCCTGAACTGTATAGTAAAACCCTATTTCAAAAACATAAAAAATAAAATAAAATTGAAAAAAGAGAGAAATAAAGGAAATATGGTTAGGCCATTAAGGAAAAACATTAGACATATATATTTATTAAAAGCATTATTTATCAATTTAAATTTTATAAAAGATTAATTGCTTATCTATTTATTTATATAAAATGATTAAACATACATGAGCAGCAATAATCTTTTTTCAGCAAAAATGTAACTAAAACATAGGAATATTCATTGTGAAGATATATCTTATTAATGCTTTCACTAATTTGTACTTCTTACTGTTCCCTTTTTCACCCTAGCAGTAGGAATTGAACCTTGTGGCTTTGCATTGAGTTATATGCCCAGCTTATTTATTTATTTATTCATTTTGAGACAGGGTCTTGCTAAGATGCTCAGGGCAGGCTCTAAAGTCTTAAGCTTCCTCCTGAACCTCCCAGAAAGCTGGGTTATAGATGTGTGCCAACGTGTCTGGCCTTCTAAAACATTTCTATATTTAATTTGATAATAATAATGGCCATCTCCCAAAGCCTAACTGCATAGTAATGCATATGGTTATCAAATTTCCCCTAAGACCTAGTCCCTAAAGAAAGATCAACATGCTAGAAGGAAAGAGTCTGTACCAATCTGAGTGTCGCAGCTTATGTCATGAACAAATTTTATCCAAAGCATCCCCATTGTGATAATCAGCCACCAGCATTCTTCACTAACTTAGAATTGGAAAAAGCTCATTAAAACATACATATTCATTTTCTGGTTGCCAAATTCTCCTACAAATCAGCTGCACTTTCTTGTCAAAAAAAGAGAGAATTTACTTCAGATTTGTCTTGAGAACTCCCTGCCCATTTGCCTCTGCCCTGATTCTGAGGCACGCATTTCCCCTAGCTTCACATTCCCAGAAGGTGCTGTTTCCATTCCTCTTGTGAACTTTCCAGCCTGACCAGGCCTTTCATTAATCCACATCAAGCCAGGACAGAGTACAATAGCCAGCCCTCAACATGCTTCAGTTTGGAACTTCTTAACTTAATCCTGTTCCGAGAGATAGCACCAATGGCTCAGTGCTGCCACAGATTCTGTTTTGTATCCCCACGGATCCTTCTCAGACTTCTTCACAAAGGATAGAGTTAAGTCATTATGAATGTCATTTCCATTGACAATATGTAGATGCATACATCTATTTAGATAGGTATTTATATACACATATATACATATGAATGTATCTATCTTAATCTATATCAAGGTGTGTGTCATGGTGCCTGTGTTAATGAGCTGAATTCAGTCATTCCACAATGCATATATATTTCAAGACTTCAGATAGTATATGATAAATACATACAACTTCATCTATCACCTAGAAAAAAAAAAGTTATTGAGTGAATAGAAGTCCAAAGAGATGAGTGCATTACTTTGAAGTTCTTCCAATGACCTGCATATTTTCAACTAGTTCTAAGAAGAGGCAATCTATTCTTATAGAGTGTCAATTTAGGAGCTCAAAAGCTTACACACCATGAGTAAGGGTCCCTGTAAATGTCTGCCATTTGGCAGCCAAGACTCAAAAGTGTGGTCTCTTGAGACATGACAGAAACTTTGCCATGTTAACCAAAAAGCAATGAGCTATCACTTGCAGGCACTTGTCAAGCCACCTGCCAGCAGAAGCATGCATGTGGGACATCAGTAGTCCCCCACACACACGTTCCAGCAAGAAACACCTACATACCAGTCATGGCCCAAGGCCTTCTGATCTTCAGACCTAACCAGGGTTTCCTGCATGCTAGCCTTAGCCTCAGGCCACCACACCCCCAGCAAGAACTCAGGCCTGCTCACTTGGCTCACCTCTGGCCTGGGAGACCCAAGGAACTTTCATCACTACCCAGTAGGCTGCAAACATGCCCTGCCCTTTCAGGTATTGTCTCTCACCCTACAGTAGTAGCCTTTATAATTCTCTTTGTCCCCTCTCATTACGATTAGTAGGGACCTCTGAAATGGGCCCAAGTTATCCCCCCTTCCTGGTAACCATAGTCTTGTGTAACCCCCTCTCTTTTCATGGACCAGCCCTACTGACTTGTGAAGAAAGATGGTGCCTTCATCTTCTTGCCTGCTCCGAGGGAAGCCAGCTGTACTTCAGAGAAACCAGAAGGCCAGAAGCTGCTGTCCAGAGTGAGGTTGGGCATTGGCTGGAGGCAGATTTGCTGAAGCTGTTAGCTGTGGAAGGTAAGAGAGTGGCTGCTGGGGGAGGGATGGTGGAGGAAAAGGGGAAGGGGGTCCTCTGCTTACCTGCTGATTTTCTTCATCTTCCCAGTAGGAAGAGCCTTTTCTTAAGAATGTGGAGTTCTGGGTACTAGGAAGCCAAAGGGAAAAGGTGTGCATATGGGTGGTGGGAGAAGTGTAAATCTTCCCAAAGGCCCCAAATCCAAGCAAGAAACTGAGTACAATGCATTCTGCCCCACAGTAACCCCTTCCTATTGCAATAGCCAGAAGATTTCATTTTCTTTATATCGTTCCTACAGGGAGTGATTACCAGGGATTTGTAAATTGCACTTCACATTAGCTAGGAGATTATTTATTTTTTCTTTCTTTCTTTCTTTCTTTCTTTCTTTCTTTCTTTCTTTCTTTCTTTCTTTCTTTCTTTCTTTCTTTTTTCCAGATCCGGGGATTGAACTCAGGCCCTTGCACTTGCCAGGGAAGCACTTATTCTACTGAGCCATCAGTACTTTCCATTGCATCACAATAAGGAATGAGTTTTGATTTGCGGCCCACCAAATAGCTCAGCAGATTAAAACACCTGCTTAAGCAGACGCAGGGCTGGGAGTTTGATCCCTGGGGCCTGCCTTGCTGGTCCTGCCCCCAGGGCACACTGAGAGGGCAATTGAGACTAGCCATGGTGCCACATGCCTATAATCCCAGCACTTGGGAGGGTGTAAACAGGAAAGTCCAATCTACACAACAAGACCTGTAGACTCTGTAGACCCTGTCCTAAGTACAAAAAAGGAAGGAAGGAAGGAAGGAAGGAA
>NW_004524589.1:19615469-19632779 GCF_000260255.1 Octodon degus
AAGAAAGAAAGAAAGAAAGAAAGAAAGAAAGAAAGAAAGAAAGAAAGAAAGAAAGAAAGAAAGAAAGAAAGAAAGAAAGAAGAAAGAAGAGGAGGTGGGGCTGGGGAGAGAGTACAGTGGCAGAAATGCCTGCAAGTGCAGGGTCCTGAGTTCAATCCTTGGTACAGAGGGAGAGAAAGAGAGAGAGAGAGAGAGAGAGAGAGAGAGAGAGAGAGAGAGAGAGAAGATAAAACAGCTATTTTGAGCCAACACATTTAGAGAGAAATGTGTTCATTATAACATTTTATAATTTAAATATTCATAATTTTAATTATAGGTATTATTAATTTCTGCAAGTTACTATGTTTTACATATTAATATCAGAACTGAAAAAATAAATTATGGCACAATGTTTTAAAAATATGTAAATGTAAAATGGTGCAACTACTATAGAGATGCTACAGTCTAGCAATCCCATTTCTGGGCGTATATGCCTAAGAGGTGAAAGCAAGGGCTTGAAGAGCTGTTTGCACACCCCTGTTTGCACTGTTCACAACAGCCAAGAGAGGGAGCGGCCCAGCATCCAGCAGCAGATGGACAGAACAGCAAAGTGTAAAATACACAAACAATGGTGCATTGTTTGGTCATAAACAGGGAGGAGATCCTGGCATGTGTCACCTTGTGGATGAATATTTAGGAATAAACACGAAGTGAGTAAATCCATCAGAAAAAGATGAACACTGGATACTTTCACATATGTGAGTGATCTAAAATAGGCAAATTCACAGAAACAGAAAGGGAAAGGATGCTTGCCAGGAGTTGGGTGCTAGATAAGTTAGAAATTGTCCTTTGATGAGTGTACTATCAGATTAGCAATGTGAAAAATATTATGGCAATCTGTTGTACAGTAGCAGTGTACTTGACACTGTTGAATTGCCAGTATAATTTAAATGATTACTCTGGCATATTTTAAGTGTGTGTGTGTGTGTGTGTGTGTGTGTGTGTGTGTGTGTGTTCTACCACAATGAAAGTACCTCAGTGAAAGTACCTAATATACATATATTCAAGGGCTTAATCCCTCTTTGATTCCCTAGTGTCACACCTGGTCGACTTTTCCTTAGGCTATATGGTACCTGTTGCCTCCAGAGTTTTTCAAATGCCAGCCTTATACTATCCAGCTGTCCTTGCAGGAAGCCAGTGTCTTGTGCATTTCCTGTGAGACTGTGTGAGTAGTTTCATTTGGATAACCCTATACTGATAAAACCATTTCAGAATCGTTTTCTCCAAAGGTAGTGATAACTGTTTTTCCTGGCAGGGCCCAAAAGCAAAGAAGCCATTTCCTGTGTATGTCTCACTAAGGGGTGGACCAAAAACATCTTAAGACTTTGGCTTTGACATCCGTAATGATCCCACCCCTTGACGAAACTGTGGCCTAACTGTGAGCTATTGGTTTTAAATTAGACTGGAGACTATATGATAGATCTGCTGTACAGTGCGTAAACTTCTTTGTTTTCCTTTACACTTTGATTCAAGTAGTTCTACTGCCCTACAACTAAATCTCACAGCATTATTAGAAACTTTAATGGATATCAACAGATTTTGATCAGAAAGACTTCCATTCCCACAGCTTAATAACTAGTAGAAATGAGATAAAAATATTTCATTAATTAAATGAAAGGGAGGAAAATGCCTGTTGTGGGAATTTTTCCCTTTGGTGTCTTTCAGGACACTCCATTCTGTGCTGCAAAGAATTTTGCCTTTCATTATGAAACAGCAATTCTCTTTTATTTGCCCCTGGATTGTTAAAACTCCACGTTTCTCTTCATCTTCTTTGTAACCCCCTGTGACTATTCTATATCTCTTCAGACTCTCTGTTTGTACATCAAAACAATGAAAACAAGGAAAGGCAAAAGCTGTAGAAAACAGCTGCAGAAAAAGTGCATACAAGGATCGTAAGTTATGCACAATATGAACTAGCCCACAGAAGGTTGCCTCGCACACGATAAGACTGTTCTACTGTCAGGTTAAAACAGTGTTTTCTTCAGAACTCAATGACCTAAAAAACTTTACATAAACATGTGTGTGGATAAACTAAAAAAATGTAAACCAAGCTGCCTGTTTAGAGTGGAATTTCTAATATATTTTATAAGTTGCATTAAAATTTTGTAAGTATTTTTAAGTTTGTAGAACCAGTTATAGTGAAGGGTTTTTTTTTTAACAGATTGGTGTAAACAATACATCAAAGAAAAAAACACAAATATCACTTAACTATTAATAAAGCAAATAATTACCTTTTAATTAATGTAAACCATAACCTAGAGTAGTTAAATTGCATCATTTTCCACTAACAAAAAATGAAGTGTGGCCTTCCAGCTTTCTATAAGCAGAATTCAATTATGTATTATTTCTAGTTTACTATTAAGCCTAGCAAATTTTCATTATTTCAGGATATGGGCTATGTAGGGACAAAAATCATTGTTAAAATTTGAAATCTTAAATTATATAATCTGTAAACCAAAGCAAAATCTACATTTTAATTATGAAATATAGGGCCAGCCAAATAGCTCAGCAAATTAAAGTGCCTGCAAGTAGGCACAGGGGCCGGGGGTTCATTCCCCTGGGCCTGCTGTGCCGGTCCTGCCCCCAGGACACACTGATACCGGCAATTGAGACTGGGCTGATGTGCACATGTAATACTAGCTCTTGGGAGGTTGTAAACAGGTGGATCACTAGGAGTCTGATCTAGTAGTGAGACCCTGAACACCCTGTAGACTCTTCCCTAAGATACAGAAAAAAAAAATTATGGACCATGTGTGTGTGTGTGTGTGTGTGTGTGTGTGTGTGTGTGTGTTGGATAAAGCAGATATAATAATTGTCTTTAAATTCAAAATATTCAGATTTTGCTACTTGGCAAAAAAAAAAAAAAAATTCTCCAAAAGTTAGTTCCTCAGATATGAAATACAGCTTGATCAAAACCCTTCAAACTATGTACTTAGGTTTTCTCCAATTACCTGTATATAAGTTTTACTTTAATTTAAAAAAGATTCTCAACCATATACCCCACATACATATAGTCATTTAATGTAGAGGAAAAATCCAGGAAATAGAAATGTTCGTGCTGTTTGCTATTGATTTGTACCGTCACTTTAAATCTTTTCACGCTCTTACTTCAACCACTATTTGATCACTGGATCTGCTCCTCGGGGACTGTGTGGAGAAGCAATTGAACCACCTCTGCCTGCATTTTTCACACACCTTGTCCCTTAGCATTCATGATTTAGAGAGTTCAAGGTAAGCTTCTAAGGTACACTCCTATCAAGAGGATCACATGAAAGTATTAGCTGTTTTGTGCTAAAGGGCTTTTCTTTTTTCTCTTACCAGGGGAAAATATTTGCTTTCGGCAAGCTCCCCATGGCAAACTTCTTTGAAAGGATAAATTCTGAAGCTCATTCAGCTCTGTCTTCAGAACTTTCTCGCTGAAGTATTTAAAGGAGATATTGGGACATTTCCCAGCACTACCTTTCTGATTTTGCAGGGTGATCTTAGTCATCTTGGACTCTTGACAGTTTTCCTAAAATACTTTGCAAAAGTAACTTTGTGGATGAGTCCAATTATGCAGCCCCATGTCCCCAAATAATTTTTTTGTATATGCAGTATTAGCCTGAAACTAGAAGTATTCAGGAAATGATTCTTCAACTTAGATAAAACATTTTGCTCCTGTATACAAATGAAATTTACACAGTAGCTAACTACCAGGGAATTTTTAAATGTTTGTGAGTATGAGATTTTAAACTATAAGGTAAAAAACACCTCTATGTCCAGAGTAGTACTATTCCAAGCATGAAAACAAAACAAAACAAAACAAAAAACAAAAGATATATAATCAGAGATCTGTCTGTTCCAATTGTCTAGCACTTCAGATCACTCTTACAATGCCAGTTTATCAACCAGACTCATTTGTCAGAGCAGAAAGTAACTTGAAGTCTAACTCTGTCCCTCCGTTTTATATAAAAGGGAAACTGAGACTCGATTTCTTAAGACTTGATTGTGGTAATTCATGCAATTCAAAGATTTAACCTTTGCATACACTTCACATGGTTACCTTTGCATATTTTGGTGAAATATGTTATTTATTTATATGTTTATTTATTTGGTCAAGGTCTCACTATGCAGCTTGGACTCCTCCAGCCTCCCCAGCAATGGGATTACAGGCGTGTGCCACCACATCAGGTTTTGGTGGCCAGTTCTGCATGGGGCTGCCACATCTTGTGGTAATGGAGATCAAATACTTGTCATTACCCTTGCCAGCTAGGCGCTTAGACGGCCAAGGTATCTCTCCAGCCTCTTGGCAAAATATTTAAGGTTAAATTTCTATTACATATTACTAGTGTCTAAAACACTGTTTCCCTGGTCTATAAGAGGAGATCAGCTTAGATTCTGTGTAATTAAATTAACCTGAAGTACAGTCTGGGTAACCAGAGAGGCATGGATTCAAATTCTAGCTCCTACCCCTGACCTCACAACAAAGTAGTCGTGTGACCATGAGTAAATTTTTGAGATTTAATTTTACTACTTATAAGATCATAAGAAATAATTTGGGGCTCACAGATTATTGTAAAGGAATAATGAGTTCCTATAAATGATGTGCCTACTGCAGACAATAGGTCTTATACTCGGCAATGTGCAATGTGTTTTAAAACTCCAAATGAGAAATGATATGTGTTTACGTCAAAATTATTTGCATTCATTCTTGAGTCCTATGACTAGAGTTGCTAAACTACAATTAAATAATTTAAAATGAAATTAGCAGTCTATGAAAATATTTCTTGAGCTCAACCTAAGGCAGATGTTGTAACAGCACAAAAAGAACTTATAATTCAGTCTCTGTCCTGAAGAAGTTAGTAAGTACTAAGATATGAGGCCAAAAAGTATTAGAAGAGAAGAGGTGAAGTGTGCTGGGAATCACAAGGAAAGCCCAGGACTCAGCGGAGGACAAAGGAATGAAGCTGATGATGAAGATGACATGGGAGAGAGTGTGCTCACAGGAGCACTGGGCAAGAAAGGAAGAGGGATTGTATAAGAGGACCAGACTCAGATCTGCCCTGGGGCAGCCAAATGTCCTGCTGCAAATGCATCCACACCATTCTCTTTCAGATAACCATGCACATTGTTTCTCCACTCTGCTATGAAGCAACTGAAAGTTGACCTTTCTCACTGAGACAGGGTAGGAGCACAACTATGTTCCAAACAGCCTGTTTTGTAATTAGCACTCCAGCCCAGATCATACTTTGCATTCCTTTAACCTTACTTTTTATGGTATTCGTAACTGTATTTTTCACTTAAAGTTCACTTTCTAAAATAGAAATTGATTTTCTGCTTCCAGTTTTCCAGAAAGTATTTCACAGGGGTACAAACAAGAGGGGGCAAAAAGTAAAGAAAGTTCAACAGTTGCGCCTCATCTAAACCATTAGCTAAAGGGCCAGCCAGGTAGCTCAGCAGACTAAAGCACCTGCTCAGGCACCCACCCACCCCCACCCCTGGTGCCTTGCCGGCCCATCCCCAGGGCACTCTGAGATGGTAATTGAGACTGGGCATGGTGTCCCACATCTGTAATCCCAGCACTTGGGAGACTGAAAACAAGTGCATCCCTATGAGTCCTAACTAATGAGACCCTGTAGACCCTGTACCAAATACAGAAAAATAAATAAATGAACAAAATGTTTACTAGGGGTGAAGCCAAGAAAGTGCACCAGTTCTCCAGGCAAAACTGCTGTGCGAGTGGAATGGTCCTCTTTGGACCTGAAGTCCCACAGTCCTGCAGGGACTCTATGGACTGGAAGACATCAGTGACACGAAGTGCTCCCCAGGGCCTAACTTGTTGGCTTCTGTACAATCTTGGGTCGAAACAGCCAGTCACTTCATTTCCTTCATTCCCATAAACATAGAGCTGAAGGGTGACTAGGGAAATCTTGTTTCATTGTTCTGTCTGGTAAATATCATATTAAATTTGCACAATAACTTTCTGACCATTTTCAAGACTACTGTATCCAGTCCCTCATATTACAGTATAAAAAAACCATGCATGGGGACCATGGCTTTGGACAGCAGCAGCAAAAGCAGAGCTGCTGTCCTCGGCAGGGGCAGCGAGAAAGCCTGAGGGAGGAAAAGGGATTTCTTTCTACCCTGCTGGGGCCCTTGAAACTTCAAGGTAAAGAAAAAGAAAAGAGTGGCGTCCCCAAACCAATGGGGTCTTCACTCTCACGGAAGCGGGACATTTATCTGAAATAAAAGACAGTACGCATTGAGGCGTTTAATACCAGGCTTTGTTCTACTCTGGAGCCCCTAGCAGGATGCGGTGCGTGACTACTTGCCCTTGATTCCAGCTCTTCGTTTGTACAACTTACAACTATGACAAATACATAGTCCAGCGGTGTGGGACGCGCCTCTGGTCAGGACGCCCTCTGCAGCGGCAGCTCCCGCTGATGCTATCCAGGCTTTGCCCAAGGGGAAAGGTTGCCGCTGGGTTGGAAGGCGCGGGAGGAGTCAGGCGGTGATTGATGGGGATTGGAAGAATGAATGCAAGGGCTTGTGTGGGGACAGCGGAGACCCATTCCCTGGGGGTTTCGTCAGAGCCAGGCCTGCCTGCAGTTGGGGGTGGGGAAGGGGTGCTCCACTCCGGAGCAGGCTGCACACACCCAGCTGCCAGGCCAGGGCGCTCCAGCCGGAGGCTGACGTCTGTGCTGATTACCCGCGCCTGGTGCGTCCCATCCGCAAGGTAAACTTTGTAGCTTTTCGATAAGTTAAAACCAGTGGTTAAATCTTATTTTAGGGCTTCGATTTAACTTATTCCTTTGGGATATTTTTTCTTTTTTAAAAAAGGTAAATCAATAAGAAATATAGACGCAGCAATTTAAATGAAGCTGCGTCGAGACGCTAGTGTTGAAAGCCACTTACAAGGGACAGAAGCTTTTTAATTAGTGCTGGTATTTCCCCAAGTTAGACTTGAGGTGAGAATTCCGGGGCACTTCTGGTGCACTCTGGGGGGACCGCTGCGCAGCCACGCTGAGAGCTTTCACAACCTGGGGAGTCCGCGAGCTCCGGCTCTGGGTGCTCAGGGTTTCCTTACCGAGCAAACTGCAGAGCTGGCACCTGCCCTCGGCCGCTAGATGGATTCACTCCCTGGTCCCTACACTTAGCTGAAACGCAGATCTACCTCCCCGCACCCTGGAGAGTTCGGTTCTGAGCCTTATCACCCTTCCTTCCTAGGCACACCCCTTCCAGAAGGCCCCGCCCCACGGAGCGACCTACCCCTAGGCGGGAAGCAGGGGAAGAAAAACCCGGGAGAGGGGTCAGGACCGAGACTCAGCGGCGAGCGGGTGACGCACACAGAGGCTCCCCCACTGGCGCGCAAACTTGAGTTACTTCTGCGCGCGGGTGGTGGCGACGCGCTGAGCTCTGCGCTAGTGTTGGCAGAGGCAGAGGCGTGGCTCTGGAGCTAATCCCAGGGTCCGGTCTTGGTTCCTCTGCCGGTCTCCAGACAGAAAACAGCGGAGCGGCCGGTACACGCACTGGAGCAAGCAGTAGCATGCAGTCGCCAACAAGTCTGTGCAGACTCGCCCTGGTGGCTCTGGTTTTTGCCTGCATTTCGGCCGGGGTCTGGGGAGAGGAGAGAGGATTCCCGCCAGCCTGGACCACTCCAAGGTTTCTGGAGACCGGAGAGAGAATAACGCCATCTATTAAGACCTCCTGGCCTAGCAGTTCCAACTCCAGCCTGCCTGAGTCCTCAGCACCTGCACAGGTAGCTGAGAAAGAGCAGATGCCTGGGGGCCCGCCACGTCAGCCCTCCACTTCACAGTGCCACGGAAACATCGAGATCAAGGAGACTTTCAAATACATCAACACGGTTGTGTCCTGCTTAGTGTTCGTCCTAGGCATCATCGGAAACTCAACACTGCTGCGAATCATCTACAAGAACAAGTGCATGCGAAACGGTCCCAACATCTTGATCGCCAGCCTGGCTCTGGGAGACCTCCTGCACATCATCATCGACATCCCCATCAATGTCTACAAGGTACTGGGAGCTGCGTTGTTCCTGAGGGCTTATTTGTGGGCGGGACTTGGCTGGAAAGGGGAAGCTGAGACTACCTTCAGCGGGAGCTTGCTCATGAATAGTCTTCCCTTCCTAAAACTCCTTGGAACCAAATTCTCTGCTAGTCTTCAGCAGCTCTCTGCCAAGCCTAGGACGAGTAGTCTTTTGATCAGCAGGCTGTTTTCTTTGAGAGCTTACTAGAAATGAAGGTTTGCCTTCTCCACCCCAGGCACAATGAAACTCTAGCGTAGAGACAACAATTTGTATTTTTTAAAGTCCTCTGTGTGGTTATGGGGAACTCTTTGAGAATCACCATCAGTCATGAAGTCCAACCACAAGGGCACATTCTTTACTCAAGGGGAAGTTCACAGACTGGCAGCATTGCCATTCCCAGGGCTTGTTAGGGAATGCAGGTCTTCCTATTACAGCAGAATCTGCCCCTCTAATGCTCAGGTGCTCTATATGCATGCTAACTTTGGGGAGCACTGTCTGTGAGGACCTGGAAAGTGAAGAGCTGGAGTAGATTTTGGGGAGAACCAAAGGCCTGGGATAAAGAAAGCCCACTCTGGTAAGTAGGGAAGACAGTCGAGATGCTAGGAGTAAGGTTAGCTACTCTTCACTGAATGCCTGCAGTGGTTCAAATGCTGGAAAAATTCATTATTTCCTTTACTCTTTCCAGTAGCCCTCAAGTAGATTTCTCCAGCCCTTACAAGTCAGTAGTAAGACACTCAAGGCCTTCCAATGAGTAAGGCTTAGAGCTAGAGATCAGGCCCAAGCCTGTCAGGTTCCAAAGTATATACCATATGACTGCATCCCATAGATTATTCTATGGACAAAACCAAGGAGCATTCAAAGTGTGTGATGACTTTAGTAGTTAGTTTTACTATGGGACATTATTAGCATTAGCCTCACCACAGGTGTCAGAGGAAACAGGTATAAGTACCCAGGCAGGACATATGCAGCCACCTTCAGACACAATGTTGTCTTGAAATTCTGGACACATCCCAACACTCTGGGTCTCAGTTTGCTCAACTCTACAGTAAGACTTGTATTCTGCACATACTGGGGATTTCTGGTATTAAAAAATCAGCTTGAGTGAAAGAGCTGGAAAATTTTAAAACACCTTGCAGATAATTAAAACTCTGCTTCCCAATGATCAGCAGCAACAGAAAGTCACACATAAGAGTGTAAGCAAAGCATTAGGGAAGGAGAACACACTTTGTGGATTTCTGCACAAGTGCAGAGTTAAACAGGTATAAGGTTGGAAAACATTGTGGGGGATGCTTTGAGTGCTGTGACGGGTGCGGTTACCTTACAGCACACTTACACATTTTCCTTCTTAAATCTAAGAAAGAAAATTCTAAGACAAATGGGACATTTTAAAGCAATTCTAGATATTTCTGCAGTTTAGGGATGAGGCCCAGATGAGGATCCAGGTTTGTAAGAAACTCTCCCAAAATTGGGGAAGAAATTTTATAATCCTGTACTGCACTTGGTTCTGTTAGACTGAGGGTTTGCTTTAAACAAAAGTATGGGCCGATTAAGAGTCTCTCCCTTTAAAGCAGCCACAACTCCAGTAGGCAAGAAAAACCCACCTGCTTCCTAAGGAGTCCTGCAAACTAAGCCCTGTCCTGGTAATTTGTCAAAGACATTTCAGTTCCTCAAAACTGGAATCCCCACATATCCAGCCCACTTTGAAAGCTCTCCAAATCAACCAGAGACTGATGGTCTGTGTAGAAGGTAGGGTTGAGAACATTTTCTTTTGTTTTGTTGCCTCCAGACAAGTTGTAAATCGGTCCTTGTGGGATAGTGGAAGAGACATTCTGTCTCATCAAATAAGTTTCCATAAACCAAAGACTATCTGACTGAGTACACAGGATTCCTTTCTCATTCAAAGTCCTTTTTATTATTTCCCCAGGAAGTTACATCCTTTTCCCTGAAGCCATCCAGTCTGTTAAAGCTGTGTTTTTACTTCTGAAATAAAATGAGTCATTACAAAGCCAATCATCTAGACATTTTCCTAAGTCAGTGACAAATCCCTCACATAAAATTATATCCAATTGCTGGGCTTGTTAAGATGGGACTCTGCATTGTTTCCTTTGCTTTAATCTAATAATAGTGACTACCACTTATTCTGCCCTAAGTACTTGCTTCATTTCTTTAACTCATTGCAACAATCTTAGGAAGGAGGAATTGATATCATGCCTGTTTTAAATCTGTGGAATTTACATGTTGAACAAAGAAATAACTTGCCCACTGTCACAACCCTATAGCATAAGTAAATTGAACTTCAGTCATCTGGCCCTAGAATCTGTTCCTGCACCCCACGGCACTAACAGTACTCAAGTACAGCATGGCCTTGAACCTTAGACCTTGTAACAACCTCCTCATCAGGGTGCACTGGCAGAATTATGTGACACATTCCACATAGGAGAATTCTTGGTAAAAATGTTTAGATGAATTTGAATTCCTGGGAATTTCTAGCCCTTGAAGTTGTCTTTAGATAGCCTGTAGAGTGTAATATAAACACTATCAGTAGATGTCTCTCGAAGGATTACTCACCATTATGCCTAGTTCATGACTAGCTGAACTTCACTTATTGCCTTAAAAACTGTGGAGCTATAAGCTTATAAAATGCATTTAGAAGCTGGGCATAGTGGCTCAAACCTATAATCCCATGAGTATTATGGGAGGCTGAGGCAGGAGGATTGTAAGTTCAAACCTTGCCCAGGGAATTTCTGAGACATAATGATACCTGTCTCAAAATTTTAAAAGGGGCTGGGGATTTTGGTTAGTGAGTAGGCCTTGAGTTCAATCCCAATACCACAAAAAAAATTTTTTTTCTAGTGATCAAGTGTCATGGTCACTACAGAGTAATTTATTTTTTTTTTAATTTTTTTTATTTTATTTATTTATTTGGGTGTGTGTGTGTGTGTGTGTGTGTGTGTGTGTGTGTGTGGCCAGCTCAGCCCACCAGGGCGCGAGGCTGGCTGGCATGTGGTGCTGGGGGATTGAACCGTGGTCCCTTTGCATTGCTAAGCTTGTTCTAAGTAGGTGCTTTAGACCACTGAGCCATCTCACCAGCCCCACTACAGAGTAATTTAAATGAATTATAAATGTCATTATTGTGAAGTTCTAAAGTGAGATATTTGAATACCTAAATAGGTGATTTCTGTTTTTGTTTTGTTATTTGTTTTTGTTTTCTTTTTTTTAATGAGGTGTTAAAATTTTCCGTGAGAATGCAATATACCCAATTTCTGGAGGCTCATAGAATCCCTCAGCCCTTTGGCTAATATACTCAGGGGACCAAGAAATATTTATTTGAATCTGTAACATTGACAAATACAGAGTTCAATAAAATTGACAAGCCATAGAATGCCATAGCTCTTGAGGGAGGCCACAGTCCTTGATGTGGCTGTAAAATGGATGGGGTAGAGCTGTACACAGGTCTGCTGCTAAGAAGTGCCAATGGTCTTTGGAAATAGACTTGCTTGTGCTATTCCGACTCCCTCCAGGAGCCTGGAACTCAATGTTGAAACTCTCAGGTGGAATCAGTCACTTTCCAGGCTCCTGTGTCAGGGGATCTTGTGTTGAAGGCCAGGGAAGGGTCTACGTGAGCAAACAGAGGCTGCTGAAGCACTTTAGGCACTCAGGTATACTTGCTGAGCATAGTAAGTTTATTTCTTGCCCTCCACATGAGCACAGATTCTGTTCCTGCACTGCACAACAAGAACCAGACGAAACCTGGACAATCCAACTATACAAAGTGCATATTTACAGGTATATATGGGGATAGACATAGGTGTAGGCATATTAATATAAATATTAAATGTTATATGAAGGTATAGACACATAAGTGATACAAGTATCGTATGGCATAAAGCCTTGCACATCATAAGCAAACAATGTTAGCAAATGCATGTGTATTTGAATAAGTAGGAATTTATGTTTTGAATGTGCTTTATTTTTCAGCTATCGGCATTACAAACACGACTTCAAACAACATGTTTGTACATACCACTTGGCATACATGTAGGGCTGTGCCCAAATGGTAAATTTTCAAAAACTAAAATTACTAAAAGAAAGGTTGTATGCATCTTTTATGTATTTGAACTTATTATTGTACTTACAGTTCTAATCATTACATTACATAACATTTCCAGACAGACAGACAGACAGACAGATCTTTCATAATCCTGGGGCACCATGCCCAATATTTACATGGTCTTCAAATCCACCTGAACCAAAACCCAAGGCTGAAATACCTGTGAGAATGAATCTCTTACTTGTGTTATATGTGTTAAAATGTGATGGTCATCTAGATGCACATTGGACATGAAGTCTGTTATCTAGACACAACCTGCGGCAGCATAAGCACAAAAGCCAAATCCATGAAGAAAGCTAAAGAGCCGAATGCATGGTAGCTATTGGGATTTTTTAATACACTGTTAGCTAACAGGTTAGTTGGTTTGACTTGGTTTTGTTGAGTGATGATATTGAAAAATCCCTTGGAGATGGGTGTAAAAAAATTAAAAATTCTTGAGCAAGTATTTCTGGACTTCGTTTAACAATTTAACTCTGTGCTATGAATTACTGGGTCAATATGGTCCTCAAATATAACTTGCATTATACGTAAACTTTTTATTTTTTATTTATTTATTGTGGTACCAGGGATTTAACTTAGGACCTTGCACTTGCCAGGCAGGTGCTTACACCACTGAACTATATCCCCGGCTCCTAAACTTCTTAAAATATATAAAGTTTTTAAAAATTGTATAAAGTGATAAGGCAGATATTGATACTTCATTGTCTTGGTTAAGATCCAAATACAATCAGGTATCTAGTGGTCAGCTAAGAATTAGAGAATAGCCCATTAAAGTGCTTTCAAATTGTTTTGCTGTTAAGACTTCTAGGACACTATAAGAGGTGAGGAAACTGCCTTCACAGTTTAAAATGGCAAAAGTGCTGATCTGTAACACTTATGTTGTTGAAATGGGGGTGCACGTGATATTAAAATGCTAGCATGGTGAAATGTGGAGCTGCTGCATTGCACCCTGAGTGAGTTTTGAGTGAAGTGATGTTAGCAGGTAATCAGACGCTTTGTTCTTGTGTCACAGTCAGAATTTTCTTTCTGAACAAATTTATTTTCCCCATTATCTTTCTTTAGATTATTTCTAGTACTTAACAAATTTATGTGCAATTCACTAGTTTTACTGTTAAAATGAAGAGTTGATAGAACATCATCAAATTTAACCTCTTAATTATAATTTACCAAATCTGCAAATAGAAATAAGTGTATATATAGCAATCCAAGAAATAACAGTATCACAAGGAGGGGAGTCTGTGTTCTCCCAATTTAGTAAACTATTTTCATTACCAAGTTTAATAACACTGCTTTCCTTATTCATCAAATAACTTAGAAATTATAGTAAGATATTTTAATAATAGATATAGATATTTAATGGCAGAAGAATTTTGCTTCAAAAATGGAACATGTGTACTTTTGAGATTTATTTCAACCAAGCTAAATTTAAGAATCACCATTAAGAACATTTAAATATTATATTTTCAAGCATTAATAAACAGTGAAACTATGAACTGTGGTAAACAGGTGAAACAAATATCCCAAAACCCACTGAACAGAGTGCTTACAACTGTCAAAGGCAGATTGATGCTTGTAGACAATGATACTATGTAGAACACAGAAAGTCAGTGGGCTCTTTCTACTGGAAAGAAGGGAAGCTTGAGCCTTGTGCTCATGCAGATTGGTCATAACCAAATACCAGATCAGTAGCAGAATTCAAATAACACAGCAACTCAAGATTTCGTACTCCCAGTACACTGTTTCACCTGTGAGCTACCAAGTCCTGTGACAAAATGTTTAGCCAACAGGGGGGCCTGGGCAATGAAAGGTTCCCCAGTTGACTTTGTGGTACTTCTCCTGTTTGCCTTTTGTTGACTTTGTGGTACTTCTTGTGTTTGCCTTTGATCTGTCACTTGGTTCTTCTATAAATCCAAGCCTTTAAAAATGTCATGGTAATGTTCCTTTCAATAATGTAAGGCTTTATCTATCAAAGACTTTAGATTTTTGCTTTGCTTACTTAATGTGAGCTGTTCAAGATGGAAGGTTATTTTCGGAGTTATATAGATGAATAACACGGCCAAGACCCAGTTGTCTCCAGGCCAGGCAGCTATGTCCTTCATTTCACAAAGAAACCATATACGGTTATATGTGTGTGGCTAATGTGCTATAGTTGATTATTTTTAGAGAAACATGTCAAATGCTAATAAATGATTAAGTGCTTTAAAGGGTGTTGACACATAAAGCCTGAGATTGAAATTACATGAGTTATAATTTATGAAGTGAAACAGTCTCTTAAAACTTTGTGAAGTTAAGAAGAGGTTGGTTATGTTTGGGAGATAGCTCAGTGTGTTGTACAAGTGTACTTTGGCCAACAACTTATCTAATTTTAGATAAATTTTATTCTCAGTGCTTTTCTATTGTGGAGTTATTTTGTGTTTCCTATAGATCCTCTGGTGAAAATATCTAGAAGGAGAAAAGCAACAAAAGGTGGTGGTGGACAATGGGGAAGGAGAAGGGAAGTGGAGAAAGAATAGATGAGGACTGTCCTTTTAGAAATGCCTTAGCAACTTCGGCTAATGGACTTCTCAAGCACTTTTCCCTTCCTGGGGCTCAAACCCTGCCTGCACTCCTGACCTGTGCCACTGCTCTACTTCTCCATCTGCAGTTTCATTGTGGTTTCCAGAAAGGAGGAAAACTACCCCCAGGAGGCTTAGTGTATGCACCATCATCTGACCTCTCACACAATGTCTTTAAAATGTTCTATAGGACTTACTTACACATTGTTTAGATTGCTTAGACATTGAACATCTGATGGTAACTGATGAGTGCTATATAAGGCAACCCACAGGTGGCATTGGATGTAGACAGGTAGGAAAGCACTGAGTAAGGTCTGCTGAGCTCATTTGGTCTGCGAGTAGTTCTGAGCCCTCACACTATCCACATGTCCACTCTCCAGTTCCATCAGGTGGCCCACTCAGGGCCCATAATTGAATCTAATGAATTGCTTGTCTTATTTTTTAAATGCACAATGTGTCAATGAAAGTTGTTTGCTTGTTTTTGCAGTACAGGGATTGAACCCAGTGCCTCACTGGTGGATAACATCTCCAGCCCCCTCTTAAATATTTGTGTATTGAGACAGGGTCTAGCTAAGCTTTCCAGGCAGACCTCAAACTTGAGATCCTTCTGCTCTAGCCTCCAAAGGACTACATGCCTGTGCCACCATACTCAGCTCAATGAAGTTTTTGAGAACAACTATATATATATATATATATATATATATATATATATAATTTAAGTTCAGGTAATAAAGCTAATAAATGATTAAGTAGTAAGCAGCCAATACTAATTAGTAATCAATTAGGATTTATATGTCAACACCCTTTAAGGCACTTAATAATTTATTAGCATTATTGCCATTTAGTTACTGAAAATGATTAGTAATGAATGTAGTAATCGAATTAGTTACTGGCCTGTTACAGACTTAGAAGTAAATTTCATTATGATACTGGTAGGAAAATATTGTTGAAGTAAACTACAATTTCTCCTGAAAATGTTTTTAAAAATATTTTCATGTCTGTGCTTCTCTTAGAGATCTCATTATAAGAACTTTAATCCTTATCATAAGCTCATTGTTCTACTTCATTAAGTCACATGAATCTTTCCCAAGCAATTGGGCACCCTCTGTTTTGTGGAAGTGCATAACACAGGTCTCCAGGGCCTCTGTCTCTACATTGTCCACCTCCAGAAGATGGTCCACATATTATGATCTATTTAAATGGTTCCCCTAGGGGCTAAGTTGACATTATTTTTGACCCACATATTTCTAAGCCATATAGCCTAATCTTTTTAAGTTATTAAGTGCATCTTGATAGAAGGAGAGCAAAACTTGTAATTTATATGTGTCCATAAAGGGTATGGGCACAATGCATGTTCAAAAAAATAGTATGCACTTGACCAGCAGCTTACTTTAAATTTTTCCTGAATGAATAAGAAAAAGAGAGCTCTAACAGGAAATCCTTCAGTGAGGGTGTCCCACCTTATTAAAAATCTAGTTCACACAGAGAAAGTTATCTGCTGCAGGAAACTCAAGATAAAAACACCCTTTCCCAAAGCCAGGGAATATAACCACTCCATCATTTCCCTCTGGCTCTTCCTGGAAAAACATTTCTGTAAGGCCAGTCACTTAAAACAAATGTTCACAATTCACCAGGAGATGGAACAGACTGGTGGTTGCCCTTCCCGCTTTGCTCCACAGTGCTTTGAAATGCTGTTTCTTACAATGCCCAGTGTTGCTGCATTGCCTGCCGAAAGTTACAGTCCTTGTAGCAACACTGGCTTTTCGCAGGATCCCATCAGATAGTGAGAAGCAGTAGGATCTGTCTTATGTCAGTCATTTCCTCAACAAGTTGGAGTAAGAGAAAGTGTGTGGAAAGTGTGATGCATTTTTGTCCCTTCCATTTGCTGAACAGCCTGGAAGGACAAAGTCCAACAGAAGTATAGCAGGGCCCCAGACCTCTACCCCTGAGGCATTGGCTGAATTGGGATGTATAAAAGATAAATACAATCATCTTAGTTCTCCTAAGACTATATTTATAGGATCAGGGATGAGCTACAAGGAAATAGCACTTGCCTGGCAAGTGCAAGATCCTGAGTTCAGTTCCCAGTACCAAGGAAAGAAAGAAGGAAGGAAGGAAGGAAGGAAGGAAGGAAGGAAGGAAGGAAGGAAGGAAGGAAGGAAGGGAATATGTGTAACATAAGACTGAAAAGCTCATGATAAAAGTTTCATCACAGAAGATTTCTGCCTGATGACCAAATTCATTCATTCATTCATTCATTCATTCATTCATTCATTCATTCATTCATTTTTTCACTTAACAAGCATTTAATGAGTAATCACTGTGTGACAGGCACTGTGGTAGTCATTCTAAACGTTGTACAGTAATATAAAGCAAAGAAACAGGTAAAATTCATTCTATACTCTTAATTTAAGGAACAGGGAAAAAAAGGTATGTGTGGTTAATGAGGCAAGTGAACATTACCAGTGCAAGATGATTAACTTTGGCATTTCCTGCCTTTACACTGCTTGATTCCTTTTGGTATTAACAGGGTATTACCAAGGTTCCACCAATCTCCCCTCCTTTAACTTCTCAAGAATGTG
>NW_004524589.1:19643479-19651004 GCF_000260255.1 Octodon degus
TCTCTCTCTCTCTCTCTCTCTCTCTCTCTCTCTCTCTCTCTCTCCAGTATCTCAGAGTTCAATTCCTTTCGTACTACACACACAAAATCCCATTACCTATTTTCGTGGACACAGGTGCTCCATATCTAATAATTTTTTATTTCATTAAGGCTTCATTTCAGAAGCCCTTCCTATAGTAAAGGGGTAGGCTTCAATTCACCCATGTCAATGTCTACCTGAACTACCAGGTATTTAAATTTTCCAGGAGCCTTTGGCATTTTGGTGAAATCTATTTTCCAGTCTCACAAGGGTTTCAGCCTCACTGTGAAATTCCCCTTCCCCAGGTGCAGAGTTCAGTCTTTGGGGAAGGGGCATTGGCAGATATTACACATTGTTAGGCTTCTCTGTGTAGCTTATGACCTATTTGATACTCTGGACCCCTGAAGGCTGGTATCCTACCATAACAGCCACTTAGATGGGTTTGTCTTAAGAGGTTCTTTGGAAGAGTTTAGATCCTGGCACTAGGTCAGCACTGTTAGCATGAATTTCCAAATGGGATGCTCTGGGGAAGAGTCCCAAACCACTGCTCTGGTTTATTTAAGTCTTGTGGAGTACATTCATGAGCCTCAAAATTCATGGTTTAGGGACCAGGGAGATAGCTCAGCAGCATAAGCACCTGAGTGCTAAGCACAAGGTCCTGAGTTTGATCCCCAGTACAGCATTTAAAAAAATGAAGAAGAAAGAAAGAAAAAAAGTTCATGGTTCATGTGGCCTTCCTGGAAGCCTGAGTAGTCAAATAGTTTCTTTTGCCCAACATCACATTTCTGTTTGGTGACCTGGCAACAAATTATAGTTACTTTCTTTGGCTTATTCGTAGTTTTCAATAAAGCCAAAATTTGAGAAGCATATTTGATATTGTCTAAAGTTAGTAAAACTCTCTCTGTCAATAAGCACAAACTACTGAGAATGCATATCTGGAGTCAGTGTGAGGGGCTGTGGTGATTTGTCAAGAGGCAAATGACTGTAAATATTTACCACTATAAGTTTACCCAATGGTAGTGCTTTTTATTTCTTTCTTTCTTTCTTTCTTTTTTTTTTTTTTTTTTTTTTTTTTTGGTACAGGTCTCACTATGCAGCTCAGACTCATAGTTATCCTTCTGTTTTCAGCCTTCCCTGAGCTGGGATTATAGGCATGTACCACCACACCCAGACTCGGTCCCTGGCTCAGTGAACCCTGTAGGCGGGACTAGCACAGTATTCAGGTCCTGGGATCAAACCCTGATCCCTGCACTTGCCAAAGCAGGTGCTTAGTCCACTGCGCTATCTGACCAGACCTGGTAATGCTCTTATGAAGCAATGAGTTTAAGATTCTGTGCTGATGTGCCAGGCACATACAGAAAACTATGGTTTAGGTTCAAGTCAACTAGTCAGACTCCAAAGTCTACAGGAAAGATAAGGCTAATGCTTGCCCTGACTCTATTACAGTTATATGGTTTTTTGAGTGAAGAGATAGGTATTAAGTTGACGACAGAATAAGCAGCCCTCATAAGAAAGTTACTGACTTGTCACTGAGGATTCTGTAATAATATAATGAGAGGCTATGCTAAATTAAATCTTCTTCTTTCTTTGTAGAAATTTAACTTTTAATTCCACCTTTTGGGTGGCAGCATTCTTTGTCTTTCCAACTCTTCCAGCTTCTTCAGTTTTGGACAAGCTACTCCAATGCCTTTCTTCCTTGCAGAAACTATATTGATTTTTTCCCCTGAAAAGTAATTATTTTTGCTTAATTTCTTTGGGCTCTCATAATATTTTCCATTTTTCCCTCTGGAGTTTTGAGTGTGAGATACTGTGAGCAGGCAATCCTGTTGCTTCATTTTCTTTTGTCCCTTCAAATTCCGTGCTGGATCTGTGTGATTACAGACCTTAAAACCTATTTCTAGTAGGTGTGAAGTAGAGACTCCTAAAGCACAATTCACGTTTTAGGGGAGGTTTATTTTTTTGTTTTGGTGAAGACTGAACCCAGAGCTTTGAGCTTGCTAGGCCAGGTGTTCCACCACTGAACCAAATCCCCAGCCCCACATCATTCACATTTCGAAATCCTTTTTTTTTTAACATTAGGAGCATTGTGGCCAATAAAAATGTATTTATTGATATGTTGCTTGTGCTATTTTAGAGCCCCAGGACTGATAGCAATATAGTGTTGGTGTCCTTAAAACAAATTCCAAAAGTTCCTAGATGCTGTCTTGAGGCTTTCACTGAATCTTCTGTACTTTGTTAATACTCTATAATTTAGGAACCCCTTTTTGGTAACTGATCCAGAAACATCTCCTATAATTTTTTGTATAGGGTAATCCGCCATAATTTACATCCAAAATGGGTTGCAGGTATGTTTGCTAAGTATAAAATTCAAAAAGGACAGATCTTTTCTTTCAGTCCTTTAATTAATCTAGTTTCTTACACACTTGGTCCTTTTGTTTTCTTTCTAATGTGGAATAAGATGCTATTTAATTTTGTTCTTCCATAGCTAATATTTTTACGCATATGCTTTAATGATCATAAGTTGAACTAAATTCAGAAATTTTAAATCTTTAAATATTTATTGCCTACTCCTTTCTACTTTGAGAATTCTAATTATATGAATATACGTTTCTTGGTTTTGACACAGTGAACTATTATGACTGATCTGTAAATTCTTTCATTTTTATTTTGGACAGTTTTTATTGATATATTCATTTATGTTTGTAAATAATTTATTTTCAATTTGCAATCTATTAAAAAATAAAATAAAATGGGTTGCAGTGTGGAGACTGCTCTGACTGCCTCTGAACTAACAGAATTCACTGAATGTGTGAGATGGAATTGTCAGATTTCTCTTGCTTTCGCAAGAACTACTTGAGATTCTCTCGCTATTCATGTAATGTTTGTAGGAGCCTAAACATCAGTCCAAAGAAGTGACAGGGAGCCAAAAATGGAGGCAAATAAATCTTCCATGTGGGAAGGATTTTCTTGATATAAAAGACTATTATTTTTCCAGGTGAATTAGTCAGAACTAGAGAAATGCGAGTACATCCAGATGACTCCAGCTGCCATTACCTCTAGCCCCCTAAGGCAAAAAGGAGAAACAATTTTTGTCCTACCAAAGTGTTAGTGGAACCTTGGCCAAATGGCATATCCTGATAGGTAGGGTAGAGGAAAGTGTTCTAGGCATTTCTTTTTTATGAATGTTTGCCTGTCCTACTTTTGAATGATGTTCTTCCTCCCAGTAGAGTGGCTGTCAGACACCAGTTGAGGAGCTTGTGGTAGCAGATCTATTTGGATTTAGAGCATCGAAAGTTATCTCTCCATCTTTCTCCCATTCCGTATCAGGGAGGAGAGACTTAGGGTTTTGCCTACCATGTTGAGCATGTTCACTTGGGGAAAGTAACATAAAGGCTTTCCACGTGTCTTCTCACTTTCTAAATCATTCGCATTACCAAATAATACATTAGGATTCTGTTCTTTAGCCATTTTCCTCCCATACTGCAGCCAAATATTAAAAAAGAAAATAATTTTCTACCTTTTTGGAGATTCTTGATGGAAAGTAGCCTAAGTTGAAGGACACAGCACCGTGAGCTGCTCTTGTGCTCTCATTTATGTCACAGTGCTACTGAAGTATCACCTTCTGAGAGAACGTACTATAAATTCTAGAAAAATGGGTGGTTTGCATTGCTCACTGAAATGTACCCTGGACTCCAAATGACCTTTGGCATGTAGGAAATAATAAGTACTCATTGAATGAGTTGTCAAGCAGAGTTATGAATGAATCAGCTAATCCAAATGTCCATTCTGCTCATACATTATATGACAGAGTCTTTTAAGAGTATTAATTAGTTGGCAGTTTTTAAAACTGGTGAGAATTTGTATCAAAATTACAACTTTTGGATTCCTTTAAAGAATTGAGGGATTTTCATATTTGGGGGTCTATCAGCAATGCTGTTTATTAGTACCTATTCTTTTCACATCACAGTGGTTCTCATCGACCTCACTGTTCCTGTCATCTTCCTGACATGAGTGGCCTCCTTACGCTTGCCCCCCTTCCTGCTCTGTGCTAACCTGCCTGGCCCTGTAGGCTTTCAGGGCCCAGTTTCACATGTGTGATAAGTCATCCAACATCTGTCTCACATTTCTGTGTAAATTTTCATGTCTGACTTAGAAATGAAATTGATCCTGTGTTCAGTTTTCGAGTCATATCCATAACGAGACACACATTTTAGCTGTTGGTGCCATTCTAGTTATAGAACAGTCAACCCAGCTTGACAAATGAAATTGAGTCTTTATTACTAAAGGACAGAAACACCCAACAGTGTTTCAAAATAGTTTTCACTTTTGGAAGGTTATTTTTTATACTTTTTTTTTAAATTGTGGATTTTAAATACTTTTCTTTATTTTCAAAACCTCATAAACATTTGGTCCAGATGTTTACCTAAAGTGATTCATTTACCAGTGTGGGGTACACCCATTGGGCCTAAGAAAGAAAGCGACCGCATCTAATAATGGATAGTTGCATAGTCTGCTGTCAGAAAGAGAAACATGTGGGGCTGGGGAGATAGCTCAATAGAATAAGTGCTTGCCTGGCAAACACAAGGGCCTGAGTTTAATCCCCAGTTCTGCCAAAAACAGAGAGAGAGAGAGAGACAGAGAGAGAGAGAGAGAGAGGCATATATAATTGCAGGAACTGTCTTTTTGGTCATTATATTACTCGTGTCTGTATATTCTAGAGGCATAAATATTTATCAAGCATCTGCATGGTGTCAGGCAGGGTTCTAGATAGTTGAGGAGCTCACATTCTGTGTTTTACTGTAGGGACTAAGTTAGCAAAAATTAAACAACCAAGTAAATAAAAGTTATGACATATGCAATAAGAGTTGATGAGGGCTGTGGATAAAAAGGAAAGTGGAGTGTGGTAAGGGATATGAGAAAGCCTGGCTGGTCATGGCATTGAACACTAATGGGTTACACTGAAAAGAGATTTGAGGAGGCTCAGCAAAAGATGAGTTACCCAAGTGACTCTGTGGTGAAACAGCCTTCCAGAATAAGAGCTAGGGCAAATGCCTAAAGCAGGGATGTGCCCAGTGTGTTCCAGAAGCAGTGTGGCTACTTTGGCTGATTTATGTTCCATTGAGCAAGTTGTCTAGAGTTAAAAACAAGAATGTGAATACATATAGTCTCCTTCATAGAGAACTGCTTCATGCGGGAGGGGGTCGCGTCTTCTTCTCTGAGTTTTTCATCTGGTTTTCAGTAAGCTGTGTTTTGATTTGGCCATGACTGGAACACTGAGCATCTGTGACAGCGTGTACCAGTGTTCACAGGGGACCTTGAGCAGCTGGCTACCGTAGCCCCATGCAGGAGGCTCTGACTGAGCTAGTGTAGAAGCACAGTGAATTCTCAGAAGCTGTGATTTTACTGCTCCTCATGCGTTCTATATTCTGAACACTACCACTTTTCAAAAGCATAGTCTTGCATGAGGAAAAGCATAAGAACCAGAATTTGTTATCCTACTCCTCCTGTTCATGACTCTGCTCAGATCTCTTTTCACTGTGACCTTTTGGATCTTCTTATTAAATATCATAACCAGCCAGGTCTTCCCATCTTCCTCATCCTACTTCACTTTTGTTTTTACCGATAGCACTTATCAGCTCTTACTGCATATATCAGAGAGTTTCTTGTGAGTGCCTCCCTCACAGCCCTCCCTGTCCCCTCCTGCAGCTGCTGGCAGAAGACTGGCCTTTCGGGGTTGAGCTGTGCAAGCTGGTGCCCTTCATACAGAAGGCCTCCGTGGGGATCACTGTGCTGAGTCTGTGTGCCCTGAGTATCGACAGGTAAGAGTTATTTATTTAAGTCAGAGATCTTAAACACTGTAGTATTTTTGCTGTGTTCTGAAGAAAATAAACTATATGCCGGGGGCGTAGCTCAGCAGCACAGCTCCTGCCTGGCAAGGGCAAGGTCCTAAGCTTGATTCCCTGTACAAAAGAAATAAAAAAAGAAAAAGTAAATAAACTATGTAATTCAATAAAGCCAAGATCTAGCACCTTGAAAATCCATTCTCATCCTCAGATACCGAGCCGTTGCTTCTTGGAGTCGCATTAAAGGAATCGGCGTTCCAAAATGGACAGCAGTAGAAATTGTTTTAATCTGGGTGCTCTCTGTGATTCTGGCTGTCCCTGAAGTCATAGGTTTTGATATGATTACCATGAACTACAAAGGACGTCACTTACGAATCTGCATGCTCCACCCCATTCAGAAAACAGCCTTTATGCAGGTAAACCTTACTTTTGCTTCCTCTTCTCTGCTACTTTTCCCTGAACCCCATCTTTGAAAAGCTATTGATTAGTATCCTCAGCATCACTTAAGAGTATAGATCTCAGGACTGTAGGGTCAACCTTGAATGAAGACTCAACCAGCAAGAATCACATCACCACTTCTCCAGGAACCCTTTGGATCTCAAGGACACAAACCAAACCTAGTTCACATGACAATCAGTGGGAATTCATGACTTTTCTACTCAAAGCCCCTAAGAACTGGTCACTCTGCTGTGCTCAGCTTTGGACCACGTGGCAGCCATCAGGTGAATAGATGGTTCTGCAGATGAGCATATAGATGTTACCTGAAATGGGTGAATTCTGAATGGCAGGTCTGCTCCTCTCTCCATCTTTGATCTAAAACAAGGACTGCCTTTTAAAGAAGCTTTTTGTTTTTTAGTCATTACAGAGTGTTTAATCAGAGTGTTTAATCAGAACTAGGACATAAGGCTGTGCGAGACAGAACCTACATGTAGAAAACTCTTTTTAATAGAGTACATTAAGTGAAGTTAATGCAATGGAGGCTCATCTAAATTCTTTTTAGATTTAAAAAATTCTTTCCATTTAAAATGCCTGTATAATTATTTGTTTAGTAGAAACAACCTGAAAGATTCTATATAGTATTTCTAAAAGAGAATCTCCTTCAGAAGATAACTGTTTCTTGGTGAATATTTTAAGTTGAACATTTGTGCATAAGATTTAAAAAAAATTAAAGAGAATACAAAATGGTAACAAGAACATTAGAAATGATACAGAATTTCACTAAACAAAATAATTGGAATTCAACAATGGTTGTTATATTGCATAATGTTGCTTCCAAGCCATTGTTTAGATCACCAGACACAAGCGTACAAAATTAGTTTTAAAAAAAACTTAGGAGGCCAGGAAGATGGCTCAGCAGAATAAGTGCTTGCAGCACAGACACCAAATCTCCTGGAAGAGAAAGTAGGTGGAACTCTTGAGGACACAGGGGTAGGCAAAGAGTTCATGGACAGAAATCAAATCGCACGGGTCACAGTTGAAAGACTTAACAACTGGGATCTACTCTTACTGAGAAGTTTTTTCATGTCAAAAGAAATTACCAAGAAAGTAAAAAGACAACCTACAAATTTGGAAATAATCATGACAAATAAGTACTCAGACAAGGGTCTGCTCTCTAGAATCTATAAAGAACTAAAAAACACCAGGTCCCCAAAATTTAAAGACCC
>NW_004524589.1:19651104-19656939 GCF_000260255.1 Octodon degus
TCATACACAAGCTTAGGAAAATAATGCAGACTTTGAGACTCTGAAAATTATTTCCTTTATAACTAAATGTCAAGATGGTGATTGGAAAGATTTTGTATTTTCACAATACTCTTAGAGAAAGGATATTTATTTTCCATTCATGCTACTTCTCATTTTAGGAATTTTAAAAAATCTATATATAAGAGAACAATAATTTTACAAAAAGTGCATTTGCATCCTCTTGCCTTTTCTTCTTTTATCCCAAAAAACATGAAATTGTGACCATCTTTGATCCCTTATAACCGCTGTGATCACATCTCTTTTCCAGCTTGTACTTTTATCATCCAAAGGAAGTGTGTTAGGGAAGCACTGTTAGCCTCAGGGTAGACAGAGCCCAGACAAACATTAAGCTACCACTTTGTCAAAAGAGCACCACGTTGCCGCAGGACCCAACACTAACAAAAGCTATTCAGTTAGATGAGACAGCACAATGTAAAAACCAATGTTAGCTATGGGGGTGTTTGCTAACTGGCTCAAATTTGGTAAATGTTAGGTAACATGTATTCAAATAGAACTTTAAACAAGACCTAGAAGGTTAAATCATGTGGGAAGGAAACAGTGTCAATATTAAATGCTAACATCTTTTTTGTGGTCAGAGACACTGACTATTTCTCCCCTCTAGTGATGGGGATTGAACCCAGAATCTCACACATGCTAAGCGTGTGCTCTACCACTGAGCTACTTCAGTCCAAGAATGACTTTTTTGATGAAATTTTTGATTTGTCTTCAATATTTAGACCTTGACCTTACTAATCTGATAGTTAAAATCCAAGAAAAAAAAAAAAACTAAAAATAAGGAATGAAGAACATGGTATTGCTGGATTGAATGTTAGTTGCTTCCTCTTATAATAAAATGAACTAGTTTCCCCTGTGAAGAGCAAAGATATCTTGTTGAACTTGAAATTGCAGATATGGGTGACTCTTATTTTGCTAATGAATGGTGAAGAAATGAACTTGCAAAGATTATAAAAATTTATATGAATATTCTCTCACCAAAGTTTGAAGATGCCCTTTTGGTTGGAAGTGATTTTTTATGACACTTCCCAGCTTTTCCATACCCAGGACTTTAGCTTGTATTTCTAAGGAAATTTATGTCTTTGCATTTTAACTAAGCCCCAAGCACAGACTTGTCCAAAAACAGTCTTATTAGAGACCATTCTGATGATAGAGGTGAACATGGACTGTGGATTTGGTTCCTGTTGTAGACTAACAGGCTTTTCTGTGTTTCCTCAAAAAGGCAGAGGTTGAGCTTTTCCTCTGTGAGGAAGCTCACAGAGAGGCTGCAACCCTTGTCCCTCTGCTGTAGAGTAATGGAAGCAGCAGTGCCAACTCCTCCAGCCTTTCAGAACCACTAGCATCCCGTTTGGAATCGAAAGCATGAAATACAAAAAGCTGATAAAGGGCAAAGCTCCTTTTTTCCAAACCCTTTCCCTTCAAAATTGTACATTAAAAACTTGCAATCTCTTAGTGATGATTAGGTTTCTTGCTATCTCTGTGTTGAACTTGAAGAGTATTGTTACAATTTTCAGTTTATGTTTCCCTGTCTTCTGTGATAGCTTGGGTCAGAGGTTGAGCTGCAGGCCTCCCAGTGGTATGAAGAGCAATAATCTAATTTCTAGGCTGAGCCAAGAACAATAGCAACCTCAAAACAGATCTTGCACTCAGTGCATAGCCCGTTTTCATTGGCCAGCCTGCTTGTCCTTCAATGGCCAGGCCATTCATTCATGTTGAGTCTTATGACAGCTGTATTACATGATACCAATATTAACATATTTGGAAATAACTTGGAGGCAGAGTAAAAATTTTAGGAGCATCCACCTGTTTGGACATTATATGAGTTTAATAACTAAGTGTATTAAACAAGACTGTCCAAGAAACAGAATGAGTAAAATAGATGAATGAGTAAATAGATGCATAGTGGTTGACAGATAAATATATAGATAAATGGATGATAGAGAAATATAAATGGACAAAATTATGGAGGCTGAGGGGTCCCACTATCTGTCAAATGCAACCAGAAAACCAGGGAATCTAATTCAGTCCAAATCCAAAGGCCTGAAAACCAGGAGAAACAATCACATAAATCACAGTTCAAGGGCCAAAAAAGATGAGGTAAGATGTCTGCTCAAGCAGTCAGGCAGAAAGCGAAAAGAGCGAATCCCTCCTGCTTCCACCCTTGTTCTATTCATGCCCTCCACAGATTGGATGATGCCCATTCACACTGCGAAAGCAATTTACTTTCAAGTGATAATCTCACAAAAACCCTCAAAGTAATATTTAGTCTGGGCACTCTGAGGCCAGCCAAATAAACATATAAAGTCAACCATCACACTAAATGATTAGAAGAAAGTTTTATACTATTTAGATTTTTACCATTATTTGACACATAGAGTTTTAAAATATTTCATCCCAAGAATTTTTTGGTAAGGCCATGTGGCAGACATTACATGGTCATAACATAAGCATAGATTCTGGGGTCCGACTATCTGCATTGAAATGCAGATCTATTACTAGAGTGAGCAAAGATACATATACCAGTTATCTAATTAGGAGGAACAAATTGCCTTACAACTTAGTAGCTTAAAGCAATAAAAATATTTATTTTCTTCCTCTGCATCTATGGGTCAGGAGCTTAGGAATGGTGGCTTAGCTAAATGTTTCTGGCTTTAGCTTTTTCAGGAGGATGCTGCTGCCTGGGGCTGCAGTCACCCAAGGCTTGACCCACCAAAGGAACCTCTCACTCACACAACTGGCAAATGTTTGCTCTGTTTTCTAGAAAGCTCCATTGTCTGCCATGTTGACCTCTGCATAAAAGTGTTTGGTGCATGGAGGTGGTCTCCCCTAGTGACTGTGGTGGAAGAGCCAGGAGGAAGCCACTCTGTCTTTTACGAACTTGTCGCAAATGTCACAGATGGTCATGTTTGCCATGAACCTTATCAAATCATTAGGTTCAACCCATTTTCAAGGACAGGGAAGCCATCTTTGTCTTTTGAAGGGAGAAACAGTAATATGTGTGGATATACTTAAAACCGACATGGTATATTAAACTTCCAAGTGCTTCTGATTTCTTACTTGGGAAACAGGAATAGTAATAGCACTACTTAGGGGCTGGGGAGATGGCTCAGTAGAATAAGTGCTTACCTGGAAAGCTCAGGGGCAAAAAAAAAAAAAAAAAAGCGCTACTTAGTAGGATTGCTTTGAGAACTGATGACATGGTGTATGTAAAGTCCTCAGTTGCCATTGTCAGTGACAAATAAGTGTAAGGTTTGTTTCCCTGTTTTGTGTAAGGACAATAAGAATGATTAGAATATTGTTGGAAGAATCTGGACCTACTAGAATCCTCTTAAATAAACAACTGCAATATTTTATATTAGCTTTTGATTTTTAATCTGGTACATTTCAGATGTATATAATAGTAACATACATCATAAGAAATTTCTACCTGTACATGGTATATCTTGATTCTTTTTTTTCTCCTTTCTCTTCCTTGTGCTCTATGCATGTTTGTAAAAGCAATGAATAATTCTATTAAAGCAGCTAGAGAACAAAACTGCCTCACATCTGTGGTGCCAACTATCTCATTAAAAGTCTTCACTATTCTTGTGATAAAGCTCTGAGAGAATGAATAAGCACTTCCCTGGCAAGTGCAAGGGCCTGAGTTCAATCCCCGCTTCCACCAAAAAAAAAAAAAAAAAAAAAAAAAAAAAAGCTCTGAGAGTGTGGAGTCCACATGTTTTTCTTAGCCATCTGCAAGCCGTACTAGCTCCCCCTCCATTCAAGTTATATGTGATCCACACCTCTCCCACCTGCCCCCAGCAAGTGTTTGAACACCAATACCCAAAGCATACACCCAGTAAACAGCAAACCCCAAGCACTGACCACTGATATTTAGCATATAGAGAGTTTAATTAAAAAAACTACCAACAAAGAAGACAGGGGACAAGGTCTCAAATCTTCCTTCCTTCAGCAAGCATACAGGTGGGTTATAAAAGAAAAAAAGGGTGAAGAAGGAGAAAAACTGATAGTTTCACACATTTCAATAAAATCAAGGTTTTCAGACTCTCTTGATATGCAAATACATTTGGTGGGCCATTAAGAAATTACAATTGCTTAAATCAAGTTTGTAAATCACTGCAAAGTGTTAGTTTATTCTTCTGCAATAAGGGTAACAAGGTTATCAATGAAAATTGGCATTACAATGGTGGGAATAGGGAGTATGTGCTCCAGTACTAGTCAATGTCACTAACGGACTAGTGTTTTTTGTCTTTTAACTTCAGAGAGGAAGAATTAACACAAATCAATTACAAAAGAAGAAAAATCATGAATTTTTGTGATGGGGGCACACTTGCAAATCCCTACTATCTATTCTGTTACTCCTTAGTCTTGTAGTAATGCAGACGATGACCCCTCTGCTACTTCTTGCTTAGAAAGGGGTAGGGTACAGGGGATGAAAGAATGGTATTGTCTCACTGAAATTGGAAATGTTCGTGAATTCCAGAAATAAGTTCATGGCTATGTAAAGCCAGAGCTAGAGCTTTTTAAACAATTGTTTTATTGCAACACTTTAAGCATGTTAATTATAATGTAAATTACAAATAGAATCAGTAAAATAGCCATTTGAGCATCCTAGTAAATATAGATGTAGTGTCATGAGGGGACCAGGAAGACAATCTTGTACCCTAGTCTTTTATTCTTGGTGCTTCTGAGGGTAGTTATAGAAGTGAGGAAGCCCACTTTCACATCTTCTCATGATGAGTTTCAATTTCAGCAGTCATGTTAGTGCAAACACAACAGCAAATTTTCCTACTAACAGAATCTCCTCCTTGTTCTATGGTTATTAAGTACTACTTTAAGCCAAGAATTCTGTTTCTTTTTGCTGATGGGCAATAACCCAGGTAGCTTCATTAGCTGCAATTTCCAGGATAATAGACAAATTTCTAGTCTTGTGTTCTTGGACTCCTACCTCTCACCAGGACAAGAAGGCCCCACTAGATATGTACCAAAGTCCATCTTCCTGATATCCATAAATAGTTATAGGCTTTCTCTCAGTTTGTGAAACAGTTTCCTAGAGCTAGTCCATGCTCAGGTTTTTGGTCCCACTTGATGGAAAGAGGAGCAGCCAGATATCCAAGCAGGTAGGTTCTCCTAGCCTCCAGCTATTCAGACATGGCAATGCCCATTGGTCTTCCTTAAAGCCACCATAAATGGGTGTCTTTTTAAGCATATAGGGGCTCAAGTGAATTTTTAAATTGAGCAAGTTTTCTTGGTTAGATCAAACCAGGTACTGTGACCAGTGGGATTTCATTTTTTTTCTATAATTTTATTGATAAACAAATAGCAATGTGACAGTTTCAAATCAAATTGGTAGGACAGTTACAATAATAAATACATTGCATACATTCTTCCTAGTGGTTAATTGCTGTACAAGATGGGGACATGAGATCCTATTTACAAACACCATTAGAACAAATCCCTGTATTCATTAAGAGACTGTAACTATGTATCTATCCCAAACACTTCGAATACACGGATACAAAATGGGCATTCATCTGTATCCCCTTTTTTGTTAAGTTCCATTCTTTGAATATTATAGGTGTGTAAACTCAGCAAAATATTCTAAAAGAGTCCAGTAGCCCATAATGGTATTGGGTCTTCCGCGTGACTGGCAATGTCAGAAATTGTTGACTTGAGTCCCCTACAGCTCAACAAAACACCATGGCTTTACTTCTTATACTTCGTTTTTATACTTTTCTGCTGGATGGTTAAGACCAAGGTAAAGCAGGACCTATGCAACAA
>NW_004524589.1:19658815-19662751 GCF_000260255.1 Octodon degus
TTCATGAAGTCTTTGCCTACCCCTATGTCTTCAAGAGTTCCTCCTACTTTCTCTTCCAGGAGATTTAGTGTCTCTGCTTTAATGTTTAGATCTTTAGGGATTTTAACTTTTGGTTGGTGCTTCATTTTTCAGATTTGTTAGGAAACAAGAGAAAAGCCCACAGCTAGTGAACGGGAGATCTGTGGACTCTGAGTATCCAAAATATTGTTTCCTAAAAACTAAAGAGGAAGATTGCGGTTGTTTCTTTGAAATCTCCATCAGTGTCATCTCAGAAAGCTGACAAGGGTCAAAAAAGCAATTATGTAAGCAAAAATCATGTTGACTAACTCCCAGTGTAAGGACAAAAATATAGCTCAGGACAAACAGTTGTGTTAATAGTAATGCAGGTGAAATAACGTATGGTCTTCGTTACTTATTTTTAGAAGCAGTATTTTTTGAAGAGAAATACATAGTCTGTTTTAGAGCTCAGGATCAAATTCTTTTTCCACCAGTCTTTTTTATTTGTTTGTTTGTTTGTTTATTGCTTCAGATTAGGCTATGATGGGGTGAGTTTGACTCGAGTATGGTGCATCGAGGTTTAATTCCACAAGCTTAACAGACAAAATGTGAGTAGGCAGAACGGCATAGGCTCTGTGCCACTAATATAAAACTGGTTCACAGATCCTTGTTCTTTCTAGGTTTTAAGATGGACTTGTTTTCTACCTTAAAGTGGTAGAAAGAGACATTAGTGGATAATAACATCCTCTTAGAATAATATTTATGAACAGAGGCTGGAGTCTCATTTAAAGTTTTTATAATAATCTATGATTGTGATTTTTCTTCCTAGAGTCAGGTCTCCCTCTGGTGGGGGTGCCAGGAATGGACTACTATACATTAATTCACATGGGCTCCATTGGAGTCTGTGCCTACCTGCTGCCCCTACAAGAAGTAGACCAATGCCTTACCCCATGTCAAGCTGGACTCGTGGTAGCCTTTTGATGGAACTATTAAAAGTGTGATTCATCTTCTCCATCTTTCTTATAGATTGCAGTCTTCATGAAACATGTAATATAAAACCCTTGATATTTTATCAGCTATTTTAGCCACAATACACTTCCCAAGCTGGGTGTGGTGGCACATGCCTGTTATCCCAGCACTTAGAAAGTCCAAGTAAGGGGCTGGGGAGATAGTTATAGGCTAACACAAGGACATGCTCTGCTGGCCTCATGGTGAGCTGGCCTTTGAAACTGGGTGTGGTGGTGTGCACCTATAATCCCATCACTGGGAAGGCTGAGAAAGGAGGATCATTTCAAGTCCAAGTTGCATAGTGAGACCCTGTACACAATAAATAAATGAATAAATATATAAATAAAAGTCCAAATCAGGGGAATCTCAAGGTCAAGCCTCACATGGGAAGCTTAGCAGGTCTCTCTCTCTCTCTCTCTCTCTCTCTCTCTCTCTCTCTCTCTCTCTCTCTCTCTCTCTCCAGTATCTCAGAGTTGCAGAATTTCTCTTCTAAAATTAAAATAAAAGCTGGGACAAATTATTTACATTTGCTTCTCTGGGCATAGAGGTTTTTTATTTCATTAAGGCTTCATTTCAGAAGCCCTTCCTATAGTAAAGGGGTAGGCTTCAATTCACCCATGTCAATGTCTACCTGAACTACCAGGTATTTAAATTTTCCAGGAGCCTTTGGCATTTTGGTGAAATCTATTTTCCAGTCTCACAAGGGTTTCAGCCTCACTGTGAAATTCCCCTTCCCCAGGTGCAGAGTTCAGTCTTTGGGGAAGGGGCATTGGCAGATATTACACATTGTTAGGCTTCTCTGTGTAGCTTATGACCTATTTGATACTCTGGACCCCTGAAGGCTGGTATCCTACCATAACAGCCACTTAGATGGGTTTGTCTTAAGAGGTTCTTTGGAAGAGTTTAGATCCTGGCACTAGGTCAGCACTGTTAGCATGAATTTCCAAATGGGATGCTCTGGGGAAGAGTCCCAAACCACTGCTCTGGTTTATTTAAGTCTTGTGGAGTACATTCATGAGCCTCAAAATTCATGGTTTAGGGACCAGGGAGATAGCTCAGCAGCATAAGCACCTGAGTGCTAAGCACAAGGTCCTGAGTTTGATCCCCAGTACAGCATTTAAAAAAATGAAGAAGAAAGAAAGAAAAAAAGTTCATGGTTCATGTGGCCTTCCTGGAAGCCTGAGTAGTCAAATAGTTTCTTTTGCCCAACATCACATTTCTGTTTGGTGACCTGGCAACAAATTATAGTTACTTTCTTTGGCTTATTCGTAGTTTTCAATAAAGCCAAAATTTGAGAAGCATATTTGATATTGTCTAAAGTTAGTAAAACTCTCTCTGTCAATAAGCACAAACTACTGAGAATGCATATCTGGAGTCAGTGTGAGGGGCTGTGGTGATTTGTCAAGAGGCAAATGACTGTAAATATTTACCACTATAAGTTTACCCAATGGTAGTGCTTTTTATTTCTTTCTTTCTTTCTTTCTTTTTTTTTTTTTTTTTTTTTTTTTTTGGTACAGGTCTCACTATGCAGCTCAGACTCATAGTTATCCTTCTGTTTTCAGCCTTCCCTGAGCTGGGATTATAGGCATGTACCACCACACCCAGACTCGGTCCCTGGCTCAGTGAACCCTGTAGGCGGGACTAGCACAGTATTCAGGTCCTGGGATCAAACCCTGATCCCTGCACTTGCCAAAGCAGGTGCTTAGTCCACTGCGCTATCTGACCAGACCTGGTAATGCTCTTATGAAGCAATGAGTTTAAGATTCTGTGCTGATGTGCCAGGCACATACAGAAAACTATGGTTTAGGTTCAAGTCAACTAGTCAGACTCCAAAGTCTACAGGAAAGATAAGGCTAATGCTTGCCCTGACTCTATTACAGTTATATGGTTTTTTGAGTGAAGAGATAGGTATTAAGTTGACGACAGAATAAGCAGCCCTCATAAGAAAGTTACTGACTTGTCACTGAGGATTCTGTAATAATATAATGAGAGGCTATGCTAAATTAAATCTTCTTCTTTCTTTGTAGAAATTTAACTTTTAATTCCACCTTTTGGGTGGCAGCATTCTTTGTCTTTCCAACTCTTCCAGCTTCTTCAGTTTTGGACAAGCTACTCCAATGCCTTTCTTCCTTGCAGAAACTATATTGATTTTTTCCCCTGAAAAGTAATTATTTTTGCTTAATTTCTTTGGGCTCTCATAATATTTTCCATTTTTCCCTCTGGAGTTTTGAGTGTGAGATACTGTGAGCAGGCAATCCTGTTGCTTCATTTTCTTTTGTCCCTTCAAATTCCGTGCTGGATCTGTGTGATTACAGACCTTAAAACCTATTTCTAGTAGGTGTGAAGTAGAGACTCCTAAAGCACAATTCACGTTTTAGGGGAGGTTTATTTTTTTGTTTTGGTGAAGACTGAACCCAGAGCTTTGAGCTTGCTAGGCCAGGTGTTCCACCACTGAACCAAATCCCCAGCCCCACATCATTCACATTTCGAAATCCTTTTTTTTTTAACATTAGGAGCATTGTGGCCAATAAAAATGTATTTATTGATATGTTGCTTGTGCTATTTTAGAGCCCCAGGACTGATAGCAATATAGTGTTGGTGTCCTTAAAACAAATTCCAAAAGTTCCTAGATGCTGTCTTGAGGCTTTCACTGAATCTTCTGTACTTTGTTAATACTCTATAATTTAGGAACCCCTTTTTGGTAACTGATCCAGAAACATCTCCTATAATTTTTTGTATAGGGTAATCCGCCATAATTTACATCCAAAATGGGTTGCAGGTATGTTTGCTAAGTATAAAATTCAAAAAGGACAGATCTTTTCTTTCAGTCCTTTAATTAATCTAGTTTCTTACACACTTGGTCCTTTTGTTTTCTTTCTAATGTGGAATAAGATGCTATTTAATTTTGTTCTTCCATAGCTAATATTTTTA
>NW_004524589.1:19670981-19680127 GCF_000260255.1 Octodon degus
AAAAAAAAAAAAAAAAAAAAAAAACACCTTAGAAGAAATGAAAAAGGAAAAGAAAAAATTCAAGCATTAGCTGCACCTTTCACTAGACCAGCAGAAATTAGCAGTACAGTTATCCAAGCTATCCTGTATATATACATGGATATAACTTTTTTTCTTCTTTCTTTGTCCTTTTCCTCATCCCAGTTTTTCCTTTCCTTTGAAAGGATTCTTTCCCTTAATATTTTTTGAACAAAGATTTATTAATCATAAAAATTCTTTCTCCTTCCTAGTTTTACAAGACAGCTAAAGATTGGTGGCTCTTCAGCTTCTATTTCTGCTTACCACTGGCCATTACTGCCTTGTTTTATACCCTGATGACCTGCGAGATGTTGAGAAAGAAGAGTGGCATGCAGATTGCTTTAAATGACCACTTAAAGCAGGTAAGGGGCGGCACAGCATGGGCAGCTCACCGCTATAAGTACGATTATGAAGATGAAAATGTTGGTGGTTGATAATGAAATAAAATTATGCATCACAGATTAGTTCATCTTGCATTTTTGAATCTTAAATAATATTTCATATTATCTACTTTAAAATAGTCTACATCATTCAAAAGGATCTAGAGGGCCACATAAATTTTAAAAGATGACTCTAGTCATTTTAGGTCTAATTTACATTAAGTATTTCATTAAAAATTCTGTAGCCTGAGTTTTTACAAATATCACTTTTGTAAATAACATTAAAGATTCTGCTTGAGAAGGTGTACACTCTGAATATGAAGAAGTTACAGTCGAGGGCCTGCCTGTGTTTTCATTTCAGAGGCGAGAAGTTGCCAAAACAGTGTTTTGCCTGGTCCTTGTCTTCGCACTCTGTTGGCTTCCCCTTCACCTTAGCAGGATTTTGAAGCTCACCCTTTATGATCAAAATGATCCCAATAGATGTGACCTTTTAAGGTAAGAAAATTAGAATGGAAATCAACCCTTTGACCGATAAATATCATGCACAAGTGTTTCCATTGATCTCATTCATAGGCAGAGACAGTGTCAATTTTCTAATCTTCAAGGACCAACTAAGACTCCCAATTCTACCTTCTCTCCTGTTTTTAGAGAGAGGAATAAGGGGGACCTATAAGAACACTGGGAACAAAGAGGCAGAGAAGTGAAAATGAGGAGCCAGTGGCAGGATTGAAAATACCACATCTAATTCTGCTTCACACTTGCAATTGCTCAGCATTTAGCACTTCTAAAGAGAGTTTAATTTAAAAGGAAGAGGAGAGGAAAACAGGAAAAAATGACAGCTCCCCACTAGAAAATTAGTGATCATTTCAGAACTTTGGACATGGGTATTCCTTTTCTTCACAAAAGTGTACAATGAATACATGCTCAGAGCAGAGTATTTTTCACAAACATATTTTGAGCTTTTAATTTGATTGCAGCTTTCTCTTGGTGATGGACTACATCGGTATCAACATGGCCTCCTTAAATTCCTGTATCAATCCAATTGCTCTTTACCTGGTGAGCAAAAGATTCAAAAACTGCTTTAAGGTAAGAGACTATTCCAATACAAAAAGTAATTTGCAGTTGGTAGAGTGTGGTGATAACCAAACCTGGAGAATGGTGGTTTGGAGTCCAGCCTTGGTAATGTATTGAGAGAGACCCTGTCTCAAAACTACAAAAGAAGAGCAAGGTTGGGTATATAGTTCAGTGGAAAGGCCTTGAGTTCAATCGCAAGTACAGAGGGGGGAAAGTACTCTGTAAGCTTACATCAAATAAAAGCTTTCAATACCATTAATATTTCTATCTGAAGAGATCTAGGAAATTGCTTTTCAGATTTCCCTTGCCTTATATTATAGTTGATTTTTAAAATATGACTTTGGCTTATATATCATTATAGCTCAAGTTTGCCCATACATCTTAGTCAGCCACTCTCTGCTGACTCAGTCAAGCAGTTATATTCCTGGAGTTGCTCAGGAAATTCATAAAAATTACATGCATTAATGTCTGACAGATGTCACATAAAAAATAAAAACTATACTTGATTAAATGTACTGTTTCTCTGTTCTGGGAGATTTTGGGCTATTTGCTCACAATTTATATTATAATAAGTCAGCCCCTCCCTCACATGGCTTATGAAATCAAGCAATGAAATCTGAATCAAGGGGGTGGGGAGATAGCTCAGTGGAATAAGTGCTTGCCTGGCAAGCACAAGGCCCTGAGTTTGATCTCTGGTACCACCAAATAATAATAATAATAAATAAATAAATAAATAATAAATAAAATCTGAATCAAGATCTACATTTGGTTTTCCATAACTGTATAACAGAAATGTGCTGTTCCATGCCGAATACATCTCATCAGACATACAAAGACAATGAGGACTTAGTGGCTTGCATTGAAACAACCATTCATCCACCCACTAGCTCCTTCCACAATCCAACATAAAATAAAATACACCCTCCCTGTAAGTGAGGAGGATCCATTGTTCCTGGAGTTCAGTATTGGAAAGCCCAATACTTGGCCTCTTTCTGAACAGTCTACAAAATTAATTGGCTACTCATTGTTCAGGTTTTGGAGCTAGAAGAGCATTTCTCTCAAGAATAACTTCCTTATTTTACGGAATTGGAAATAGTTAAGCACCTATTTCCTGGCATACATAGTTTCTCATTAAACAAATAAAGTGATCCCGGTTTTGGATTTTCAAAAATTCAAATGAACGCAACTCGCATTCGCAAGGACACTTGCAAACTTTATACCTTTATTGTGCGACAATACTAAGAAGGCGTGTGAGAAAAATGTGTGGCTGAGGAAAACAGAAAATTAATAGTGAATTCAGTGACATGGAGTGATGCCTATGGCACTACCAAGTGAGAAAAAGCAGATTGTGATTATACGTACAATACAATCTCATTAAAACCAACTAGTCATCTCTGAACTACTACTAGGAAGACAATATGCAAAGTATTAATTATTGTAACTCTCCTACTGACCTGTTTTGAAACTCCACTTTACTGTTATTCTTTTCTTCTTAAAATAAAAAAGAAAAGGAAATACTAGCCATACACTCATAAATACATACATACATATAGTCATGAATGTGGTAATATTTCCATTTGCAAGGCAGAAAGTTTTAAAAATCTGCATTTGCCAGCTATTAAGAATGCACATCAGGTAATCAAGAGTAAGTATTGAAAATTAAAAATGTAGGCCAGAGGAGATAGCCCAGCGGTCTAAGCACCTGCTGGCAAGCTCAACAACTCAGCTTCAATTTCCGGTATCACATGCCATACCAGCTGGGCCCCAGGCATGCTAAGCCATCCACTGCGTCTGGACGTGGTGGTGCATACCTGTAATCCTAGCATGGAGGAGGCTGAGATAGGAAGATCACTGCATGTTGGAGCTACGTAGTGAGACCCTGTACCAAATACACAAATAAATAAAAAGATTACAGTAGTAATAAAAAGAATTAAGAGTGTATTTATCTTAGTAGGAAATATTAACTGCAATTTTTATTCTGTCTTAGTGAACAAATTATCATATACCTCTAACTAATTAAATCTTAAAGGGAAAAATAAGAGAGTAGAAAGACAAGGACCAAGAGCTCACACTCCTGCAAGGAAAGAGCCCTAGAGCAGCAGGAGGAGTGGGGACAGTGTGACTAATGCCGATGTGTAACAAGTTGCTTTGTTTTGTACAGTCATGCTTATGCTGCTGGTGCCAGTCATTTGAAGAAAAGCAGTCCTTGGAGGAAAAGCAGTCATGCTTAAAGTTCAAAGCTAATGATCACGGATATGACAACTTCCGTTCCAGTAATAAATACAGCTCATCTTGAAAGAAGGAATATTCACTTAATCTCATGTTCTCTATTGGACAGAAGTCATTGAAACAAAATGATATATTTGGCAAAAGAAAAACAAAAAAACTATGTTTGCACAAAAACCACATAAAGTTGTAAGAGGGATCATTTTAGCACTCATAATTCTACCTGACATTTAATGGACTGTTTATAGCATGAGGAGAAGTGAGAATTAAGAAAGGCTCTTTGTGAAAGCACTTAAGTTTTTACAGTTAGCACTTCAATATAGCTCTCAGTAGCTTCCAGTTTATTCATACACCACTTGCATTAAAGAAACAAGCTCACTCAGAATTCCTGTTGAAGAGTTTTATTCTTAAATCATGTGACTCTGTAGGAAGGAAATACAAAATTTCAAAAATCCTTCAAGAAATAACTTTTTGTGAACAGAATTATGTCAATGGTCAAAGTGTAATTAGGTGCAACGTGAAAATCAGCTCAAACCACTTATGTTTTTGCACAATAGAAACAATGAAATGACCATTAGAAAGAGAAATTGACACTGTTTATGAAAATCATTGTATCCTACATTCAGATAAGATCAAAGAAAGAGGGCTGTGAATTGCTAGTACAAGACTTCTTTGAACTATCCCATTCACATGGTTTGCAAAGAAAGAGTCCACACTGTCTACAACTTTGGAGACCATTAAAATCTTCTTTCACTCTTATAAACTCTATGTGTTTAGTTCTATCATCTGTGAATAGTTAGCTGCATACACTACCATGTAGATGATCAAATGAAGGGCAGGCCCCCCTGTTCATAGCTTTACGACCAAGAGACTCCATAAAGGACAAAATGTGAATTGCCTGGTGCAGTCTTCACATAGCAAAAGAGCAAGGAGCATCCTCTCACCCGTGGTCTCTAGCACAAGTACATTATAGGTGAAACACTGTTTTTCAAGTCACACAAATTAAGCAATTTAACAGAAACCTGTAAGGCTTATTACTAATTTTTGTATTATTTTTGTAAATAGTCCACAGAAAAGTATCTGGATGTGGTGTTTTTCTATCAGAGGCAAAGTTGCTTCTTAGGAAGATGAAGCACCCTCTTTATCTCTTTAATTTGTGCATTCTTGCCTAACTTTTTAATCTCCTCGGCAAAGTGCCTTAAGGTTAACTTGGGATGAAATGTGTGTGAAAATGTGTACGAGAGATATCAGAAGAGAGGAAATGAGGTGGGGTGGGAGGAAGCCCACGGGGACCGATTCCCACTCCGAGCCTGGAGTTCATCAGAGCCTTGTCACATCCATGCGGAAGGTCCTGATTTTGTCGCAGCAAAGCACAGCTCAGTTAGGAACAAATTAGACCCAAGAGCTTTAACTCTGTCTTAAAATATAACAGAATTTCCAGTCTTTTTTTCTTTCAGTAAACTCGGCCACATGTTGAAAATAAGCTAGGAATGTTGCTTTCTGCCAGAATCTAATGTGATGCTACAGTAAACCCAAATCCAACAATGTGGCCAAAAAGAAAGGACAATTAATTCACATGTCACATGGATTCTATTTACAAATCACCCACAGTCCTATTTATTAATTTATTCCCGATCTCTTTTTCAAGTGCCTGTCATCATAAAAGACATTTCAGTTTTAAATTTTAAGTTAACTTTAAATCACTAATGCTTCCACAGTTTGTGAATATGTCTTTTGTTCCTATTTAAGTTTTAGAGTACTTTATATTGCCATGTACTGGGTTTTTACCTTCTAATACCCTCTTCATTTATGTCCTAATCTCTTTCTGCTTGGCAAAATCATGGACTATAATCCCTTGCCAAAATTTAAAGCTGCATAGAAGAAGTATTCATGCACTATCTATAATGAAAATGTGTTCAGTACCTTTTAAAAACTGATTCAAAATGTTAACATGATGATAAAGAGTGGTTAGAAAGATTTCTTTATACACCTAAAATCAAGATGAGACATGTTACCACTAAACTTTAAAACATATTTCCTAGTATAAAGAACTGTTTAATATAGCAATAACAATAGCATTAACATGGATTTTACAACTCACAAGATTTATAAGTGATGCTGACCTGTTTTCTCTTTTGTTACCCGCTACTTCCATGGTTATGAGTTTAAACGCCTTTTAATATTTGATAGCTTACACATGGCCAAAGCAATACAGTTTATAACCTGGAGTATACTGTAACTAACCTTATAAAATTGTAATATAGCCATGTAAAAATAATTATATATTTTGTTTTGCTGTGGTCACTTAAAGTGGCAACTACCCCAGTTGCTGTTTTCTTATTAGGTAAACAAAAATGAATATCTAATTTGTTTTTTAAAAAGCCAGCTTATCTTTCGCTATGAAGGCACTAATGCATTAATCTTGATTGATTGAGTGTTTAAAAGAAATGCAGATGTTATAAATGGACATTATGTTAAATTTACAATGATCCAGGGTATATGAAAGTCGTTAAATTAAAATATCACATTTCTGATCTTTGGACTGCGTTGTTCTTATACAGACATTCAGCCTTCTAGGGCAGGGCATCTTTGTGGTAGTTTCCAGTGACCTCTAAGTCTTTCTTTCTCTGGTTGTCTGTTTTTGGAGTGTTTCACTCTTTACTCATTACAATACCACAGTCAAAGCTGAAAGGTTCAAATGAGATTTGGGAATTCCTCCTTTCAGTTCGTGAACCTTTTAGTGTTTACTATGCACTCAGTGGCATGAAATTACCACAAGTTGAACGCTGCTAATTAGAAAATCTGAAGTGCCTTAAAATTCACAACTCCTTGGACACTGATACAATGCCACAAGAGGAAAAGTCCATGTTGGACCTCAGTGACAGGTTGCAGCCAAAATTCAAATTCATAAAATGTATAAAGTGAACCTTCAGATATGTACATATGGTACATGTGCAACAAGCAAATTTCCTACTTATTACACATAGAAGCAATCCCTAAGACATCTCATTAGGTATAATAATATTCCAAAATAAAAAATAGAGAAATGCTCAAAGAGAGAGGATACAATATTGGTAATCACAAATGCAAGAACAAAGAAGAGAAATTTAGAAGAATATGACAAGGAAGAACAACATCATCAAACTCAAGGGTAAGGGTACACAAAGGACTAAGCAGAAGGAGGACCACAAGTTCAAGAATACCCAGGTCAACTTAGCAAGACACTTAGTGTCAACTTAGCTCAACACACAAAACGTAAAATGGGCTGAAGATGTAGCTCAGTGTTAAAGCACCTCTAGATTCAATCCTTAGTATTAAAAAAAAGAAGTAGACCAGCAATTTGAGTACAATGGATATGCAAAAGTGGACTTTGAAAAACTGGCAACTTGCAAAACACTGGGGAACTTGTCTATAGCAATTTGTGTGTATGCATGTGCAATATGTGTGTGGAAATTGCAAAAATGTATTTTCCAACTATTATTCATTTGACAATAAAAATACATTTTATAATATTGTCACATTGTCATTATAGAAGAATACACTTCTATAAATACATTGTATTTTTCATTTTTATTCACCTGATAAAACTCTACTAAAAGGGCAGAAAAAAATTAAAAGGTATAAATCTACAAGCACAGAGATGAAAGTTATTAGCCAACTAGAAACATGAACAAAATTGTGCATGTAAAAAAGACATAGATAAGGGAGAACTCACTTAGATTTCTGCTTCCTCTATTAAGGTTCACAATGTGTTGCAACTCAGAAAACATTGAGGAATTGAAGATAGTTGGTATGTTTAAAATCAAGAGACAGAAATGAGGACAAAAACAAAATACTGGATTAAAAGTGTATCAGACCAGACCCTAGCTTCCAGCACAGCCATGTGTAACTGGTGACTGCTGCTAGTCAGCTAGAGAAGTGGTTCATTTTCTTTCATTGAGGTTGGACCAGATTACCTATGGACCTTGGTCTTGCCCTCAGCAAGGGTGGCACAAGGTGAAAATGTGGCCCTGTCCTGGTCCTGTCTCACAGTGAGATTTCCAGCCTTTACTCCAACATGTCCAGGCAAGAAATGAAGATTCTGTTCTAAGAAAATAATGAAACCCCCCCCAAACATGAACCAAAATCCTGTAGACATCAACAATGAAGGTAAATAGGGCTTCCCACCAAGATGGAGCATGTGCCACATACATGGATGAGGGAATCTCCAAATTGCCTCTTGATACTACATTTTAAAATATGAATGTGTAGAAAATGCCAGTAAACATGTTAGGAGAGGTAAAACCTGAAACAAACAAAAAAGAATACAAAACAGATTGGGAAAATAGAAAAAGTACACAGAACAAAAGAAAAAAAAGACAATTATAATTACTTTTCCTGGAGCAGTAAGAAATATCAAGGAAAGCCAGAATATTAACAAACAAGCATTCAGAGATCAAGAAATTGCACCTGGAAAATGAGAATGTTATAAGAAATAAAGCACCATAAAAGTTTCAAAGGTCAAACTCAAGGAGAGGTGGGATGTGGACTGTAGCAAAGTGAGCTGCAGGAAACTAAGGCAGGAAATTTAAAAATACAGGAAATGGGTGAATCTAAAGCAGGAAAAAGTCAAAAGCTATTCCCAAGCTGATGGGGATGAGGGGTAAATCTTTTAGTCTGTCTCAAAGCAATCAGTCCAGTTAGAAAAAGAGAAAAGGAAGGATATCTCCAAAAAAAAATCAATAAAATGTGGAGGTTGTCTGATATATTTGATACACTTATAGGAATCTGTATCTTTATTAAAGCATCTATACACAAATGAACAAATGATTAGAGATATAGAAAAACAAGCAAGCAAAATGTATATAGATACTTGTTAATCCTCCACAAAAGAAAACAAATCATTAAAAAAAAAAAAAATGGAAACCAAAACGACAGTACTCTGGCTTTCTCCCTTTTCAAAGATCGCTAATAAATATACGGTATGAAAATGAGCTGAAGAGTGGGTATGAAATCAATCCCTTTGTTCCACTTGCAGATATGAATTATCTGATTTCATAAAGTTGTTGATCATGAGTTACAGCCATGGTGTGGCCTACATTTAATTAGGTCTTTTAAAGAGTTTCTTATAAATTCAACGAGAGAAAGTTTTCTAACCACCTATCTTATTCCACCCTCACCTTCATGCACATGCGTGCCCACACACACACACACACACCACATTAACAGGCTCCACACCTCCAACTCTATAAACACTTTTAACCGCCAACATTGGATTAGAAAATGAAACCCCTCCATTCCCCGCTTGGTAGCCTCTTTCATCTAACAGATAACAGCTATGTGGTTTTCTTTCTTTCTTTCTTTCTTTCTTTCTTTCTTTCTTTCTTTCTTTCTTTCTTTCTTTCTTTCTTTCTTCTTCCTCCTCCTCTT
>NW_004524589.1:19680567-19702276 GCF_000260255.1 Octodon degus
TTATGTATTTGATACAGGGTCTCACTAAGCTATGTGATTTTCTAAATTAAAAACATTTCTTGAAAATCCCGTAAAACCTCTAATGTATAATAACTAGCAAATATTCCCTTCACTCCGTTCATTCAGATCGGGGCCCTCCATTCTGAAGTGAGGAATGGCGTTTTAAACTTATGCTTGCATCAGAACATATCTGCATCGAAATCACATAAGTAACGCCACACCAACCTGATCTGTACCACCAGAATCCTTATTCTGATTCGCCGCACTCAGAGGAGTCGCACTTGATGCTTAAAACAGTGTTAGGCCCCGGGTGCCCCCGGCTCACCTAAGACTTACAGTGTCTTTAGAAATGAGGCTTTTTAAGCTTTACTTTCAAACGTGGGGATATAGTTTTCTAAGGGGATAAAAAAAAATCCATATTTTTCAGGGGAATCAAATAAATGTAAACTGACCCCCAAAAAGCTTTTTATTTCTTTGTGTTTTAGACATTAGGTTATGGATAAGTAATCTGGCACTTTTGAGGGGTATGAGATAGCAAACGCCCAGAAACTGAAACAAGCTATTTTCTTTCCCGCGGACGCTTTTCAGATGACCAGGTACAGAAGAGTATAACCATATCAAGAACACTATGCCATGTCCACTTTAAAAGTGCCTAATGAACGGCCTGCCAAATAGCTTCGCGGTAAATGCCTGCAAGCAGGGACAGCGGTCGGGGGTTCGAGCCCGGGCCTACTGTGTTGGCCCAGCCCACAGGGTGCCCTGAGATGGCAACTGAGACTGTGCACAGTGGCGCACGTCCATAGTCCCAGCTCATGCGAGGCTGTAAACAGTCTGATCTAGTAGTGAGACCCTGAACACCCTTCCCTAAAATACAAAAAGGGAAAAAAAAAAGTGCCTAGTGAAAATAATATTTTTATTGCTATCCTAAGCCAATTCAGATCCAAAAAGTAAAGTATTTCAATAATGAACATTTAGAAATAATAACATAACCGGTACCTAAACCCATCTTTTCTATAATTTAAAGAACTAATGACATCTTTATAAGGTATAGATGGTAAGGAAAATTTCTTATTACAAATTTATAAGATTGAAATAGCCTCAAATTGAAAGTATATTTTATTGAAAAAAGGTACATTTTAAAAACATTTTGAATTGTCTACCCCTAATTTCTAGACCAATTTCCAATGAGTCTTGATTTAATCATATTTTCAATTTGTTCACCTTTTCCTCTACTCTCAACAGCTTTTATTTATTTCTACCAATTTACTTATGGAAAAGCATAGGTCACTTCTTGCCCCTATTTTACCTACCTGAGCATCAAAAATATAATGCTATAGTCTCCAAAAGATGCCTCAAGGTCTCCTCCTTGGAAGGAGGAAATAGCTTTCAAAGAAGGCTTTATGAGCTCGGCTTCACAATATATTTCAAACACACCATCAAGTCAACACTAAGAAGTAAACATTCATGCATACCTCTAGAATGGCTGTAGTTAAATGACAGACAGTAAGAAGTGTTGCTGAAGGTGTAAAAAAATTAGAATTTTTTACATATTGCTAGAAGGAATATTATATTAATCAGCTTTCCTGTCACTGGCACACAATACTCAACACTCACAAAATAAAAGAGAAGAGTTTGAATTTGGCTCCTGGTGGCAAGGAATTCAGCCCATAGTGGGCTGGCTCTAATGAACATTTGGAACCATCTCACAGTGTAAGGGCATTTGGCAGAACCAATTGCTTGGTTCATAGCAATCAGGAATCAATCAGAGTAGAGGAGCAGGGGCAGAGACGATGTAGTACTTAAAGTCATACCTCTGTGACCCACTCTCACACACTCAGATGTGGACTTTATTAATCTGCTGTGCATTTCTTAATCCAATTCAGTTGAAATACCACAATTAATGACCATAAATGTAACATGGTATAACCACTTTGGAAAATAGGCTAGTGACTTCTTAAAAAGTTCTAAATACATATATAATCTGATCAAATCAATTTTTTTCCATATCTACCTAAGAGAAACGAAACATATTTATACAAAGACTTGTATACAACGTTCATGGCAACTTTGCTCATGTATTCTAAACTAGAAACAACTCAACTGTCTATCAATTGGTTAAAACAAAAACTACAATAAAACATATCCATGCAAGGAAATTCCATTCACCACTGAAAGGGAACAAGTACTGATAAATCTATGTTATGGAGGATCCTTAAAACATTGTGCTAAGTTAAAGTCAAATACAAAATCAAAACCATATTGTATCATTCTATTTATGCTAAATGTCCAGAAAAGGCAGACCTATGAAGACAAAAGGAGATTAATGGTTACTTGAGCTGGGCTTGAGAAAAGGAAATGACAATGAATGGACATTCATATTTTCCTTGGGTGATGTGAAAGCTTTAAAAAATGGAGTAACAATGATTGCAAGATCCTATCCATTTACTAAAAATCTTTAAACTGTGTACTTAAATCAGGTAAATGTTAAAATGGTGCATCAATTCTGTTACAATAAAAGCTTTTAATAAAAGAAGTTATGGATTCACAGGGAATTTTCAAGGCCTGCAGAGAGGTACACAGAATGAAAAAAAAAAAAATCTTAATACCCCCAGTGACTCAGACCTGACTAACTAAGATTTGAGCTAACTTACTCTGGAAAAGCAAATGTGACCCTGTGATTTCCTGTAAACTGGACACATAAAGCAGACACAGAGCTCTTGCCTAACACCCATGAGACTCTTGAGTTTGATCCCTAGTATTGAAAAAAAAATTCTTTTTTCAGGATTTTTGAACCACAGTCCAAGATAACTTTAGTATCTTATTCTTTTCTTTTCTTTTGCCTTATTCTTTTCTTAAGCTCCCTTTAAAACATCTCCACAGTTGTAGGTAGATAGGAATTTGATACTGCAAGAAATTAGCCCTATTTTATAGCTTTTTTACTGGTAGCATGTCTTCCTAGTCAACCCTTTATTCTTTAATACTGGCTTGACTTATTTCCAGGTCTTGAGCAAAGATTAAGCTCCCACCCCAAGCACTTCCCTTGTCAGGCTTTCACAGAACAATCCTAACTGCCCCAGGCCAGATACTGGACAAGTAAGAACAACCCCTTTGCTTAAAATATTCAAATTAGCCAATCTACTGGCAGCCCAGAACCCTAGGTAACCCCTTTCTTACCTTACAGCCTCCTAACAGTCCAGCTGTTGCCCCTAGAGCAATTCACTGCTTGGCCTTCCTACTGGCCTTCACTTCTTCAGAGCCCTTTAGGACAGAGTTCAGCCTTTCTTCTGTGCAAGTATCAATGTGTAATACATCATGAAAAGGTCTTAAAATTATGCAAATCAAAAAGTAGATGCTTGATATCTGAGGAAGGAGATGCAGAGATCCTTATATCTCCAGGACACTGGAATACACTGTGCAAAACTTCCCATGTGCTTACTAGTGTATGAAATCAATCTGACTTGGAAGAATCTGGTTTTAATTTTTATTTCAAGTCTAATATAGTTACCAGTTCTCTCTAAAATATTCGTCAATGTTTGTTTGTTCTCAAAGGAACAAGTAATCATAAAACTCATTATGTAATCATTTCTTTTTTTTTTTTTTTCAAATTTCATCACTGTTCTCCAAGGAGTTTTATGATATCCTAGAACACTTTTGACAAATGAAGTCAATGAGACCATAGTAATCCAGCTCTCTTCTCTTAGTACAACAGGAAGCACAGCATTTTCACACTTACAAAATGCAAAACTGAGTTTCAGAATTACAAACAGGACTGGTTCCATTTGTTCACTGGTGTGCCTGCTACTTAGAGGGATTCTGGATAATTAAAAATATTCCCATCCTGCTTCCCTCTTGCTTCCAAAGAGCTGACTATTATGGTTAGAGGGTACTGGTTGAGCAAGTAGCATTTAGTGGTTCCAGATTTTCTTTGGTAAACTCTTACATACAACGAATCAGCTGTATGACGTACTTTAGTGAAGAGGAATGTGTTGTTTATTCTCTTCTCATGTTTGTCTGGGAGATAGTTATCACGCTCCCCTCTCGGAGGTTGGCCCTTGAGATGGCTTCCTTGGCAGGAGATTTAACAGTCAAAGCTTATCGATAGGCAGATGTCTACCAGAACTGCGTCCTGCCCACAATGCCTCATTTGTTATAATGATCACTAATTTGATTTGAAACCCTTCTTAACTGTTTTCAGACTACCTTCCCAATATTACCGGTGACTCTAGAAGGTTCGAGCTGAGACGCTGATTGCAAGGCCTCTCATGGAGCAAGGGGGAGCTGCTAGAGATGAAAGATCATAAAGCTCATTCAAATGGGAATTGGCTTTCCAGAGATTTACTTTCTTCAGCTGGATAAAGTTCGTTTGGATCGCTAAGGACCTCTGAAGACACATTTAATTCAATCATCAAATAAGGATTCTGAGAGAAAACAGTCTATGGAGAATACTTAAAATATAGACTCTTGGGCCAGAGATATAGTTCCGTGTTCTAAGCGCCTGCCCGACAAGCGCAAGGACCCCAGTTTGATCCCGGGAATAGCACGCGGTGCTGGCCCCATGCCTCACCTGCTACCAAAACCCGGGGCGTGGTGGCACATGCTTCTAATCTCAGCGCTGGGGAGGCTGAGACTGGAGGATCTCTACGAATCCAAGCTGCGTAGCGAGACCCTGTACCAAATAAATAAATAAAAAGTATATATATATATATATATATATATATATCCTGGAATGGCCTCTTCTTTCTTTTGCCAAAGTGCTAGAATTGAAAGCAGGGGAGGGGAGATGGCTAATACTCCTGGATATGTTTGCTGTCTCCAGAATTTTCTTGATAAAGAGTGCCACTCTGACATATCGAAAAGGTAATTCATTAGCCCAGACATGTTATGTAGTTGGTAGAGAGTAAGACACAGGCTGGTTACCCTAAAAACTACTTTGAATAGGGTGAAAATTAAAAAGAATTATCTTTGCATATTGTCATGGGTATTCCTCCCATGAAAACTTGTATTTCCTTATAAAGTTTCAGACAGTGCTACGACAATGTACGGAAACTAAAAACATTGAAAATTTAAAAACACAAACGTATGTAAACCTTTTTTAACAATTAAAGAGCAAAACTAGACCTATATCTTCTCTATGAATGTATGTAGTTGGTTATGAGCTAGCTACCATACTAGTATAGCATACAATTTTTCACTATCAGAAAATAAAATATCTTGTAGGGCACAGTAGCACATGCCTGTAACCCCAGTTACAAGTTCAAGGCCAGCTTGGGCAACTTGATGAGACCCTGTCTCAAAATTTAAAAAGAAAGAAAGAAAGAAAAAGAGAAGAATGTCCTGGATATGTTGTATAGTTCACTGGTAGAGTGCCTCTGGGTTTAATTGCAGAGACAGAGAGAAAGAAAGAGAGAAAGAGTGTGCTATTAGTTTATCTTACTTCAATGAAAAGAATTTTTTTTTTGTTATCTTTTTGTAAGAATTTTTATAGTTTGTATAAACTATATAAGTAACTATTTCGAAGATAAGTATGCACAGTGTATTAACTATTGCTATTCTGTTATTATTTTGCTTTGAAATGTTTTATTTTTTAATAAAATAAAGAGTTCATATTAAAAGCCTTTAAGATGATCTGAAAAAATAAGTATCAGTGTCACTGGTTTTAAATTTTATATTCTGCTACTTAGCATGATTGGGCTGTCAGAACAGTCTTCATTCAAAGAAAGTTTCAGTATGCTAGACTACATTAAATACAATACAAAAAGAGGAAGGAAAGCTGCTGAGGCATTTCGTAGGCTGAGCACAAGGCCATGCTACTGAAGTTGGGTAGCCAAGTGTCCTGGCTACGTTTATTTCACTGTGAAGTGGTATTTGTCCTATTTCTCTCATCTTATGTGTATGCTGATTCTGTTAGGCTTATGCATTTCATATTAAGAGATCTACACTCTAAGCCTTAGGGTACAGCTGTCCCTATTTTGTCTAGTCACCTTAAGTATAGTTGAGCCACTTACCTGTTTCATTTCAGGCAGTCATCACAATCCTCAGTTCTAACAGGATATTACTCAAATTCTTTTGAGCTAAAACAGAAAGAAAAAAAAAACTCCATTAAAATTGGAATTTCTTTCTGTGGCATTTTTGTGGGCTTTAATTTCCTTTCAATTCAGGTTTAGAACAATTATCAAACTTTCATGTACTCCTTGTAACTGTTTTTATTTTATTTTATTTTATTTTTATTTTAATGTTTTGCCCTCTTCATTTGCAGACTCTTGGGAACTGTCTTTCTTCTCGCTGGGACAAAATGCCCAACACACAGAACTTAGAACTTTATTTGGATTCATGATTTTTGAAGTTTCAGTCCATAGTCGTCTGACTCCAAGGCAGAAACAGATGGCAGAGGAAGAAAGCTGGGCAACCCAGGGCAGCCAGGAGTGACAGAGAGAAGGCTACAGCTAAGGAGGGAGACAAATGACCTAGGTCATGCCCCAGAGATCTGCCTCTTCCAACCAGGCCTGGCTTCCTAATGTCATATCTAGCCCTACTGTCCCCAAGATCCAATCACCTTCTAAAACCCCACCTCTGAGAACATAAGAGTTTGGGGGGCTGAGGGGGTCACTCTTGATCTAAACCATAACAGAAATATAAGTGGAGAGATGTAACTTGAATATTCTCATGCTTCTATAACCCATCACTCTATATTGCATAGGGTGATGACCTTAAGCAACTAAAATGTAAACTGATTAGAATAAAAGGGCACCAAGGAGGGACACAAGTCCTGTGCACAGGTTCCTGCTACATCAGTGCTATAAAGGACTATCATGAATGAGTACAAGAGCTTGAAAATTACACAACTCTGATGAAAAGCCCAGCACCACCTGTAGGCTCTACTTTTACCCAAGCATACCATAAACAATTCCTTCATGAGTCACAAAGAACTAAATTTTCTATCCACACTACCCCTTAAATCAGTGTAGAATACCTGATCCACCAGATTCAGAGAATATAGTACCATCCATCATCTGATAAAAGGTTCCATGTATCAGAGAGTTGAGAGAGAATATAAATTATCTCATCTGAACATTGTTAGCCACTCTAGGTTCTTCTTCATGGGTCCTTCTTGCCTGGACACCAACACTTGTGTGCCTGTTTTCTCCCACAGTTCCCAGGGAATACCATTATAGTCACTCTCTTTGTGAAGGGAAAGCGTCACTTCTCACAAATTCCAATCTCATTTTAAGGTTTCCTCAGCCTCCTTCTCTGCACATACACATGTCCGCCTTCTAGTGCCTCCTCTGAAATGACATATTGAGGCACAGAGTACGTGAAGGACCATCTGTCCTGACTGACTCTATTTGCTGCTCCCACGGTAGCTCCAATCTCAGGTTAGAAGCTATCTGAGTCCAGAACCAGGGCTTGGCAGTTCTCTCAGCTGTTTTTAGGAAGCTGCACCTGGAGCTGTTTCCATGCAATGGTTCTCTATGATGTACATGATTTTTTCATGTGTGACCATATTCTTCATCTGTTTCTCACATCCTCAAAAATGACATCAACATCACCATCACTGACGAGAGCTGACCCAGTCAAAATTGCAGTGATGCCCAGCTCTTTCACAGAAAGTTTAAAGTGCAATTGGCCCTAGAGGCTTGCCATACTGTGTACTTCCCAAATTTTCCCAAAAAATCCCACTGACAGCTGAGGAGCAAGGATATATGACCTTCAGCATTTTGAGACTTAATATGAAGTCAAGCAGATGTAGGAAATTTAGTAAGCACGAACTTCTTTTATGTCTCATACGGCAACTTAAAAACCCATGCGATTTTGAAATTGGCCTACAAACTTTTATTTACAAAGGTGAGGATTCGCAATACAAAACCTCACAGTGGTGGAAATTATTTATATTTATTTCTTTATTTCTTACTTATGTATGGCTGGGTTGAACCCAAGGCTTTTGCACTGAGCTTTGTCCCCAACCCAATTTCCAAATTTAAAGACTGGGCCTTGCTACACTGCAAAATTGCTGAGGCTGGACTTGAACTGACAAGCTTCTTATAATCCCTTCCAAAATGTTGGGATTATAGCCTGTGCTACCAAACTTGGCTTGATTTGTTTTTCTTTTTCTTCATTAACAAGAGGGTCTAATAATTTCCTACCATGAATCTTAGGGGGATCTAAGCACCCAGCACTTCAAGAGGTTCTTAAACTAATTAACAGACATAACAGTACTAGACAATCAGAATGAGGGTTACTTAGGGACAGACTCAAGAATTAAATAAGGCCTAAATAAACTTGTCTGTTAAATTCTATCTCAGTTTTCAGATATTTTATCAAACTGGGTAGAAGTGATTTCACGAATGAACTCTCTTTCTGGTACCTTCAGCAGAGGTCTATAGGGCTGACAGTTCTCTAGGGCATGAGTGCCCTCCTAAGATTTAGTGTCATATGTCCAGAAAGACTCAGCTCTATTTCCTTTGTGCCCTAAGGCAGAACTCTGGTCTTCACTGTTTTACTTCTCAGAGGCAGCCTTTGCCCTTGAAGTTTCTCCCTCTACTTTTATCAGCATTCCCCAGGTAATGAATGAATCTCAGGTAACTAAGAAACCTAGCTGAAGCTGAACTAGATCTTTAATCTTTTCTCAGAACACTTACGCATTTGTGCAAATTGGACCTCAAGAACATTCCTGCCTTTCTATGATTCCAAAGCTAGGTCTAGAAACTAATTCTCAGGGCTAGGTTGTATGGGTTAACAGTAAAAGGCCTTTTCTCAGAGTTCCCTGTCTCTTTACCTGGCCAAAAATTTCCTCACTGACCTACATTAAAGATGTAGCTTCTACATTCAGAGCAGGTCTCTACAAGAAGTACTCTTCTTAGCAATGTGCCAGTGTCTTTTGCATAACTTTGGCTGAAGCTGTAAACCATTCTCAAGACCTTTATATGAGGGTCATGAGTGTCATCCCAGAAAGTTTATTTGTTTGTTTACTGGAGCATGAACTCGGGGCCTTCCCTCTGAGCTACATCCCCTGCCCTGCCCCTTTTCTGAGACTCACTAAGTCATTAAGTTTCCCGGACTTGTCATCCTCAGTCTCGAAGAGTTTGCCACTGCCTGCAGCTTGCTAGCATCTTTTGCATACTCCAAAATGCTTCAGCAATTTTCCACTCCAACTGCACTTTAGAATCTTCCCTGTTTAAAAATACCTATTGTCTGAGATGGAGTTCAATATGGATACAAGGGTGAGGTCCAGGTACTGAAATATTTAGAAAAACTCTTCAACTGATTCAAGAGACAGCTGAGAACTACTTGCTAAGGTACTATGAATTTGTTTTGCTTTGTTTTGTATTAGTTGTCCTATTTTTATACTAATATATTTATTCCAACACAATCTTTTGATGAATAACAGCATATAAATGCATAAATGATTAATTTTATAATTTATTATATTGAACAGACCTACACTTAACCAGTCTTTCTCAGCCTTGCCTGTTCCTTAATGTGACTTCAGGAAATACTAAAGATCCCAATGCTCATATCTTACCCCAAAGCAATGAAGTTGAAGTTTCTGTGTTAAGTTAGCTTTCCTCATCTGGCAAAATCAACTTAACGGAAGATTGGCGCCAGGTGTAGTGGTGCACATCTGTAATCCCAGCACTCTGGAGTCTGAGGCAGGAGAATTAACTGTGAGTTCAAGGCACGCCTGAACTGTACAGGAAAATTCTGTTTCCCAAAGATATAAATAATTTAAAATAAAATAAAGAAGGAACAATTTATTTTGGTTCTCAGTTTTAGCGGTTTCAGTCTAGTCATTTTGCCCCATAATTTCTGGGCCCATGATGCACATCATAGCAGAATATCATAGCAGAAAGATGCATTGGAGCAAAATTGCTCACCTCATAGTGGCCAGAAGGCAGGAAGTGCACCAGAGGGGGTTGGGGGAGGTCCAGAGGAAAGGGCCAAGGCTAACACAGCATTCCCAGTGGCATTCCTGCGTGACGTTTCAACTGGGCTCCACCACCTAATAGCCAGTACAGCTATGAACTTGTCAGCAGATAAATCCATCAGTGATCTTAGAGTCCTCATGATCCAGTCAATTCCAGGCTCCCCACCTGTGAATACACAAGCATTTCGGAGAGCACCTTGGATCCAAACTTTGGTGGGCTCTGACAACAACCCCAAAGTGCTCTTAGCTCGTTATACTGTGCAGCCAAAGCTGAAAACTACTTTTCCACACTGTCTTTCCAGCCTTCCAAATGTATTAAGGCTTGACCTGGTTTTATTGTTGTTGTTGTTGTTGTTTGAGTTTTTTTTTGTTTGTTTGTTTTTTGTTTTTTTTGTATCAGGGATTGAACTCAAGACCTTGCACTTGCCAGGGAGAGGATTATGCCACTGAGTTATATCCCCAGCCACAAATGTCATGAAATGCATACTATTTGTGAACAATTTTTTTTTTTTTTTTTTTTGGTGGCTGGCTCAGCCCACCCTGGAGGTGGGGCTAGCACTGCATGTAGTGCCAGGGATCAAACCACAGTGCCTGCACTTGCCTAAGCTTGACCACTGAACTCTCTTGCCGGCCCAGGAACAAAATTTCAAACAAGTCATATTGAGATTTGGTTTCCAACAAAAGTTTTTTTGTCACCCTCATTTGCCACAAACTGTAATGTTAAGTGCAATAAATCAGACAGACAAGCTTAGTTATCATGATTTCCCCTGTATGAGAATCCTGAAGTGTAGATAAATTGGAGAGTAGAACAGATGAAAAGAAACAGGGAGATAGAGCTTTTGCAAATGGGAAGGTACCAAGAGTCACTTAGGACCTGTACCACACATTTCCTGATCCACTTCAGGCCTGCCTAGGCCCAGTCACCTCTGCCCAGATTTCCTCCCTGCCCATGTAGTGTACGCCAAGAACACATCTGATGCTCATTCTTCTGGGATTTCCCAGGCTGGCTAACAGGGACAATCACATACAGAAAAACCATGTTTGTTTTAGTAAATTCAAAAATTACAATCCATCCTCCTCTTCTCAATCTTATTTTTCTTCAAATTTGTGAAATTTTGGGGAAAGTTTTTTCAAATTTGTTCCATTTGGGGAACATCTCTTTTATTTTATTTATTTATATTATTATTTATTTATGTATTTATTTTTGCTGTACCGGGGATTGAACTCAGGACCTTATACTTGCCAGGCAGGCCTTTATGCCATTGAGCTATGTTCCCAGCCCACTACAAAATAATTTCAAAGTGGCATGAAAGCAGTATGTCAGTCTTATTGGAAGCATGTTTCAGTTGATTTTTTAATTAGTACATATTTGCAGTGTACAACAACTATACTCATTGTAGGCTCTGCCCCACTTTCCACCTCTTGGTCCCTTTCCTTTACAAAAGCTTGATCACCTGGTTTCCTTTCATCTATTCTGCTCTGTAATTTATTTATACTTCATATTTCTCATACAAGAGAAATTGTGATAGTTAAGCTTGTGTGTCTGATTCATTTCACTTAACAACATGGTTTCAAGGTGGAGAAGGATCATTTTAGTAAAGCAAATATTCTACCTCTAGACCTTAACAAAGTCAATGTCTGCTTGAATGCTGTGCTATAGTTTTGCAAGATGTTGCCAATGGAGAAAATGGGTAAAGATTAAATAGGTTCTTTTTATATTAGTTTGGGAGCCTCTCAAAAGTGTTTGTGAATCTCCAGTTATCTCTGAATCCCTTTGGGTTCCAAGTCCCTGCCTGGGCTAACACCAGCTTACTCCCGAGCCTTACCGAGGTCTCTCTTCCTTTTCACTCCCTACATACACAAAACCTGCCAGCCTTCTGCTTCCTGTCTTGAAAGGAGGTACAAAGCCACCAGCCTCCTTTGCTAGCCCTAATTCAGCTCTTCTTTAATGTCATTTCTTCCAGAAAGTGTCACATTTGTTCATATCAATGATAGTAGATTAGAAAGAGTGCCAGTGTAAACTACACTGAGATAACAGAGGTGCAGAACGGCCTTAGACAATATGGGGTGCAGGCCTGTCACTCCACCATGGAAAGTTTCCTTTGGAACCCATCTGTACAATCCTCAAATTTCAGCCATTAATTATTTTTGCATATTTTGCACTCTTTTCTCTTTATTCTTCTGCTAATTATACTACACATATGTTGGCTCATGTTTCACTGCTATTTTATCCATTTTTTCATTACCTTTGTGTCTGTTCTACATTACATAATTTCTATTGATTTATATTTGAAGTTAAATTATTCTTTATTGTTTTACTTCAAGTGACTGCTAACTCACTCTAGTGTCATTTTTCTTTCAGTTATAGTAGAAGGTATGATTGAAAAGAAAAGGTGACTAAGTTTTTAAAATTTATTACAGTAAAAGAGAGGCCACCACTTATACCCCTCACTTCAACCAGATTTATCTCATTGGTTTTGCTGCTTTCTGAAGCAGTTCTGAAAGTCCTCTTTCATGAGTGTCTTTCATGGCATGGCCCTGGCTGCTTTGGTGTCCTGAGTTCATTCAAACAGTTTACCTTTCTTTTCCATTTTGACTGTGGAATAGAGAGAAGTCACATGATGCCAGATCCCATGAATAACGTGGGTGGGGACACAGGAGCATGTTTTCTGAGGCCTCCATTTCCTATGCTGAAAGGCATTTGACCACCTCTGTAAGGACATTCTTAAAAGAGGACTTCCAGAACTGATTCAGAATATGGCAAGAACAACAAGATTAGCATGTTCCAGGCAAGGGGACAGTTCTGGCGGAATTAATGTATGTTTTACTACAATTTTTTTTTATTTAGATATTTTGGTCACACCTTGTATTTGTCGACTTCAGGATTTATATTTGATGCTTCACAAGAAAGAACCTATTGAGTTACTGACTGTTATGGTTTGTTTTTTTCCCCCCTCAAAGCCTCATACAGTCACTGAGGTGCAGTTCCACAGTTTGTGACTAATTCATGATCCAAGGCTGGGATTATGGGTCTGAGTACTTCTGGGATTATGGGTCTGAGTACTTCTGGGATTATGGGTCTGAGTACTGCAAGGATTTTGGGTGTGAGTGCTACACCCAGCCTGGGGATGATAGCCTGAATTTAACATAAGAGATACAGAGTGACGGACTTACTCTCTGTAGCCACTGTTGCTACCATTCCTCCCTTTTGCTGTCTGCTCTTTGCTGCTACCATGAAAGGTTGCTCTCTGCCCTGTGCCTCTCTGTCTTAGAGCCAGCTGAAAATGGACTGAAACCTCTACTAACTGTGGGCTAAATAAACCTTTCCTTCCTTCATTTTGAGTGCTGGGTATCTGTCCCTGCAACAAGGGAAGAGTAACTGAGACACTGACACTTTCTGTTTGATGAGAAATTATGACACCATACCTTCCTTTACATGATTAAGTATGATTTCCTTAATTCTTTGATCATTTTAATGATGACTACTTTAAAGTTGTTGTCCATCAAGTCCACCATCTGAGCCTTATCACCAATGTCTTCTGTTGCTCACCTCATTCCTCTGTACAAGGATTTTGGGTAAATACTGTAGAAAACTGATTCCCCCAGAGCCTTCTTATTTGCTGGTTTACTGATATGGATCTATACTCTTTTCTTGAAGTGTCTTTCCCTCAGAGGGCATTATCCTGGGCATGCATATGGCACAGTCACCCTGGAATGGCCGTTGTTTTGTTGGGCTCCCCTTGACTGTCTTGACTCCTTACATCACACGTAAGCTGTTTGTATCACACCTGCCTATTAGGCTCCTCTATCTGTTGCCTGATTGCCCTACAATTGAAACTGAATTGTGAAAAGTATAATTTTCTCCAAAATGTGATCCAATTAAATTCAATCATCTTATTGATTTCAGAAAGCCATACTTTCTCTGAATTGTTTGACACCAAAGTCTCCTTGCTTTCAAGAATGCCGGTAGATATCAACTACTTCTGCATACTCCCTTATAGTTAACTCAGTCCCTTGGGGGATACTAGCAGCCCTCTCTCATCATATAGACTGCTGCTCTGCAAAATCTCAGAGCTACCAGAGCTGAAGGTGGTGATAGTGTATGCTACAGTTGGAATGGTATGCCTGCTTTGTGCTTGGGTAAGTAGACAGGACTGGAAACTCCACTCTTCTTAGCTTGCCTTTCCTGATGAGCTCCTCTGCTCTATGAAAAGGGAGGGCTTAGGAAAGGACTATGGGAGACCCAATATTACACTTGCTAGAACTGTTTCAGAGCCTCCACTGTATAGGAGAAATTGAATACTCAAACTGTTAGACACCCCTATCTGGAAGTGCTCAGAAGAAAAATCATTTCCTTTCCCGAACCTTCTTATGCAAATCCCCATTACCTCAGATACTATACTGAGATTATGCAGAATGGTCTTTGTCAAGCTAAAAGTAAATATATTTTGCATCTGTTTCACAGAATAGTAAATATCTTTCTTTATTATATTTATATAATCAAAATATATAGAATCTTTCAAGAGACAATCCATATAATCAAAAACTTACATTCTCTCCATAATGAAGAAATTGGAGAAGTAGCTTAAGATTTTCCCTGTTACAAGGCAATAATTAAACTGCAATTTTTCTTGTTTAATTGTTTTTTGACATTCTACTTTATCAGTCTCTTAACTGTTCAGGCTTTACTAAATTGGTTTAATATGAATTTCCCTAACTTGAATGTAAGCTCCACTGAGATTGGCATCATTTTGAACCAATCTCTATAGCAGAATGTGTATTTGGGATACAGCCAAGAAACTAACTGAATGAACAATCACTGGGAATAGGAACTGGTATCAGTACATTTATACTCTGGGATGTTTTTAAGAAAACCAACAAGGCTTACAGTGATCATCTGGCTTGAAAGTAGCTTAAAGACAAGGCCATTCCTTGAAGTGCATGCAACTAAAATATCTAGCAAGAGTTTGATTTGTTATGTTCATATTTCCACGTTGCCTTCCCACTCCATTCCTTCTGTCACCTCCAAGTGAAAAAAGACAGCAATTGGCATCAAGGTTAGTCTTGACAGGGAAAATAATGTCCCCTAATAAAGGACTAAAAAGAAAAAAGTCATTCAGCTTTCTTGATGTTGATATAGGCCTTATAAATTGACAAACTCTGCTATGTTTAAAACACCTCCTCGCTGAATCAATTTCTTCCCATCACATGCTCTCTTTTGGATCCATACCACTGTATATAGGCTTTGGGTTGATCTAAAGTGTCAAACTAACATGACTTTAAGATTTGCAGAATCTGAATTTGCCATGTTGTTCATCCCAAAAGCCATCTAATCCATTGTTTAGTCCACCCGATTTCTTTGTGAAGGAGAAGCCTATTTTGAGGAGACTGACACATAAAATTACCGGTACTGAGCCTATGCTTCATCACTGCTACACCTTGTCTTCCAAGGATGTAGAGGTTTGTTTAAGAATTATTACCTCACTTTCTAAACACAGAGATTTAGCACTCATTGTCAGAATGCTTCTGATATCCACCAGAAGCAATATATATCATCCCCGGGGTTATTTTTATGTGCTTGTATTTCTCAGCATCTGAACAGTAGCAACTAAAAATCATAAAAGAAAGTAATGAATATTAAAATATTAAACAAGTAGCATAACAGAGAGTAGATATATTTTACTATTAAACTCATTTCTAAAAGCATTGATGTTTTACATGAAAGAAAAAAATCTAGTTTCTCATACTAATCACTTAATGAGGTAAGAGAAACAGTGAAAATTTTCAACGTAAACGATGAAGAGAAAAATGAGCCATTCAAAGTCAGGTATATCTGCCATGAAGTTCCCGGTGGGTGACTTAAAATAATGGTAAAATTATTCCAACGGTAGCTCTTTCCCTAATGATCAAAAATCCTCTTTCACTTCTCTGAGTTATAATGTTTAGGTTTCCATTCTTACACCAAAGATATCTACATGATTCTCAAACAGTCAGTTACTATAATAACTTTAGAACAATTCATCTGTAAGTCTTAGCAGAACCGGCAGAAGTGTCTCCAACAACAAATGACTAGCAATAATACCAATTTTAAATTTATAAAAGCATGAATAATATCGCCAATTGCGTTAACTCTTTACAAGAAACCATAAATTAAAAAAAAAAAAAGTAAACTGACTGTCTGTAAAAGATTTTTGCTGTGAGACCTGTTCAATAAAAGTGACTTATCTATTTGGACACATCACAAATCACAGACAGACTACAAATTACATTCAAGGAAAATAGCCAGCCAAACAATTGAATCTAAAAATGTCCCCATTTCATATTTTGAGGACTCTTTTGGCATAGTGAATAAGTTCAATATTTTCGTTGCCTCCACTTTTTTCAGCTCTGAAATCTAAACACTTTTCTAAATTGGTTATCCCCATAAATTTTTATTTATATTTGAAACAATCAATATACCAAAAATACTTAATATTTCTGAACATTGCACTACAAAATCTTGCTGTGGAGAACCAAATTATAATACTTTATTATTCCAGTAAGCTCTTACCTGGGAAGATAAATAATTTCATTGTTTTCTGGAATAATTTTTTAAAAAACTTATTGGTTCCAAATAATAGAGACTACTCAACTATATTAGGAGTAAATACACTATCCCAGGACACTGGATAGTTTAATAAGACTCCTCGGTCTGCGGCCCACTCATCAAGACTATTTTGAACTCCCACCTCTGCATCCATGTCTACCCATTCTAAACTGTTCTGTTACAACTTTAGTCAATCTGAATCAGTCTCCCACCCTACAAGAAAGATATGCTGTACAATAGAACCCCAATAGCTCATAAATGTACTATCATCTAAGAAGCTACAAAGACTGTTAAGAAAGGAGTCTTTACTGGAGTAATAACTCAACTTTGGGCTAAGAGGGTAGCTTACAGGTAGAGCAATTGCCTAAAATGACTTCAGCTTTGCTTTATGGACAGTTTGTTTTGATGGTCTTGTCCTGGGCTGATGGACTCAGTAACTGACACTGGACATGTTCAAGAAATCTTACTTCATATTACAAAATCAATGATACTTGGTATCATTATTCTATTTTTCTTATTTTAGCACTGAACTATATCCTCAGTCTTTTTTAAAATTTTACTTTATTTATTTATTTAGTGGTACTGGGGATTGAACTCAGGATCTTGTGCTTGCCAGGCAAGAGCTTACCCTATTGAGCTATCTCCCCAGCCTTTTCTTTTTTAACTTTTATTTTAATACAGTGTCTAGTTAAATTGCTAAATTGCTTGGCTGGACTCAAAGTTGGGAACTTTCTAGTTCAGCCTGAGAAAATACTGGAATTACTGACATAAAACTACCTTCCCAGGTGGAACAGACCTTATCAACTAGTGTTAAACCAAGCAAATAACAATTCAAGAATTCATGGAAGATTATAGAGCAGTTCCTTTTATCGGTGTTTGAGTATGAGAGACTAATAGCTCCCCTTTTTCTAATCCAAGTTCTAAATCATTTGAGAAGTTTTTATGCAAACAATGTCTTGTTTTAGCTTCACTTCATTATTATTCTTGGAGATCAAAGTATTAGATCTATTGGCACAGTGAATTTAACTGACATGGAAGATACATGGCAGATTTCTCATTCGAGTCTATTTGTAAGCTTCTGAGGAGACAGTTTCCTTTTTCAAGGGATACTATAGAAAAAAAAAAAAGAGATGGAGCTTTCTTATGACTTCTGTGCATTTTTTTCTTCATATATGCCCAATAAGATGTCACTTTGTCTCCTGTAGGAAGCATGAAATGAAAGTAGAAAGTAAAAAGGACAGGTTACAAAGAAAAATTCAGTATGTACACATAAAGCCTGGGACAGGAGTTTATTTCTGGACACACACCATCTATTTCGTGTGATCTGCAAAACAGTAATAGGTAACTTCCACGTACCGTGCTAAAAATATTTCCATTACTGTTTGGAGGTGATACTACCCATCACTATCTGTAGATTTAATATTAATGTCTCTAAAATTTCCTTGTTCAACAGAAAGTATACATAAAAAGATCTTTTTTAAAGGGTTGAGTTCATGCTTCAGGGCTAATATAAATTTACAAGTGTCAAACAATTTATTGCGGCTGGGGAAATAGCCTGGCAGTCTAAGTGGCTTCCTGGCAAGGGCAAGGACAAGGTTCGATCCCCAGTACCGCATGCCACGACAGCCCTGGAACCCCAGGTGCGCCGTGCTGGCCACCAAAACCAAGCACGGCGGCACACACCTGTAACCCCAGAGCTGGGGAGGCTGAGACCGGAGGACCGCTATGAATCTGAGCTGCGTTGCAAGACCTTTTACCAAGTAAATAATTTTTTGCTTGGTTTTGATTCTTTGTTTCTTTCTTTGTTTGTTTCATTTTATGTATTTTGGTACAGGATCTCACTACGCAGCTCGGACTCGTAATGATTCTTCTGTTTTCAGCCTCCCCAGAGCTGAGATTACAGGCATGTGCCACCATGGATGGACTTGGCCGTGGGCTCTGTACACCCTGGGATCGGGGCCAGTGTAGCATGTGGGAACTCAGGATTGAATTCTGGCCCCTGCACTTGGCAAAGCAAGTTCTTAGTCCACGGAGCTGTCTCACCTGCCCTAACTTAAATAAATTTTTAAAAAGAAAAAAGACAACAATATGCAATGTATTAATTATTGTAAATGTCCTACTAACCTGTATTGAAACTGTTTCATCACTATTCTTTTTTCTCATTAAAATAAATAAAAATTATTTAAAAAGAAAGAATTAATTTATCAATGAGAATAAGTAAAATGCTGCAGTTGATTCAAAACATTTTACCTTCATTTCTTTTTTGTGGGGGGGGAAGGGTCTACAGGGTGTTCAGGGTCTCACTAGTAGATCAGACTCTTAGTGATCCACCTGTTTACAGCCTCCCAAGTGTTGGGATTACAGGCTTGCCCACCATGCCCAATCTCAATTGCCATCCCCCGGGGGCAGGGCCTGCATGGCAGGCCTAAGGATCAAACCTCGGGCCCCTGCTTCTGCTTGCAGGTGCTTTAATCTGCTGAGCTACTTGGCTGGCCATTCAAAAGATTTTAAAAGATATTTACACATATAAGCACAATCAAGAATGCTACATGAATGTATATATTTAAAATTGCTTCCCATCCACAGTACAAAATTAATTGCTAAAAATTCATTTCTTTTTACATTTCTTCGTTTTATTGGATATAAGGTTTTGCTACTCAGCTCAGACTTGTGGTGATCCTCCTCTCTCAGACTTCCCAGAGCTGGGATTACAGGCAGTTACACCACACCTAGTTTCAAGGGCCAACATGGTATGTGATATCGGGGATCAAACCTGTGTCCTTGCATTTGCCAGGCAGGCAATTATACTGCTGAGCTATCTCTGCAGCCTCATTTTCATTTTCATGGAGACAAATTTATCCATTGGAATGTCATTTTTATACTATTTAATAGTTATGAAGTCACATAACATAAGAAAATGCATAATCAGGAAAATGCACTAAACATGTACTCAGTGATTTTTTTAATGTATTTCCACAAATGATGCAGAAGTATGATATTCACATATTCTGCTAATGAGAAAAAGTAGAAAATTATGCAATGACCTAATTCATATTATTATATATTCATATATTTATATTATATCTTCATATATTTCACAGGTATATTTTAAGATGTGCATGACATAAAGAACTTTCATTCTGCTTATAAATCACTATGGTGTCACACCTCCCTTGCATTCAGGCTGTCAGTGTCCCTCTGTGCAAGGATCAGCGAGGTGTGCCATCTGCCCAGGAGGGTGCTGGGTGTGGGATTGCTTTCTGTCTCTCTTCTTCTTCTTCTTCTTCTTCTTCTTCTTCTTCTTCTTCTTCTTCTTCTTCTTCTTCTTCTTCTTCTTCTTCTTCTTCTTCCTCTTCTTCTTCTTCTTCTTCTTCTTCTTCTTCTTCTTCTTCTTCTTCTTCTTCTTCCTCTTCTTCTTCTTCTTCTCCTTCAAAAGCCTATATCTATTGAAAATCCCCATTATTACAAATCAAAAGTCTTGGCGTCTAAGTCTGTTTTCTTTGCTTTTAGTTTGAATCATTTTATTAAAGCTGATTTTATGAGCCCTGACTACAGTCGTACCATCTCTGCCACAATACTAGTAATCGTCCAAAGGCGATGAATGATCTATCAGAAAAGAAAGATGCTTATGTATGCGGTGTAAGACATCATCCTAAGTGCAATACTGAATCTAAATTATATGTTACTCTTTTAAATCTGAAAACATTGCTATTGTATAATGACTTTAAAGAAATATGAGCCAAAAATATTTAGAACATGACCAATAAACTATATCAGGTATTGAAACAAGTACAAAGGTAATAAACACTACTGCATTCTATCATTTTAGAAAAGAAAATAAAGTCTTATGTACTTGTTAACTCATGTGATCATTGTATTGGACATAAATTAGTTTCCTAACAGAAAAATTTTATGGGTTTAGATAGAAGCCAACTGTCTCAGTCTGCTACACTGTCAGTAGAAGATAAAACCATTGGGTTAATCCCTGAAAAGTATTTCTGAGCAAGGCTCATTTTTCTCTTGTTAAAGAGATTTATGTTGGAGAACACTACCTGAGTTGTGCTGCTGCTGGCTGACCCAGTTGTGATCCCTCCTACCACGCACCAGCATTACTTTTAGTGGTAACTGCTGTTATTTACAAAAACTTCCCCAGTTTTGAATTGCTTCATGTCCAAGGCAGTTTGGGTAAAACATGTAAGGTAAAACAGGAAGATAGAGTTTACACTTTGAGAGAGGCAACAGCTGTTTGACGTCTAGAGAAGGAACTGAGGACCACACCCACACTTCTGTGGCTCATGCATGCAAGCAGAGGAGAGAGATAAATGACTCAGGGACACGAGTCCCTCCAGCTGCAAGTAAGCCTTGGAGCTGTAGCTCCTCTGCTATTGTGTTAAATATTTAACTTTACCTTTGATTACAGCCTGTCTGGACATCAAAACTTAAATTCTTTCAGCCTGCTACAGAGAAAACATTAAATGCTTACTTCCAAAAATAACTTTATTAATTGCTTTGGTAGAACATAAATCTGGCAGCAGATCCTCTAAAAATAAATACTCCATGGATCAAATCATCTAATTAGTTTAGACAAGCCATAAATGTGTATGAATGGCCAACATTTTAAAATCATTAGATGCATTGCATAATTTGGTTATGGAGGGACTAAGTTGCTTTGCTCTTTTTGCTATTAATAGTAGTATTTATATGCACTCAGATAAGACTTGGAATGATACACAATATATGCCAAAGAGCCCTCAATTTTAAATGGAAAGGAAAAATAAAAGCTATGATTAAACTCCTTGTACGTATTTTCTCTTTTTTTTTTTTTTTTTTTTATTTATTTATTTTGCGGAACCGGGGATTGAACTCAGGCTTTTGTGCTTGCCATGGAAGCACCTATTCCACTGAGCCATCTCCCCAGCCCCTTTTTCTATTTTTATAATAGATTTTTTTCATTTTTCCTTCCCCCTTGAAAAACCTCCAAGGAAGAGAAAGAAAAGATAAGAATAGTAACAAAGAAGCAGAGAGAGCAGAAGAGGATGCAAAAGGAAGTAAATGAGTGGTTGATCTGTTGGGGTCATTGGTTGCAAGCAACAGGAACTGACTCTAGCTAATCTAAACCAAAAATGAAGGAAGGAGGGAAGGAGGGAAGGAGGGAAGGAAGGAGAGAGAGAGAGAGAGAGAGAGAGAGAGAGAGAGAGAGA
>NW_004524589.1:19702465-19709902 GCF_000260255.1 Octodon degus
GGGGGAGAAAAAGGAGGGGGAGGAAGGAGGGAGGAAGGGAGGGAGGGAGAGAGGGAGGGAGAGGCAGAGATATTTATTGGCTGAACATGAATAGTTTCTAGGATGCTGAGTGATACTTAGAAGAGAAAGCTTTTTTAAAAAAAAAGAATAAAGGAATAAATTAATGGATGCCTTCTACAGGTGGGATAAATCTGCTCCAGGGAGCTCCTGTCCTTCCTTGACCCAAGTCCTGGATACAAATACTAGAAGTAGAGTTCTGTGTTGACCCAGGGAACTAATACTTTCCCCTTGACTACCAAGAACCTAGGTACATTTATATGGATCTGAGAAGAAAAAGAAGATAAAACTAGTCAAGAAGTAAGGTGTGCAGCAGGAAATGAATAATAAACCTGAACAAAAACATTTTTTAAAAATTTTGTATGCAGTGAATTAAACCATACATTTTGAGATTTCCTTGCAGAGGCTGACAAGGGTTAATGAGGATGCTGGAAAGACAGGAAAGACTGATGTTTCTCAGACAACCAATGCAATTGTTTTCAGAATAATTTCTAAGTACTAATCTGAATAAAAGATATATCCTATTTAAAATTCTTGAAATTTACATAGATATTTCAGGGTACAGTGTACAGAATATCAATTTGAATTATAATTGTGTTTCAAAGAAATGCATTTGTACTTGTTCATTTAAATACAGTAACTTCACTAAATGCCAATAAATTTGGAGTTTCTAGAAATCTACCAAGAAGAATCTAAATAATAGGTCACTTCCCCATTGCTCCGAGCCACCTTCCTGCAGTGCATAACCTCATGTTGCCATTTTTCCTCATCTCTTCCTTTCTTTTCCTTCACTCTTATTTTCTGGGACCATCTTCAAAATAAACTACACAGACCCAAGTCTTGCCAGGCACTGGGACTGAGGAATACAGATTTTCACAGGGTTCAAAGGGCAGGAAACTGAGGAGTAATGAAAAGTACAGAGTGGGTGAAGGATTTTAGAAAGAAGAAAGGAGGGAGAAAACTGTTGTATCAAGTACCTGCTTTATCTTGGTCTTAATCATCCAGCAGAAAAGTATAAAAATGAAGTATAAAAAGTAAAGCCATATTAATATGCTGAGCTGTAAAAAGCTCAAGTCAACAACTTCTGACATTGACAGTCCTACAGAAAACCCACTACTATTACGGACTCCTGGACTACATTGGAATATTTTGCTGAATTCATGCACCTACAGTTTTCAAATGGCAATGGAATACCTTTCTCTGACAAAACTAACCAAAAAAGGGGGATACAAATGAAGGATCACTTTGTATCTGTATATTCAAAATAGTTAGGATAGATATACAACTACTTTCTCTTAATTCAACAAATAAAAAGATTTGTTCTAATAGTGTTTGTGGATAGGATATTATGTCTGCATCTTGTACAATGAATGACCACTATGAAGACAACAATGTGAAATGTATTAATTATTGAAACTGTCCTACTAATCGGTTTGAAACTGTCTCATTGTTATTTGTATCTCAATAAAATTATTTTTAAAAAAGAAAAAATAATAAGTCACTTAACTGATAAATAAACTGCATCAAGCATAACTAAAACAGCTTAATTTATTAAATGTTCTGTCAGTATTTTTCATTACATTCTTTATTTTGTTTATAAAGATTTTGCAGTGGCAAATCAAGACAACCTGTTTGAAATTTTCATAGAAAATAGGATTCAAATTTTAATCATTTTATTTATTTGATTGACTGATCAAACCCAGAGCACTGACACCGAACTACAACACTAACCCCCCCACACACCTTTTTTCTTACTTTTTAAAACTTTTTAAACTAGTGTTTCACTAAGTTCTCCAGGGAGGGCTTCAACTTGCAATCCTCCTATCTCAGCCTCCTGGAGAACTGGGATTACAGGAATAAACCACTATACCCAGTTTACGTTATCTTAATATGCTGCATATTAAAAATTCACTGAAGAACTATAAGAGCATTCTTTTAAATTCCACTGAAATTACACTAAGACCCATATTTTATCATAGCTTTTAAATATTTAAGAATCAATTTTAAATATCTCTTTCTCAACTTTCAAATATTTGATTTTTTAAATGGCCATGGTGGTATAGCCCTGTAATCCCAGCAATTTGAATAGCTGAACAGAAGGATCATAATTTCAAGCCCATGTCAGGTAACTAAGCAAGGATTACTCTCAAAAAAAAGAAAAATTAAAACTTGAGTTGTAAATTCCCTCCATTAATCCCCAAGACGGATTTAAAAAGAATCTTAGAAAAGAAATTTTTATGAAGACACGACCAAGCAATGATAAGATAATTACTAAAAAGAACAATTACTTTGAAGAAACTCATAACTAATATCATTCAAACAGAAGTTACTGCAACAAAAAATGTGCAGAAATTATGCAAAATCAGAAGAACCAGGATTGCATGACTGCTAGGTCAGTAGCCTACTGCTTTTACTTTGTGACTACATATCCTTATACAATGACATGATCCCTCTCGCCCTCAATTTACTTACCAATAAATGATACTATAGTTTGGATAAGTGTCCCTTAAAGATTTATGGGCAAAAGGTATGGTCTCTACCCCACAACACTGTTGGTTGGTGGCAAAGCCTTTAAAGAGTGGGTCTACTGAGAGGTCTTCTCATCTCAGGCAGTTTGTCTGTGAATGTGATTGTGGGACCCTGGTCTCAGTCCCTGTCTTGTATTTTCACATTCTGGCCATGAGGTAAGCAGATTTGGTTCACCAGGCACTCCTACCAAGATGTGCCATGTTGCTGCAGTCCCAAAATCAACAAGGCCACTTGGTCACAGACTGACACCTCTACAGCTGTGGGACAAAATAAATCTTTTCTCTTAATAATTCAATGACCTCAGGTTTTGTTAAGATAGCACAAATCTGACCAACACAAACAGAAATAGTAATACTGATGACCGTACAAGTTTGTAGTGAGGTAAATAGGTAGATGTAACATGCTTGTTGTGATGCCTGGATCATGGTATTTAAAAGTTCCAGAAGGAGACCAAAATTAGAGAAAAAGGAGGGCTGCAAGGAAAGCCAACATTTTGGCCCTAGCCTTCTAAGATCAATTAAAACTCAGGACATATGCAGACTTGTACTGTAACATCATGTAACTCGGTAGTGTCCTAAATTTTCTGATCAAGGAGACTATGGGGCCAAAGAGGAAAGTGATCAATGATGTAGAGTGTGCCTAAGGAGAGTCACATGGAGAGAAAACATTCTCTCAGGCTTTCACAGAGAGCACAGTGGCCAAGCAATGGCTGTGACTCATCCACGTGGCTGACACTGACAAAGGTTCTACAATCTGAGGTACAGGATCTCAGGATAAATCCTGAGGGGATTTCACTGACCTTATCAGACCCAAAAGCTACAACTCTTGTTGCATAGGTCCTGCTTTACCTTGGTCTTAACCATCCAGCAGAAAAGTATAAAAACGAAGTATAAGAAGTAAAGCCATGGTGTTATGTTTAGCTGTAGGGGACTCAGGTCAACAATTTCTGATATTGCCAGTGAAGTGAAAGACCCAATACTATTGTGGGCTACTGAACTCTTTTATAATATTTTGCTGAGTTAACACACCTATAATATTTAAATGATGGAACTTAACAAAAAAGGGGGATACAGATGAATGTCCATTTTGTATCTGTGTATTCAAAGTGGTTAGGATAGATATATAGTTACATTCTCTTAATGAATAGAGGGATTTGTTCTAATGGTGTTTGTAAATAGGATATCAAGTCCGCATCTTGTACAGCAATTAACCACTAGGAAGAATATATGCAATGTGTTAATTATTGAAACTGTCTTACCAATTTGGTTTGAAACTGTCTCAATGCTATTTGTTTCTCAATAAAATTATTGAAAAAAATAAAAATAAATAAAAAAGAAAAAGAAAAAGAAAAAAGTTCCAGAAGGGCCAGAGAGATAGCTCAGGGGATTAAGTGAGCTTACAAGTATAGGGACCACAGTTCAATCCCAGTTACCACATGCCTCACCAGCCCTGCCCCCAGAGTGGCCTGAGCTGGACACAAAAAAAAAAGTTCCTGAAAATAGGGATATTGTACCACACCAATAAAGACCTATAATTTGAACAGGAAGAATAGCAAATGACATCATTTTCATGAAGTCTTTGTGGGGAAATGATATTCTAAACTATAGAATTGTATAACTTAAACCTAACCAACTAGCATTTGTCACCAAGCTTATATAAAATAGAGTCTAACTTCAACAAAACATCAGTATAAACTTCCCATTTCTCCTAACCTTGAACCTAGCAGATGGTGCTAAAATAAACAAGTAGGAAAGTGATGGGCCTTTCTTGTTACAGAAAAATAATTCCTGTTTAATATTTAAATGTGGAGATATGGCTTGGTTTCCTGGGGGAACCAAAAAACACTAAACTTCTTTCCTATTGATTCTACCCACACTCAGAAAAATGGTTGTGCTTCTCTGATAATGAAATCTGTTCTCATTCTCATCCTAACTGCTCTCGTTAAAAGTTTCCATCTTCAGAAGTACTACAGACAGGATATCCAAAACCAAATCCTGTGCTCAAAAGCAACAGCCACACAAGACTGTCTACGATGCTGGGCTGCTGTTTGGTTATTTGGGTGTTGGATGCATGTTGAACGCTGTATTTGCAGTCCCATCTTCTTTATCAGGCATTCCAGGCTCTGTGCTGGTGACAGTGAGTTTGTCAAGGGCTTAAAAAAAGTGCTAGAGACCTAAAAATATTATAGACAACAAAATATGAAAAGAAAATCAAAAGTTGAAGGTATGAGCACTGACATAAAGTCCTACATAACACATCAACTTATTCATTCAAGAAAATTGATATGCGAGAAAGCTTCATTCTACTTGCAAAAATGTACAGATTAGGTTTTAGTATTTCCTTTATTCACAAAAATTTCCAACAATTCACAGTAATTCACCAAGAAATTTCAGTGAGCCGTATAATAAATGTGTTACTTATAGTTGTATTAATCAGTTTTCCCATTGCTGGGACATGACCTGTTAAAACTGTTTCTAGATGCACATGAGGCTTTGTATCCCATACAGCCTCATGTCCTCACTGATGGGACTTGTCGGAGGTAGCTGAGTCTAGGGTGCATGAAAATGGACTAAGGGTGTGTGATATCTGAATTAGTCCCTTCATTGGATTAGTAAGATTCTCAGTACGTTCTCAGAAGGGGTTTACTAAAGGAAGAAATGCTACGCTGGATGTGGGTTGCAACAATCAATAGGCTTATATCCTGGATGGGAACAGAAACAAACAGAAAGAAGGAAGGCTTGCTGCTTGCTGCCTCATGCCTGCCTTGTCATGAACTGCTTGCTTCTCTGTGGTGCCCCTCTGCCATGCCACCTTGCCTTGGAGCCAACTGACCATGGACAGAAACCTCTACACACTGTGAGCTAAAATAAGCCTTTTCTCCTTTAACTTCAGGCATCAAGTATTTTATCTCAGCAATGAGAAGATAATTAAGGCAATACCCAATATCTGCAACTAAAATAAAGTTGCAAATATCCATTTGCAAGTGTAAGATAAGGTGACCTCAAAACCAAAGTGTTCATGACTTGCTAAAGTCTACTGAATCAGACCATTGATTTGGAGAATATATGTGGACAGAGACATCTCTCAGTTCCCTTAGCTGTTGACCAGACTAAGAAAAGAGATCAAAAAAGGAAAGGGAAGGGAAAGGAAGGGAAGGGAAGGGAAGGGAAGGGAAGGAGGAAAAGAAAGAGGAAAAAAAGGAAAAGAAGGGAGTCAGGACAAAGCTCAGTGGTAGAGTGCTTACCTGACATGCTTGATTTTGCTCAGGGCTTCAGGGGATTCCTCCCAAGATCAGCTGGCTCCAAGCAGAAACTTGCCGTGGAAGGGCATGCTGGAGCAAAGCTGCTCAGCTCAAGATAGACCAGAAACACAGCAGAGGTCAGACGTTAAGAAGCCAAGGACCGTAGAAGACACTAGTCACGGGGTTGGGTCTGTGGGTTCCCGGACCTGAAATAAGGAACTTATCTTACCTTCTTACAATAAGTTTGCAGGTTGACCTACTCTCACTATGGAAAAAGAATTTTCAAGACACACCAGTAAAAAGGACATAAGAAGGGTTTATCAGGATGTACTCTAAGAATGGAGCATGGGTGCTCAGAGAAATGAAAACACATTACAAGCTGGAGCTGGGTATATTTAAGAGCTGTCTTTAGGAGAGGTGTTCTAGGGCATTTACTTTCACTGTCTACAATGCAAACATCATGTATGTTTGAAGTTGCTGCTTCCTGAGGATGGAGGAAACACAATTTACAGGTGAAAAGGATGGATCCGGACCCCTAATTTATAGATTATTATAAAAGAAACTTTAGGATTGTTTTTTGAGTGAGTCTCCTATAAGAGAAAAAGCTTATTTTGAAACTGTAGGTTTTGTTAATTCCATTTTTTTAATTAAAAAAAATCTTTACTTATTTCGTACAGGGTCTCACTACACAGCTTGAACTCATAGTGATTCTCCTGTCTTAGCCTCCCCAGTACTGGGATTACAAGGGTGTACCACCATGCCCAGTTTTGGTGGCTGGCTCTGTGGGTGCTGGGTGGGTCCCTATACTTCTCAAGCAGATGCTTAGACCACCAAGCTATCTCCCCAACCCAGTTTTGTTAATTTTAAAAATCTCAATTTTCTTGTTTCCTTTTTATCTATTTTTAAAATTTTTTTCTATCCTACCTCAGTACCCAAGGTCATATTTCCATCATCCAGCCAGACACACCCAGAAGTATGTTTAACAATCCAGTAGGGAATTTCTTTTTGTTTTGGGTTTTTTGTTTTGTTTTGTTTTGTTTTTCTGGTGGAACTGGGGATTGAACTCAGCCCCTTGTGCTTGCCAGGAAAGCCTTTATTCCACTAAGCCATCTCCCCAGCCCCCCCGCCTTTTTTTTTTCTTTTTCCAGAACCAGGAATTGAACTCAGGCCCCTGTGCTTGCCAGAGAAGTGTTCATTCTACTGAACTATCTCCCTGGCCCCAATTTCTAAGTCAATTAAGTTGATATAATTAAGCTTACCCACCACAAAAGCAAGATAATTTTAAATTATTTTTTAAATTTTTACAACTAAAATAACCACTTGGATATGAAATATGGATGCAATAATATGCATCTGCAAGTATGAGACAAGGTGATCTCAAAACCAAAGTGTCTATTAAGTCAGACTATTGATTTGGGGAATATGTGTGGACAGAGACATCTCGCAGTTCCCATTAGATGCTGACCAGACTAAGAAAAGGGATCAAAAGAAAGAAAAGGAAAGAGGGGGTGGAAAGAAAGGAAAGGAAAGGAAAGGAAAGGAAAGGAAAGGAAAGGAAAGGAAAGGAAAGGAAAGGAAAGGAAAGGAAAGGAAAGGAAAAGTTTCCCCAT
>NW_004524589.1:19718405-19721153 GCF_000260255.1 Octodon degus
TGCTGCGCCTGGGCTGGGACTGGTCCCGCCGGCGCAGGGTAGCAGGAAGCTCTCCACACACTCACCGGACCTGGGCTAAGACTGGGTTTGGGGGTTTCCGGAAGTCCCTCACTGTATTTTTAATGTGTTACTGACCCTGAGTTTACAATCCTTGTGAACAGCTCAAACAGGGAGAAAGGCAATATTCTACTGGGGAAAAAAGGAAAGGAAGTGAGATTAGCAAAAGAAAGAAGGAAAGAAGGGAAGAGAAAGAAAAGAAAGAAAAATCATTAGTTCTGAAGTTTATCACTTTCTACTCTATTCCATTGCTGATAATGCCTTTTGTGACCCAAAGCAATTAATAATAAATACTACCTCCAAATTCTTGATGTTGCTGCAAGAATAGCTAAGGTAATAGAAAGATAGGTAATTACACTGCATCTGTGTTGAATCTGAAGCCTCCTCCTCCCATACACACCCTTCTTTTTTTATTGATTTAAAATAAAGATAAAAGATCTTATCATCTTTAGTTTTTGAGTGTGAGGGCTGCTTGGAACACCCTATGATTTGCCCAGCAATAATCATAAACAGTGTGGTTTAGTGTGACATTTAGAGCAATATCTGGGAGTCATAAAACCAAAGCATTGTTAAATCAGAACAGTATGTACATCAAACTCATGAATAAATTAGGATAAGATCCAGTAATCTAGATAGACATTTATAATAGGACACTGACTATCACTGACTTGGAACAAAGTGCCTAAAAATTAATCTTCAACAGGCAGAAGGAAAGCAGATTCCATCTGGCTTTCTTTTTCAGTACCTTGCTGTTGTCACAGATTTTAATAAGACATGTTTGCAATTATGATTTTATTAGCTTTTCAAAAGTTTAAGATTGGTCAGAAGAGATATTATTTACCATAAAATATTAGTAATATTTTCTGCAAGCAAACAAATGCAAAAAAAACAGTGAACCCAGTCAAGAGTAATTATGAAAATCAAGTGGCAAGGCATACCCTACACAGGAGCTTTCCTGAATCCCCTGGAGCCCGGAAGGCTCATCCCCTTGCTGTGGTGGCAGACACAGACAAAGGACTGGCCATGTTGTGTCTTGTCATCACAGAGCTTCTTTCTGTGCAATGGTCTAAAATGTTTGAAAAGCACATTACAAAGCTGTCCAAGGAAATGCTTCTCTTCCCGGGATTAGATTCTTAAAGCCAACCATTAACGCTGGCCTTTGTCAGTGATTCAGAACACATTAGCAAAAGAAAGCTTCTTACAGACACTCACAGAGAGACCAGGCTCTTCGGACCCTCTAAAGGGAACACTGAGTGCTTTGTTATTGCTTCTTCACACGTGGATAATGGAGGTTTAACTGAGGGGAAGGGGGGGTCTTTCCTCATTCCCAGAAATTTGGCATTTTAGTTTTATGCAATTATCTCCTATTTTTTTGCCATGTTAAAACAGTAGCCTAATCAGACCACAAAGAAATTAATGATTTGATTTTTAATTAAATGGAAAAAAGTCATGTAATAAATGGGCTTTGTTTTATTGTTGTTAAGTATGACACCTATCAAAGGGCCTTTGACCAAATTACTGCAGAAAGAGCAAATATGCAAAACTACAGAAAATGGCACTTTGGCTCCAGATGAATATTTCTCCTCATAATGGGGAAATGCTACAAGAATGGATTCTTAGACCGATTCTCCTTTTCTTTGAGTAATTTATTACCATGGCAGTGTGACTCCTTCACTTGGTTCTCAGTTTATTTTCATGGAGTTTTGCTTCTAATTAAAAATTAACCTTCTCTATCATAATTTTGTCTTAAGGCTGCTTCTTTCTTTTACTTTCCATGACAGTGTCTAGCACCTACTATCTGCAGAAAGAAACAAAAGTCATCATGGTCCTCAGAAACATTTCCCCTTGAGAGGGACACAGTTTTATATCATCTGAAAGTCAGTTACTTGTCCTAAAATATTTTTTCTAAACATTCAAATATAAAAACAGAATAAACCACAGTTTTCTTTCTATCTAAATCATATGTTCTATTATGCTTTTCACTAATCTGTCAGCATATTATGATACAAGTTACAAAATAGTTCCATAATGGCCCAACCTCGAATTCATGGGGCACTCTGGTGCCAGACCTCTTAGCTGACACACATAGAATTTATACATGGTCATTAATTGAAAAACTCATTAATGCAAAAGATATATGTATACATACATGCAAACGGAACAGGAGAAATAATGTAATTCTCAGTGAGCTGAGTGTCAGATATGCTGAGTTCATGTTTCCCAAAATCAAAGAATGAATTCTAAGGAGCAATGGAGGTAAAGAGGAGAAAGAAATTTATTGAGAGAGCTAGCTCCTGAGAGAAAGGAAGTGGTTCAAAAGTGGACTGCCAATGATCCCACTTCTCAAAAGAAGTTTTTTTAGAGCAAAACATGAGGTGGGTACAAAGGTGAGTTAAAACTGTGATCAACCAAGTTTACAACTATTGAAGCTTAGGCAATATTGATCCAGTGGAGAAGTAGGTCACATAGCAAATATATATAGAAAGAACTAAGACTTTTCTAGGAAGGGATGGATGGACTAGGAGGGCCTGGCCACCCACAAGGGTGATTTGATGTCTATGTAGTCGTTTTTTTTTTTTTTTTTTTTTACATTGTGTGTTGTTATTGCCAAAATAGTTTCTCATTTTATAAGACATAGGCAAGAAATAATAAGCAAATAACATAGGTACAAACTTCTTCTTTTTATAAGTC
>NW_004524589.1:19721253-19723600 GCF_000260255.1 Octodon degus
AAAGGAAAGGAAAGGAAAGGAAAGGAAAGGAAAGGAAAGGAAAGGAAAGGAAAGGAAAGGAAAGGAAAGGAAAGGAAAGGAAAGGAAAGGAAGGGAAGGGAAAGGAAAGGAAAGAATGGGATAGGATGGGACAGGATGGGACGGGGCAGGACAAGACAGAAGGGAGTAGGGACGAAGCTCAGTGGTAGAGTGCTTACCTCACCATGTGAAAATCCCTGAGTCAGCAATCCTAGTTTTAAAGAAATGTTTTGGAAAAAAAAAAAAAAAAGAAAGAAATGTTTTCGAATGCAGGTCATATTTTAAGATAGGGGATAATGGCTAGGCCAACACCAGTCAAGCAAGTTGTCATGACCTATAAGACATGGAAATGCAGGGTACTGAACAGAACAAAGAATCTGGAATGACTCTGCAGTCCCTGAGCACTGAACATAAGACTAATCTGAAAAACATCATTTTCAATTCTCCAGTAACATCCTGTGTGAAGCCAAGCAAGCCTTTGACAGGATAGCTTATGTCTAATGCCAGGCCACGCAAGCTAGTGATACAACAAGTAGCCCAAATGCTGTATTTGCACGAGGGAGAAGCAGCCTAGCAACTGGAGATACAAAAGAGCTTCTCCTTTATCTTCAGGACATTCGTGTACAGCATCCACTCTCTGAAGAACATACTGCTTTTCCACTTTCAATTTATGTAAATCCTTGCTACCTATTCCATGGGTCTTGTCCAATTCTTTTTTTTCAGAATGTTAAGAACCTGAAAAGAATCTCTTCTGGACCTGAAAGCTGGTAGGTCCAATGTTTTGAGAATATTGACATTAATATGACTGACTCAAGTATCACCATAATGCACACAGGATAGTCACAGATTTGCTTCACACTGCTAAACACATGAATGGGACTCTTGTATTTCATTTCTCATCAATTTTAATATGTGTTGACTAGGTACAATATGAAATAAACGTATTCTGAGAACATCTGTTTGACACGCTACTGGGATGTTGAGAATCTTCCTGCAAAGTTTTGAAAACAAAGCTAACAGATCTGCACATTGTTGTTTTATATAAATTATTCACAAATCAGTAGATTAGTAACTTGTTCTCTAAAGGTTATAAGCATAAGGAAAATCAACAGACCTGTATTGAATTTCTTTTTCCTGGTTTAGGAAAACAAGATAAAACTAGTTATTGATATTACATTAATACTTTTTAAATTATAAATAATTTCCAAACACTTGTATAAAATTTTTATTAGCAACATATCACTTAAGAGCCTAGAATGCTTCTTTCCTACTGGTCTCAGTTCCTACATTTTAGTTGTTGAGATAGAAGTAAATGTTGGGAAATTATCACACAGCGCAAAAGGAGTACACGTATCAGCCTCATTGGGGGTTGGTAATTGATAATGTGTTCATTAAGGACCAAGAAATTCTGAATTCTCTCAGGTAATATGGTATACACAAAGGGGTCCAATAGGAAGATAAAAGATGTAGCAGCCTCAGTAAGCTTTCTAGTAAATCCTGACTAGAAAGAGGCAAAACTTCACTGAGGTGACAGTTAATAAGACAAGACTGAGATAATAAGTCAGATAGCTAGGGGCCCTAGCGAACTTCGCCTAGCAACATCTCACTCACCTCCAATATAAAATACGAAAGAGATCATGGGTGGCCACTTAAATTACTTAGTGGCTCTTATTTAGGGCCACTATATTAGTGCACTAGCTCCCTACTTACCTGCTAATTCAACCTTGCATATAAGGCCCCTCTAACCAACCCCAAAATTCCAGAGATAAGGCCCTGACGAGTATAAGTAACACATTTAAGAATATAATTGTAAGCCATTACACAGGGGTTTGAATCCTGGCGCCTGCGATCCATCTATGGCACCCAGAGAACCAATCAGCTTATATCAAGTTCCAGGTAGGAAAGAAGGGCTTTGGCACCCAGTGAAAGCAGCTGGCGACAAAGAGCTCAGAAGTCCTCCATCTTTCTAAAGTCCCCTACCCTGACTTATCAGGGTAATAATCGATCTTCTACTTTTTTGCCCTTTGTCCAATAAAGTGTTTCCTTTCCTTAAACTTTACAAAGTTCCCCAAACTTATGAGCATTTGAATTGTGAACATTCAGGGATATACTGTATAGGACTCACTTTGTTGAGAACAAATCTGATTTATGAACATTCTTCTGGAACAGAACTCATTTGTAAGGAACTCACTGTATTTTTATTTATTTTATTTATTTTTTATATTTTATTTTTCAAAGCTTTATTGATAAACAGATAGCAATGAGACAGTTTCAAATCAAATCGGAAGTACAGTTTCAACAAATAATACACTGCATATATTCTTCTTAG
>NW_004524589.1:19724486-19727908 GCF_000260255.1 Octodon degus
GCTGGGTGGGTCTTGCCTCTAGCCTCCTTGCAGGGAGTTCTGCTGAAGGGTTTCCCTGCTGGGCCTGCAGCCTGGGTCAAAAGAGGATCCCTGGGCCCGAGAAGTCTCACTCACTCGCCGGCCTGCACTCCGGGTCTGTTCAGGACCCCGTGGCCTGGGTCGTCTCACTCACTCCCGGGCCTGCGCTCTGGTCTGTTCAGGATCCCGCGGCCTGGGTTGTCTCACTCACTCGCGGGGCCTGCGCTCCGGGTCTGTTCTCTATGTAGTCTTTATGGGACCAGGTGATGCTAATTATTTTATTCCCTGGGAAGGCATGTAAGCTTGGTCATTCCACCTTTATCTTGAGGACTGGACCCCAACAGATGCACCTCCAGCCACAGTTGTACTGGGTTCCTATGATATAGGGCAATGAAGCTCCCAACCTGAAAGACACCTGGGCAGAGTTTGTGTTCTCTAAAATCGAAGAATGAATTTTAGGAACAATGGAGATTAAAAGCAGAATATATTGATTGGGGGAAAGAAAGCTGTTGTCGAAGAGAGGGACAGAAGGGGGACTGGAGCGGGTTGCCCCTGAATCTGTCTCTTCTGGGATTTTTATGGAGTAAAACCATATGATGAGGTGGTTCAAGGCGGAAGACATGGGAACTTTCTAAGTGGGTATGAGACTGGACAAAACTATGGTCAGCCAAAAAGTTTACAAGCACAATTGCTCTGGTAAAATTGATTAAATCCAGGAACAAATATGTAAGGGAGTCACATAGCAAGTGCACATGAATACAGAACTGGAGATTCTCCTATAAGGGGTTGGTTTAATGACTCTTCCAGGTGTCCTCAAGGTGAGAGACCTATTTAGAATATCAGTCCCTGATGTCTACCCTTAGAGAGGTAAGCATTTGTTTGATCTTTTCTCTTGAGGTCTCACCCACAGCCAGAGTGTCTGTCTCTGAGTTGATAGGTGTCTTGCCTTCCATACTGGCTCCATTTGAGGGCAATGCCTTGTCTGACTGCTTATAATACTTCTACCTAGCTTAGCTGTCTATAATACAAATACCGTGCAATGTATTTACCTTAAAATTGTACTATTGTTACTAGATCATGGATCATGGGGACATTCTTTCCAAGTTCTTGGCATTCTGAACAAAGAATTAGACAAGACACACAGGAAAAAGTAGCAGAAAAAGCGCATAGACAGTTGTCATTCCCCAGGTATAAGAAAGTACACCATGCATTCTATTCTCTGCAGGTGTATGTAAGCCTCTCCCTTTGAGACTTGATGCCTCTTTTTAGCTAGAAAGTTCAGAGTTTGGATGAGATTATGATTGGATAGATCCCCAGGGGGCTGCATGTTAGAATATAATCTACACACAGTAGTATGGTCCAGTTTAAGCTAGGTGTTCCTTTAAGTACTTTCCCAGTGTCAAAGTAAAAGGCTTTAGCTATCTCTAAAGCCTTAAGGGAAATATTGGTATTTCCAGGTATTCCTTGAATGGATATTGTTTTCAGTTAAGAAATTGGCTGGGCCCTTTTATTTTTATAAGTACTACCATTACTGAATTTGACTTCCCAGGTTGTCCATTATACCATGAAGGATATATCTCCTGACCAATTAGGTCAGGGAGGTCTGGTATACTCTCAAGTAAAATCCACTTCTGCTTTTTCCAGAATTGGAGGACTGCCCTTAAGTTTTATTAGTAAATCTCTTCCTGCTAAAGAAACAGTAGATAATGAAAAAGTTCACGGTTAAACATTTGGTCTTTGAACTGACATGAAACAAGAGTAACTAAGAATTCAGTCTAGGGTTCCCCTCAACTGCAATTATAGCTTAGATTCAGAGGAGGATTTTTCAGAGAAGGAAACAAAAACAGAGAAAGGCACCCCTGTGTCCAAAAGTACTGGAATTTCTGTCTATTTTCCTTGCCTTTTGCAGAAAAAATCTAACTGAAGAATAGTATTGTAATTTACATAACCATTATGTGCCCATGTCTTGCCATTGCCTAGTTTAGATTGGAGACAAACAGTAATGCCATAGAAGTAGGTTTAGTTCAGTTTTGTTTTTCAGACTGACCATAAATTGTTTCCAATTTTGAAAGATACAGCCCAAATGGTGAGGCCAGTAGAATCTACGGGGTATTTGTCATGGTGCTTCATGGAGCCCATGAAGAGAAAGAAAAGATGAGGGCTGGGGTCCCCCTGAGGGCTTCTATGCAAAAGCAGAGACCCACTGTGCTCCGGCCTCTCAAATTGCACTGCCACATGCATGTGCTGAAGCAAGTGACACCTGTGCCCTTTTTATTTTCTGCAGACTTCTCCATAGCCTGCAGCTCACTACAACCCCTGAAAGGCCAGGCTGAGGCCCCTACATCTCTATCTAACTACCTGAACATCATCCCTCCTATTTATGCCAGTAAAATGACTTGCATAATTATTTGTATTATTCTTAAGATAGCAGAAATTGAAGCACATTCCTCAGTGTCTCTTTTTTTAATTTTTTAAAAATCTTTTTATTTATTTGATACAAGGTTTTGCTACACAGCTCAGAGTCATAGCAATCCTCTTGTCTCAGCCTCCCCAGTGCTATGATTATAGGCCTGTGCCACCACACCTGATTTCAGTGGTCAGAACAGAGTGCCAGGGGTTCTGGAGCCAACATGGCATGTGGTACCAGGGATCAAACCTGGGTTGTTGTGCTTTCCAGGCAGGTGCTTAGGCAACTAAGCTATCTCTCTAGCCCTCCTCAGGATCTTAAGTAAAAAACCTTGGAAAGTTTCAAGCACAAAGATAGGACCTGTTATCTATTGACTAATATACCCCAGCTGTACTTCTGCAGACTCACAGCTGACTGGTTCTTCATTTTCTGTTCCCTTTGTTCCACTCAGGCCCACAGGAATTATCTGAATTTCTGTTAGATAAAACAGTTGGGGGAGGACATACCAGATTTAAAAGGGAAGAGATACCTGGCATGGTGGTGTACATCTGTAATCCCAACACTCAGGAGGCTGAGGCAGGAGGATTTTTTGGAGTTTGAAATCAAGCTAGGCTACAAAGTAAGTTCAAGGCCAGCCTGAATTGTAGGATGCACCCTATCTCAAAAAGACCAAAGAGGAAGAAGGAGGAGGAGGAAGAGCAGGAGGAGGAGGAGCAGGAGGAGGAGGAGAAGGAGGTGGAGGAGCAGAGGGAGGAGGAGCAGAGGGAGGAGGAGGAGAAAAAGAAGAGGAAGAGGAAGAGGAAGAAGGAGGAGGAGAAAGAAGAAAGGAGGAGGAGAAGGAGGAGAAGGAGAAGGAGGAGGAGGAGGAGGAGGAGGAGGAGAAGGAGAAGGAGAAGAGAAGGAGAAGAAGAAGAAGAAGAAGAAGAGGAGGAGAAGAAGAAGAAGAAGAAGAAGAAGAAGAAGAAGAAGAAGAAGAAGAAGAAGAAGAAGAAGAAGA
>NW_004524589.1:19728027-19748281 GCF_000260255.1 Octodon degus
AAGAAGAAGAAGAAGAAGAAGAAGAAGAAGAAGAAGAAGAAGAAGAAGAAGAAGAAGAAGAAGAAGAAGAAGAAGAAGAAGAAGAAGAAGGGCCCAGTGCCAGGGATATAGTTCAACAGCACAGTGCCCTGCCAAGCAAGCTCAAGGTCATGAGTTCAATAACTGGTACAAAAAAAATGAGGAAGAGATGATCATATTATGATCTCCAATATGTTCCCTCATAGTGGAGATGATAATTTTTATCTATAAGGGTGAGATTTACTGCTGTTCCTGAGGATAGTTTGGAAACATACAGAAAGTTGAACAGGAATGGCTCTTTGAGATTGTAGGAAGTTGGGCCTTGAAGCAAGTGGCTCATCAAGAGTGGATGCAGATAAAAGGCCTTTCAAGAAAAAACCCAAATAGGACTTTGATTGTGATGAGCAAAAAGGGGTGAAATGAGGGGCCAGGAGATGGCTCAGTAGAATAAGTACTTCCCTGGCAAGCGCAAGGGCCTGAGTTCAATCCCTGGTTCCAGCAAAAAACAACAACAATAAAAGGGGTGAGATGAGTAAGTGACTTCTCAAGTAGGAGGTCAGGTTACTGATAACCCCCCCCCCAAAAAAAAGAATGAGAAAGGTGAATAAAGTACAGGGAAGAACAAATGTGTGGATGCAAAAGAAACATTTAAACTTTAGATTGAAAACCCAGAACCTACATGGTACATAGCTGCTTGGACCCAGAATACCCGAAAAGGGTCTGTTCACCATCAAGTTAGTGACAGATTCCCTACACATGACTGACCAAAATAAGAAACCAATAGGAGAAAATCTAAGTTTTTCCTCAAAGGGATCTTACCTTCTGGCTGGCTCCCCAAGAAAATGTTATGAGGTGGTGGGCCTAGGGGAATTCTTTCCAAGTTCTTGGTGTTCTGAACAAAGAATTAGACAAGACACACAAAAGGTAGCTGGGCATATTTACTGAAGATGGAAACGAAATATGCTCTGCAGAGTAAGAGAAATCCAGGAAGTAGACTCACAGTGACAGTGCGGATGAGGAAAGGGATCTTTTGTATCTGGAATTCTTGGATAGGATTCTCCTTCACACAGATAAGGTATTGGGGTAGCTGTCCTATTAAAAATTCACATGGTGAGGCACTAGATTTAAACTGTCCTATCAAAAACTTACTTGATGTTTGTGCCCAATTTAAATGGAAAATTTAACAGCAGTTTTCTGAATGGTTCTACCTATAGCACTCCAGAGCAGCAGCGTCATCTTGGGTCCTGTGTTGTGCACATGTGCCCTTGGTCACCATGATTTTGACAGATTTCATCCATTTCTTTCTCTGGTTTTGCCACAGTCCTGATCTCCTACCTCACAGTCACTTTCCAGTATTATGATACCAGGACCATGGTGTTTCAAAGTTTTGAATCTGAGGCTGCTAATTAGACTTATTCTCTGCATACCTCCCATAAAATCTTATCTATAACATCAAGGTTATTTTTAAAATTCTTTTAAATAAATAGAAATGTTGTGTGTATTTAGAATGAAAATTTAACACAGAATCTTAAATTTTGACTCCTACATTTCTTTTTCTGCTATTTTACAAGCACCATGGTGCCTCAGTTCATAAATTTAATTCGTTAAAATTCTGCTCAGTGGGGCCAGGGAGATAGATGGCTCAGTAGGATAAGCACTTGACTGGCAAATGCAAGGATCTGAGTTCAATCCCCGGTTCCACAAAAAAAAAAAAAAAAAAAAAAAAAAAAAAAAAATATTCTGGTCAGAAAATAAATTTCACAAAACTGAATCAAGTTCAATGATTAGGGTCAGTGTTGACTCTATGAACAAATTTGATTCAATTCTCATCTAATTTGTTTTGTGACCAGAATTGTGGAAAGAATTACATTCAAGAATGATGGCACTGGGCTGGCAAGGTAGCTCAGTGGACTAAGTGCTTGTTTAGGCAAACACAGGGACCAGGATTCGATCCCTGGCACCACACATTTGGCTGGTCCCCCACCCCTAGGTGCACTGAGCCAGTCACCAAGATCAAGTCTAGGCGTAGAGGCACACACCTGTAATCCAAGCGTTGGAGAGGCTGAAAACAGGAGAATCACTATAAGTTAGAGCTGTGTAGTGAGAATCTGTTCCAATGAGAGAGAGAGAGAGAGAGAGAGAGAGAGAGAGAGAGAGAGAGAGAGAGAGAAAGATGGCACCACTATCTCATGCAAAGTAATTTAAAATGTTTTCAATGTAAGTTTTAAAGAAACTCCTTTATAATCCTAAAATAATACTTACTTTCCACAGAAAAAATCTCTTTCCTTTTACATTTTATCAGCTTATTTAATGAACTTATTGAAACAAGGACACCTAGAATAAAGAGTTTAAAGAACTTGATTTATTTTTTCCAGTGCTGAAGATCAAATTGAGGACCTCACACTTGCCAAATGCTCTACGACTGCTCTACATCCTCAGTATTGTATAAATGACTCTTGTCAGCACATAATTCCTCCAGTGGAAACTGAAGTGGCCTGTTTGCTACAAGTGCTTGACCTGTCATGAGTAATTGTTGCCATATTTTCTGAGATCACAGAGATGGAGGTAATAGAGAGTGGCAGCTGGACCACAAAGCCCTGCATGTGTAAGTCCTTCAATTGTGAAGACACGTTTTACCCAAGATACTAGAGTACTGTCAAAAAATGACTTCAATTTTCAGTTAAGACTGCTAATTGAAAGTTACTGTTTAGGAGAAGAATATTTAAGAATGTTACACTCCAGTGTGCAGAAGAATCCTCACTGAGAGAATAAAGACAAGACTGCCCCAGAGCAGGCATGTTGGCTGGAGGAAGCCCTTGGATTAGACAACAGTGAGCAGCCAGCCAGTCCTGGTACCCAGAAGTCTTCCAACTAGGATGACTCAGAAAACACTGTGGAAAACCCCATGATCTTGTCAATAAGCATCAGTAGCAGATAAGAAATGATAATTTTTGCAAGATAAAAACTCTCAATTAATTGAGCTTGAATAAAAAAGAATATGTAAAACAGTTATATTCACACTGTTAGAAAATAAATACTTTCCCACTAAAATTGGAGACAAGGCAAAAATGTCTATTCTCATCATTTCTACTCAACTTTATACCAATGGTTTATAACTGAATACAGTGGGTTCTCTTCCTGGCTAATCACAAGCAGAAGATGAGAGCACTGAGAGTTGTTTATTACTTCTAGCAATTAAGAACAACCTTAGAGGCTTTCACAGAGAGTGAATTGGCCAAACAATGGCCTGACTCATCCACATGACTGACACTGACAAAGGATCTACAATCTGAAGTACAGGGTCTCAGGATAAATCCTGAGGGGATTTCACTGACCTTATCAGACCCAAAAAGCTACAATTCTTATTACATAGGTCTTGCTTTATCTTGGTCTTAATCATCCAGCAGAAAAGTATAAAAATGAAGTATAAGAAATAAAGCCATGGAGTTACGTTCAGCTGTAGGGGACTCTTGTCAACAATTTCTGACACTGCTGGTCAAGCAGAAGACCCAATACTATTATGGACTACTGGACTCTTTTAGAATATCTTGCTGAGTTAACACACCTATAATATTCAAATGATGGAAGTAAACAAAAAAGGTGATACAGATGAATGTCCATTTTTTTTCAATTGATTTTTTTAATTTTGTGCTTTTTTTTCAAAGTTTTATTGACAAACAGATAGCAATGAGACAGTTTCAAATCAAATCGGAAGGACAGTTTCAACAAATAATACACTGCATATATTCTTCTTAGTGGTTAATTGCTGTACAAGATGCGGACTTGTGATCCTATTTACAAACACCACTAGAACAAATCATTCTATTCATTAAGAGAATGCAACTATATATCTATCCCAACCTCTTTGAATACACAGATACAAAATGGACATTCATCGGTATACCCCATTTTGAATGTCCATTTTGTACCTGTGTATTCAAAATGGTTAGGATAGATATATAATTACATTGTCTTAATGAATAGAGGGATTTGTTCTAATAGTGTTTGTAAATAAGATATAATTTCTTCATCTTGTACAACAAATAGCCACTAGGAAGAGAGTATGTAATGTGTTAATTATTGAAACTGTCCTACCAATTTGATTTGAAACTGTCTCATTGTTATTTGTTTCTCAATAAAATTATGGAAAAAATAAAAGAACAACCTTAGAGTTACGTGCAACGAAGTATTTTTTCTCAAAGAAAGCAAAGGCATTTTATTAAAGAGCCATGTAAGCATAAAAAATTATTTTACTAGTACACATTTCCATATATTGATTACATTCATCAGGGAAGTTGGTACATGTATATAACACATGTTAATTTTTTTACATGCCCTCATGGTCTTATCGTTGCAACTTTTGGGAAATATAGGAAAACATATGACAATGTTGAAAACCTAGAACAATCAAAATAGTTTTAAAAAGAAAGAATGATTAGCTGTGAAAAACAAGATTATGCAATTCTATAGTCCTAAAGCTACAATAATAATAGGGTTGTACTAACAAAAGGACAGACATACAGACCAAGAGAACAAAACTGAAGCCAGGCATGATGACATGTGCCTATAACCCCAGAAGCTTAGGAGGCTGAGAGAAGAGGAACTCACATTCAGGGCTGGGAAATTTAGTGAGATTCTATCTCAAAATACAAAAAAGACTAGAAGTGTTGCTAAGTCCAAATGCCCTTGTTTTAATCCCTACTACCACAAAAAAATCAACTTATTTTTAAGAAAGATGTTGGGAGTCTCTGTGGAAGAACACAGTGTTTTCAACAAATGTTGAGATAGTAGAATATATATATATATATATATATATATATATATATATATATATCATCACATATATATTTATTGAAAATGGCAAAAGGTGGGAAAACATTCAGATTCTTCACACTAACACACACACACACACACACACACATACACACACATACACACAAATTAACCCAAAACAGAGCATAGATCTAAATGCAATAGATAAGTCTAAAATTTCTAGAAAATGAGAAACTTTTAGAAAGTCCTTGTGACCTTGGATTTGACAGAGAGCTATGACATCAAAAGCAGGATCCATTAAAACATAAATAACATCAAGTTAATCAAGAGTAATGATACTGTAATCCAAGCCTATGTAGGAAGTTAAAACAGGAGGATCACAAGTTTGAAGTCAGCTTTGGCTACCTATCAAGACCCTACCTCAAAAACAAAGCAAAAAGGATAAGTCTGATTTCATCTAAACTCAAATATTTTGCTCTTCACACTATAACACTAAGAAATTGAAAAGACAAGCCAGAGATGGGTCTCACAAGAAAATTATAACAAGAATAGAGTCTTTAAATCTTAGAAATTAACAGTATTAAAAAGACAACTAAATTTTTAAATGACAAATTTTTGAATAGATATTTTACCAAAAAATATAAAACAAGGTCAATAAACATACCAAAAGTTATTCAACATCATTGGTCTTTGGACAAACTTAGCTTAAAAATCACACTGATTTACCATTTCACAGATAATAGCTATACTCAGACAATAGTGGACCATAAATGATGGTGAAGGAGGCAGAAATACATGAATGATGCAATTACTTTGGAAAATGATTCAGCAGTTTCGAAAATTAACACAGATGTCCGCATAAGATGTGTATTGAAACATTGATAGCAGCCTTATCCATAATATCTCCAAAATGAAAATAACCCGAGTGTCCAACAAATGTTTCAGTCCAAGTTCTTCCAAGTAATTGAACTAATGGAGTGTGTACACAACAATAACAGAAATAGTAATAATAATAAATGATTTATTAGACAGACTTATGTGATCTGAGGCTGGATGGTCCCACAGTGGATATCTAAATGCTCCTGGGAAACCCGTGGTGTCTGAATCCTACAAGCAGGAAGCCTGGGGAGAGAGAGAGGGGCCATTTATGCAGCGTCAGTGCAAGGCTGACTGCCTGGAAGTTCCTGAGGAAACGTGGGTAAGCCTATCTGCAAAGGTGAAAGAATTTGAAGTTCCATGCCCATAGATGGCAGCAACAAAAACTGCTAGCTCTCCCGACGAATCAGGAGGGTGCGCCCATTGACGTGTAGGTGCACAGGTACTCCATCTGGGTTCCCCAGGCTATTGAATGGTGCCACACCCTTTCACAACATGTCTTCTTCTCTTGGTTGGCTGACCCACATGTCAATCATTTCTGGAACCACCCTCGCAGATGCGCCTCACACTGTAACCAATTTTCTGTGTGTCTTTCAATCCAGCCATTGACAGCTAAAATTAGGAAATAGATTTTCTTTTTAAATGCAGTATATCAACATAGATGAACTTGAAACCATTAAAGAATGCCAGACACATCATACATTGTGCAATTCATGTTGTATGCATTTTTTAGAAGAACTCAATTCTAGACAGGCAGATCAGATTTTTCTAGAACTGAGTCTGGGAATGGGAATCAGCTGTACACAGCGAAGAAGAGAATGTTCAATACTAGATTGTGGCAATTGCTGTACAACTCCCTAAACTTATGAAAAATCACTGAGTCGTTTGAAGTTTAGAGTGTAAATTATGCTTCAATAAAATTTCTTAAAACACTAACATTTATTAAATATTTACTAAGTACTAGGCAAGTGTTAATCAGTTTGCACTTATTATTTTATTGAATTGTTCCCTAAACATTATGAATGCTTACTATCATAATGTTGTGAGGGAAGAGTATTTAAGATAATTTATTTATTAATATTGTCATTTTATGGATAAAGCTTCTCACAGAAAACCACATAATCTCATGTTATGGAGTTAAATAACTCCATTTCAAAGTCTTAATTTTGGAGAGATTTTAAAATCCCATTTTTGAAAAATTTAATTAGACAATCTGTTAACATCTTTGCTTCATGAATGAAGAAACAGAATTAGAGAAGAGGCAATGATTTGCCAGACAGGATTTGGACAGCAGACATAATGAATGGGGTCAGAAGCTCATCTGGTCTGACCACTTCATCAGAATTCACAATTTGATATTCAGAACATTTTCTAATTTTTCTCCTATATTCCTGAGAGTTTTCAACACCCAATATATTTAAGTCTGTGTGACATTGGTGATCAAAGGATGGTGAATCTCAAAAACAATAATTGCGTATAGCTCAGGCTGGTACAACTTCATTAAAGATGAGTCTGGCATATGAGCCCTTATAAGGGCCCAGGAGCCACACAATGCTTCCTAGATGCTACAACCTCTCCATAGGGATTCATGCATTTTCTTTCCATAAGTACCCATTTGAAAAGCATTTAGCTTTTAATCAGTGACTACACATAGTCTGGACCCATTTAAATCTGTTTCACCCACTATTGCTGCCTACCTGACCTGCTGTTGTTTTAGTTTTTTCCTTTTCATACATCTGCCTTAGTATTTCTGAAGATGAACTTGGTCCAATTTCATTCTTTTCTACAGAGGGGGATGGGTGATTTCTAATCATAAGGCAAGAAAGTATACAAAATTAAGAGGCTTGGTGTTTGATGCCTGTGGACGACATTATTTGATCATCATTGCTTCTTGAAAATGTTGGGTGTTAATTTATAAGCATAGAGATACACATTTATTCTCTTAGCTCTGGATTTGTTTCTCTGTACTTCTAGACCACAGTAAGTAAGCAAACCTTCTATTCTGTTACGTTCCTCTACAAATACATAGTAAAGTGCTGTCTGTGTTTTATTATTAATAGATGGTTCAAACCCTTTCTCTAAATAAACAAAAAGAAGGTAAGAATTTTTTCTCTCAAATACCCTCACATTTTGGAACAAGTTTTTCAATGTTTCACTTCATAGTCTCATGACATTCCACAAAACACCCACATACATAAAAAACATTAAAAATACACTTGAAAAATATGTGATTTTGCTTCCGGTTTCATATTATTTCTTCATCCTAAAATAATACAATACATGCAAAGATTAAATATCACTGTCCAAACAAATCAACACCACTTCTCATCTCTTTATAGTATGTAAACACTTTCCAAGTGGGCTGACTTTTTGGTTATCTGACTTTGGGGAACCCCTGAAATTCATCCCCTACTTGCCCCCAGGACAGCCAGTTTCAGCTACCACACTAGCTCTCTTGTCTAGTCTACAGCTTCCCTGCTTGTAGTCTCAATGCTGTAGTCCCTGGCCACTTAGAGCTCTTTAGTAGTAGATATGGACCTGGCCCAGACTGACAAATGTTGTATTTGTGAAATAGATCATTCCAAATACTAAGTATAAACAAAGAATGTAAAATATCTTCTTCATAGTTTTTATATTGCTATGTTGTTGGAATGATGATATTTAAGACAGCTTTGTTTAAAATATCTTTTTATTTTAATTTTTTTAAAAATAAAATATGAATATACCTCTTTAGTGTGACTCCCAGAAAGTTCAAGATTATATAAGGAATTTTTTTCCATAATTTTATTGAAAAACAAATAGTAATGAGACAGTTTCAAATCAAATTTGTAGTTTAAATAATTAACACATTGCATACTCTCTTCCTAGTGGTTGTTTGCTGTACAAGATGCAGACATGATATCCTATTTACAAACACTATCAGAATAAATCCCTCTATTCATTAAGACAATGTAACTATATATCTATCCTAAACATTTTGAATACACAGATACAAAATGGACACTCATCTGTATCCACTTTTTTGTTTAGTTCCATCATTTGAATATTATAGGTATGTTAACTCAGCAAAATATTCTAAAAGAGTCCAGTAGTCCATAATAGTATTGGGTCTTCTGCTTGACCAGAAGTGTCAGAAATTGTTCACAAGAATCCCCTACAGCTGAACATAACTCCATGGCTTTACTTCTTATACTTCATTTTTATACTTTTCTGCTGGATGGTTAAGACCAAGATAAAGCAAGACCTATGTAATAAGAATTGTAGCTTTTGCATCTGATAAAATCAGTGAAATCCCCTCAGGATTTATCCTGAGATCCTGTACCTCAGATTATAGATCCTTTGTCAGTGTCAGCCATGTGGATGAGTCACAGCCATTGCTTGGTCAGTGTGCTCTCTGTGAAAGCCTAAGAGAATGTTTTCTCTCCATGTGACTCTCCTAGGGCACACTCTACATCATTGATCACTTTCATCTTTGGCCCCATAATCTCCTTGATCAGAAAATTTGGGACACTACTGAGTTACATGACGTTACAGTACAAGTTCTCATATGTCCTGAGTCTTAATTGAACTTGGAAGGCTAGGGCCAAAATGTTGGCTTTCCTTTCAGCCCTCCTTTTTCTCTAATTTTGGTCTGCAAACTTAGATTGTTAACCATCCAGAAGACAAGCTTATTGTTATTACTGTACAACCTAGGCTGTTAAGCTTAACCTCACTATCTGAATATCAAACATCTTAGGCATAACATGGAACAAGTATTTTTCATCAAGTATTGATATGTTGAACTTAGGGAATTTTGAAGGATGCAGCCCAATTGCACTCCATAGCTCCGCACAGGCCCTCTCTCTTTCCTGAGTCCCTAACTGCAGGAGGCTCCTTGTCTGCCTCTGTCCAGCTCCTCCCAACATCAGCCTGAGCCAACCATGCTGTGCTCATTTAAGAGGAAATTTTGACAATATTTGTAAAAATGGCAATTGACAATTTCAAGAAAAAAAATTATAAAACCTCTGAGGATAATTCAGGAATTCATTTGAAGGTCAAAAATAGCTAAAGATAATTATTCAAAGAATAGTAATGAAGATACAATTCTTGAAATCAAACTTTTGGCAGTGTTATGGTTTATGTATAGGTGTCCCTCCAAAACCTCAAGCAGTCTTGGGGAGGGGCTTCTGGAGTTTGTGATTGATTACTGTGGGTGTGGATGCTGCACCTGCCCTGGGACAGGTAATTTGCAGTACATTGTAAGGTGGGCAGAGAAGCTGACTGATTGAGCCACTGCTACCTCTTCCTTGCACTCTTACTGTTTTCTTTTCTTTTTTTTAACATTTAAATTTTTTTATTTTATTGAGAAACAAATTGCAATGAGACAATTTCAAAACAAATTAGTAGGAGACATTCAATAATTAATACATTGCATATTGTTGTCTTCATAGTAGTTATTCATAGTACAAGATGCAGACATGATATCCTGTCCAAACACTATTAGCACAAATCTTTCTTCCTATTGATTTAAGAGAAAGTAACTGTATATCTATCCTTACTATTTTTTCCATAATTTTATTGAGAAACAAATAGCAATGAGACAGTTTCAAAACAAATTGGTAGGACAGTTTCAATATTTAACACATTGCATACATTCTTCTTAGTGGTTAATTGCTGTACAAGATGCGGACTTGATATCCTATTTATAAACACCATTAGAACAAATCCCTCTATTCATTAAGAGAATGTAACTATGTATCTATCCTAACCACTTTTTTTTTTTTTTTTTTTTTGCGGAACTGGGGATTGAACTCAGGTCCTAGCGCTTGCCAGGGAAGCACTTATTCCACTGAGCCATCTCCCCGGCCCCATATCCTAACCACTTTGAATACACAGATACCAAATGGACATTCATCTGTATACCCTTTTTTGTTAAGTTCCATCACTTAAATGTTATAGGTGTGTAAACTCAGCAAAATATTCTAAAAGAGTTCAGAGGTCCATAATAGTATTGGGTCTTCCATTTCACTGGCAATGTCAGAAATTGTTGACCTGAGTCCCCTACAGCTCAACAAAACACCATGGCTTTACTTCTTATACTTCGTTTTTATACTTTTCTGCTGGATGGTTAAGACCAAGGTAAAGCAAGACCTATGCAAGAAGAGTTGTAGCTTTTGGGTCTGAGAAGGTCAGTGAAATCCCCTCAGGATTTATCCTGAGATCTTGTACCTCAGATTGTAGAACCTTTGTCAGTGTCAGCCATGTGGATGAGTCACGGCCATTGCTTGGCCACTGTGCTCTCTGTGAAAGCCTGAGAGAATGTTTTCTCTCCATGTGACTCTCCTTAGGCACACTCTACATCATCAATCACTTTCCTGGAAGACCCAAAACTCTTACTGTTTTCTACCTCCAAGAAAGTTTGTTCTCTGTCTTGTGCCGCTCTGCTTTGGGCCCAGCTGAATATGGACAGAAACCTCCAGTAACTGTGAACTAAATAAACCTTTCCTTCCTTCATTTTGGGCATTGGGTGTTTGTCCCAGCAAAGAGAGAAGAGTAACTAAGACAGATAGGATCAAAATTATAATGAATGGAAATTATTTAGTGCAATGTCTGGTGTGTAGCAAGTGAGCACTCAGTATACACATTAGCTGCTAACATTTTTTCTTACTAAGACATATAAAAGCATAGCAATTAAAATCTTAAAGAACTGAAAAAAAGGATGCTCATATATATACATAAAACACTTAACATACTAAGTGATTTATTTCTTAATGTAGATCAATAGGTGAGAGAATGGATTAGTCAGTTAAAAAGTTTTCAGACAACTAACTAGATATTTGAAAGAAATTTGATTACACATTGAGGACAGAATGAAATCATATATTATATATATACATATATATCTTTTATATATATATAAATATATTTTTATAATATATTTATATATTTTTAATTTATTCATTCATTTATTGTGGTACCAAGGATCAAAGTTGGGACCTTGCATTTGTCAGGCAGGTGTTTATGCCACTGAGTTATCTCCCAAGCCCTAAAAAACTTGCTTAAGAAAGGGAAAAACTGTGAAAGTGAATCTCATCTGTAGCATACAAGGGGATTCTAAGCTTAGCAATACAAAAGTTATAGAGGAAGATAGTGGTACATTTGACAACATCAAAATGTAAATTTTATATAAAAATAACTAAAAGGTAGAACAAATAATAAATTTAAGGAGCCAACACAGATACTAGAAAAAGTTGATTATTTTCCTTTTAAAATTATGCAGTCATAAATAATAAATATATTAAGAACTAAATAGAATTAAATAGAAAAATAGATAAAGATGATGTATGTAAATACTGAACTCTAGTAACACAGATTATGAAAATATCTTAATACTTTTGTTTAATCAATTACTAATAAATTATAGCAATGGGGCAGTGAAATAGCGTTGTGTGTAATTCAGAGGGGATTCCAAGAACATCAACCCCTTCTTTTTTGTGGTAGGGGGGAACAGGGATTTTTTTTTTTTTTGGTGGTACCAGGGATTGAACTCAGGACCTTGTGCTTGCCAAGTGATTATTCTACTGAGCTATCTCCCCAACTCAAGAAGACAGATCAAACTCAAGACTTTGAGCTTGTCAGGACTTATCCTGATGAGTTATCTGCCCAGCCCCAACATCAACTTTTTCTAAAAATGATGTAACAATACATTTAAAGAACTTCCTATCTCTCAACTTTAAGCATTCTAACCCAAGGAAATTATTTAAATTTTCCTCACTATGAGAAAGGTTAAATAAAGTTTGATAGTTATATGATATACTATTTTATAACACTGAAATAAATGTATATGAATCGTATTTTAAAACATAAAAATGTTAATGGCATTATGATAATATTCAAAATAAACGCAGAACAGGCTCTCCTCTCCTGGCTTGTGTAATAATCACTAAGCATATCTAGTCATTTCTGAGACATGCACTAGTGACAGCAGTAGCAGTCTTGATAAAATCAAGCCAGGAGATTCTGTGGAAGTGCTATATGATGAGATAGAAGGCAAAGCAGGGTTAGGATGAGGGGCCCACCCTCCCCACTGAGGCCACATGTATGCTCTCAAATTGACTCTTCCAGAGGAAGGAATACAGACATCTGGTGTCCTTGGATTTTGGAGTTCAGTTTTGTCTACATGGGACTAACACTAGTTGTGAAAGTTTAACAAAGATATACCTTGATCTACTTCTAGCCACTTGTTTCAGGCCCTGGATAAGTACAGGGCATGGATAGATATTTCTCTGAAATAATTTTCAGGAAAGTCAGAACTCTGTGACTGACACACAAAACTGGAAACATGATTGACAAAGTAAAGGGGTTACTGTGGACAGCTAGTGTGGAGCAAATAGGGTATGATGGGATATGAGGATGCCTTATTTCTTGCAAAAGAAAAACCATAAATTTATTCTGTGAATTAAACACGGTATTTTAAGAAGATTAATACACCACATCGGATCTACACTAAGTTGTTTATCTGAAATGAAAAGGATTTTTAAAGATTATTTATTTATTTATGTATTTGGTACGGGGTCTTGCTATGCAGCTCAGACTCGTAGTGATCCTTCTGTCCCAGCCTTCCCAGTGCTGGGATTACAAGTGTGCGCTGCCACACCTGGTTTTGGCTGCTTATGTGGTAGACCCCTGAGGTTGGCAGGAAAATGGTAACAGGGATCGACCCCAGGTCTTTGCACTTGCTAGGCAGGCACTTAGACGGCCAAGCTATCTCCTCAGCCCCAAAATGAAAAAATTTGATTGTAAGAAAAGGTTTTTGGTAAGTCTTCTCCCTTGGGGATACGTAGGAAAAAAATGACTGAACTTCATAAAAGAGCACTTGCTTCTACTTGGTATCTGAGTTTATCTGTATACTACAATGCTTCTATACTTGAACTTTTCTACAAGTGTCAGAGATAACTGATTAACTAATTATGGCTGTTAGTTTTTATTGAGCATGTTATCTGATTGGGTATCTGTTTCTAAATTGTTCAGTGTTGTTGATGGTTATACAAATCTCATATTTAATTAAGGAAAAAAAATAGTTCTACAAAAACTGAATGACTTCAAATGTCCAGTGCCAACACTACTTTTGAATCCAGAATGTGCACACCAGGAATTCTTAGGAGCAAATATGAAGGGCTGAAAGTGTCTGATTTTTCTATTCTGTTCACTAAATATTTATTAAATGAAAAGTGAGATTCAATTCAAGTCTCCTCAGAGTTATTGAAATTGCTGAGTGTTGGAAACAGTCACACAGAACACAAAGGTGTGAAAGACAGTCCCTGCCTTGGATCATACATTATTACTGAACATAAACAATTATTGTAATGTTCATGTAATAAAAACAGCAACAGTACTATGGGAGTGGAAACTGGCCATCTGGCCCTGGTGTGAAAAGACAGAAATATTTTTTGATAAATATTTTTTGAGCTAAAAAATAATAGGACACTGATCAAGGGTATGCATGTAAATATTATCCATTTCTCTAAACATTCTTGGAACAACGATTTTTATAATAATAATATTAAATTAGACGTGTGCTTGTAATACATTATGCATTTCACCAGCCAGGGCCTGCAGAACAATGTACCCACCCCTAGGTTATTTCTACCCCACCACAATTTTCACAAGGAGTTTTAAGTATCACAAAGAAGTTTACTGCTGTTGATGAGATTTATTATGAAAGTTAAACTCATACAAGGAAAACAGAATGAGTGGGACTGGAAAATGCCTTTCTTCTACTCATCCAAGGAGGAGTCTCCTAAAGAAGACTGAGTTCCTGGGGATCAAAGAATCAAAGAATCCTAGAGCAACCCAGAAAAGAGCTCCTTTTGTTTTTGTTCAAAGCACTTCTAGTGAAGAGGCCCCAGGCTGCAAATCTCCAAATCATAAATAATTGCTACCTCCTGCAATGAAATATGAGGGCCTGGGGCAGGCACTAACGTCAGAGCGAGAGGAAGCCTGAAGTCTGCAAAAGTGTGAAGGTAAACTTCTCCACAGACCCCAAAAGTTTCTGGTAGAAACCCTATGGAGAGAGATGGATTAGCCTAGGCAAAGGGCAAGGATTATGGGTCAGAGCTGATGGGCTGAGCTGTGCCTCTTGTCCAACTAATTCTGTGGGCCTGATGAGCCATTCAACCTCCTTGAACTTTATGGCCCACCTATGCAAAACAGTAATAATAAAATCTTTCTTGTGGGGAGGTTGTGAAATTAGGGATCTTAAGCCTCTAGCACAGTGCCTAAGGTAGTGTAGGGAACTCAATGTTACTACTGTTACTATCACTGCATCACCATCCTAACTGACACCACAGAATTATGAAAGAAATTTTAGCTGCTTCATGCATGGTTTGGAAAGTAGGGTAGCAGTTTCCAAACCTTCCTGATCACTTTATTTTTATTTATTTATTTATTTTGTTTTTGTAGTCCTGGGGATTGAACTCAGGACCTTGCACTTGCTGGGCAGGCGCTTATTCTACTGAACTATCTCCCTAGCCCCTGATCACTTTAATGCACTTGTGCTTACCCTCTTATGCCCTCTTGCTAAAAGTAAATTAATAAAACATTTATTTATTTACTTATTTATTTATTTACTTGTATTTAGGACAAGATCTACATGATCTACAGGGTCTCACTGAGTAGATCGGACTTGTAGTGATCCTCCTGCTTATAGCTTCCCAAATGCTGGGATTACAGGTGTGTGCCACCACACCCAGTCTCAATTGCCATCTCAGCCCACCCCTGGGGAAAGGCTGGCATGGCAGTCCCAGGGATCAAACTCCTGGCCCCTGCGTCTGCCTAAGCAACTGCTTTAATTCACTGAGCTATTTGTCTGACCCTAATAAAACATTTCAATAGGAGTGTGTGTGTGTGTGTGTGTGTGTGTGTGTGTGTGTGTGTGTTGCTGGAGATTGAAACCAGGACCGAAATATATGCTCTGAAAGCACCCTCCCACTGAGTTACATTCCTAACCTCAGGAAGGGCTCACAGAAGATTCTCCTGTACTCATCTGTAGCGAGCCCTTCTGATTCTCCTCTCAGTCCTAGAAGTCAACATTTATAATCCCAAAGATACATCATTGAAATCCCACCAAGTTAATTCCAATCTACCACTCCCAGTGCAATAAAACATATTTATAATTATTGGGGAGCCAAGTCCAGCCCTAAGTCCAGCCACAAAGATGGCTTTCCAGAATGAAGAGGCTTACCCAGGGCCACACCCAGGTTTTATTCAGTGGAGGAGGAGTAGCTTGAGGAGGAATGACTGAGAATTGTGAGAAGTAGGTGAGTACTGTACGCTGAGCTAGGTAGGTGGCCTGCATTTACCTCTGCCATATGCAGAGAGGATATGCAGAGAAAGTACCCTGCATTATGCTACTGAGGTAGTATTCAATGTTTTGGGGGTCTGGTGCTTCAGCTCTCATGTGTAATCTTTCAAGCCCCAAGAAGTCATAGTCTCTATCTCGAGGCTTGATCCTAGCTGGCAGTGCCGAGTACTGGCTCTTTGTCCTGTCCCAACTCAGCTCACATTAAAGAGCAGCAGGTGTGGCCTATCAGGGAAACACGTATGCCACCTTCAAAGACTACCATCAGCACCTCAGCTAGACCAATACACATTGCTTAAGGCCAACTGAAGGGATAAAGAGAAGTCCTAGCCAGCTCTGTGCATAGAGTGCAGAGAAATAGAGTCAGCCAAGATGGAGACAATTGCTCTTCTTTCAAACAGAGCTGCTCAGTTGGTCCTCCACACTCATCCCTAACTCCTCTCACCCATTAAACTGTGACAATCCCAACCATCACCATTGATCTATTTGATTAAATGCAACATAGGTCTTTTCTGGGGCTTCTCTCTGACCAAATTGGATGCATTGACATCCCATCTTCTAGCCATCCACTTATAGGAGTAATAGCAATTCAGGTTTATTAAAAGAACAGAAAATATTAAAATAAAATAAGATAGAAAATGGCAGTTAAATGAAAAGTTGATTTTTAAATAATGTGTTTGTTTTTGTTTCATTAAATATAAAATTGATAGAATGAAAGCATCTTCAAGGAAAAATTACATTAACAAGAAAACTAGTTACCCTTTTTAAAAATGTTTATTTATTTATTTATTTATTTATTTATTTATTTGATACATGATCTTGCTATGTAGCTTGGACCCATAGTGATCCGTCTGTCTCAGCCTCCCTAACCCTGGGATTACAGGTGTACATCACATTCCGGCTTGGTGGCTGGTACAGCTTTCTTGGGGCTCCAGAGCCAGCATGGTATGTGGTACTGGAGATCAAACCCAGGTCCTTGTGCTTGCTAGGCAGGCACTTGAACCACTGAGTTATCTCCTCAGCCTTACTCTTCAAAATACATATTAAAGACACACACACAAAAATCCTTTTATGGAAAAGTAGCTTCCAAAACAAAAACAGAAAGTAGCTTCAAGATTTACTTCAACTCATATTTTGCTTATTAAATATTTCTGTATTTCTAAAATATCATCTGCTAAGGAATATGTATTTATTTTTAAATGGTATTTTCTATAACCTCATATATCATATAAAATCTCTTTCTACACTGTAGACTATCTCCATGAACAGATCCCAGAACTGCAAATATAAATATTTAGTATATTTTTTGCTCTATTTTCTAGCTAGAAAAGTTGAAACACTTCTCCTTCAAATAAATTAGAAACACTTTTGGGAAGGATAAAAAAAACACATTCATTTTATAATTATATAATATAAAACAAATGAAGAGTTGTTGCACTTAAATATTTAAGAGTACAGTGAACTGAGTTGGATAATTTTTTTGATTTCTTTTCTTTTCTTTTTATTGAGAAATAAATATAAATGAGACAGTTTCACAGCTGATTAATAGGACAGTTTCAATAATCAATACATTTTACATTGTTATCTTCTTAGTGGTTATCCATAGCACAAGAAGCAGACAGGATATTCTGTCCAAACACTGTTAGTACACCTCTTTCTTCTCACTGAATTAAGTGAAAGTAGCTGCAAACCTATTCCATTTTGTATATAAAAATACAAAATGATCTTTCCTTTGTATCATTTTTTTGTCCTGTCAGAGGTTAATATGCCATTGGCATCTAAATACTATAGGTGTTTGAATTCAACTACACAATCTAACACTGTCTAGCAGTCTATAATATTAGCGGGTTATCCTCAGAAGTTATTGACTTGAGCCTTTTACAGCTCATCATATTAATATGGATTTACTTTATATACCTCGTTTTTATACTTTTCTGCTGTATAGTTAAGACCAAGATATAGCAAGACCTATATAATGAGAAATGTAGCTTTTGGATCTGATAAGGTCAGCCAAGTACTCTCAGGATTTATCCTGTAGCCCTGTACCGCCCTTTGTACATCCCTTTGTCAGTGTCTGACATGAGGATGAGTCATGGCCATTGCTTGACCAGTTTGCTCTCTGTGAAAGCTTGAGAAAATGTTTTTTCTCTCCATGTGACTCTCCCCAGTCTCACTTTACATCATCAAACATATTCCTCTGTGGCTCCATAATCTTCTTGATCAGAAAATTTGGAGCACAACTGAGTTACATGTTGTTACAGTACAGGTTCTCCTATGTCCCGAGTCTTCACTGACACTGAAAGGCTAGGGCCAAAATGTTAGCTGATCTTGTGGCCCTTCCTTTTCTCCAATTTTGAACTGTTAACTTAGGTAGTTAACCCTCCAGAAGAGAAGCCAATTATTAACCTGCAATATATGCAGTTCAGTATACCCTATCTGACTAAATATCAAACATTTTGGCATATCCTGGAACAGGTATTTTCCATCAGATATTGATATGTTGAACTTTAAGTCCTTACAGAATATGAAGGAAAAATAATTATATAAAAGTAGAAATAAGCATTTATATATTTTTATAAAGAAATTTAGAAACCTAACCATATACGGAATTGTAAGTCCTTATACTAGGGAGACAATACAATATTTACAGATGTGGGTCTGGTTTATTTCACTAATAAGTATATCTTCAAGGAGCATCCACTTAAATATGAAGGATTCAAGTTTATCAAAGCTTAGTAGCACTCTATTATATAAAAGTACCATATCTTTTTCAATCATTCCACATGTGATGGGCATCTTGGTTGTTTCCAAGATCTGGCTATCACAAATTGTGCTGCTATAAACATAGATACACATATATCACTATGATATGATGCTTTCAGTTCCTCTGGGAAAATTCCCAGTAGGGGAATAGCAGACTTCAATGGGATTTCCAGTCCTAGTTTTCTAAGGAGTCTCCACACTGATTTCCATAATGGTTGCACCAGTTTACACTCCCAACAGTGAAGAAGGGTTCCCCTTTCCCCACAGCCTCTCCAATATTAGTTTTTGATTGATTTCTTTATGATAGCCAATATTTCTGGGGTGAGAAGGTATCTCAGTATTGTTTTAATTTGCATTTCATGGATGGCTAATGATGGGGAGCATTTTTTCATATATTTATTCGCTTCTTTAATTTCGTCCTCTGAGAAGTGTGTGTTCATCTCAGATGCCCATTTCTGGATTGGATCTTTAAATTTAGGGGCTCTAATGTTCTTTAGTTCTTTATAAATTCTAGAGAGCAGACCTTTGTCTGAGAGCTTATTAGTTAAGATTTTTTCCAAGATTGTGGGTTGTCTTTTCACTTTCTTGATAATTTCTTTTGATGTGAAAAAATTTCTGAATAAGAGGTGGTCCCAGTTGTTAATTCTTTCAAGTGTTTCCCGTGCGATTTGGTTTCTGTTCATGAAGTCTTTGCCTACCCCTATGTCTTCAAGAGATCCTCCTACTTTCTCTTCTAGAAGACTTAGTGTTTCTGTTTTAATGTTCAGTTCTTTAATCCATTTTGATTTTAGTTTAGTGCGTGGTGATAGACCTTAGTCAAGTTTTAGTCTAGGTAGCCAAATTTTACAGCACCATTTGTTAAAGAGGCTGTCTTTCTTCCAGTAAGTGTGTTTGGCCTCTTTGTCAAAGATCAGGTGGCTGAGTTTGTTCCTAGAGGCCTCTGCATCTACTAATCTATTCCATTGATCCTCAGGTCTATTTTGTTGCCAATACAATGCTAATTTTATTACAGTAGCTTTGTAGTATTTTCAAGTCAGGAATTGTAATGCTTCCTACTTTGTCTTTGTTGGCTAGGATTGCCTTTGCTATTCTAGGTCTTTTTTGGTTCCAGATAAATTTTAGGAACAATTTCTCTACGTCTGGGAGGTAGATTCGTGGTAGTCTCATAGGGATTGCATTAAATCTATACAACAATTTTGGAAGTATGGCCATCTTCACGATGTTGTTTCTTCCTATCCAGGAGCAGGGAATAGCTTTCTATTTTCTGAAATCCTCTACAATCTCTTTTTTTCAAAATACTGTAATTTTCCATGAAAAGATCTTTGATTTCTTTAGTTAAGTGAATTCCAAGGTATTTCATTTTGCTCGGGGCTATTGTAAAAGGTATTGTTTCCCTAATTTCCATCTCAGTGTGTTTGTTGTCTGTGGAGAGCAATGCTATTGACTTTTGGGTATTGACTTTGTATCCTGCTATGCTCCTGAATT
>NW_004524589.1:19748774-19781566 GCF_000260255.1 Octodon degus
TGAATATTGAACCATCCTTGCATCCCTGGGATGAATCCTACCTGGTCATGGTGTATGATCTTCTTGATGACTTTCTGTATTCTATTTGCTAGGATTTTATTGAGGATTTTGGCATCTATGTTCATGAGGGAGATAGGCCTGTAGTTCTCTTTCTTAGTTGCATCTTTCCCTGATTTTGATAACAGTATAATATTTGCCTCCAGGAATGATTTTGGAAGGATTGCTTCCTTTTCAATTTCATTGAAGTGTTTGAGGAGTGTAGGGATTATATCGTCTATGGATTTCTTGTAGAATTCAGCTGTGAATCCATCCAGACCTGGACCTTTCTGTGTTGGCAGGCTCTTTATTATATTCCGTATTTCAATGGCTGTTATTGGCTTATTGAGAGTTGTTATGTCTTCTTGATTCAGTTTTGGTAATTTGTAACTTTCTAGGAATCTGTCCATTTCATCTGTGACTTCTATTCTGTGAACGTAAAAATTCTCAAAGTTCCTATTAATAATCTTTTTTTGTGTGTGTGTGGAACCGGGGATTGAACTCAGTCCCTTGCGCTTGCCAGGGAAGCGCTTATTCCACTGAGCCATCTCCCTGGCTGTGATAATCTTCTGAATTTCCACTGGGTCTGTAGTAGTTACACCCTTTTCATTCTTTATTGCTTGTATTTGAATTTGAATTTTTTCTTTCCTCTTTTTGATGAGTTTGGCTAGGGGCTTATCAATTTTATTTAATCTTTCAAAGACCCAGCTTTTTAATTCATTATTTCTTTGAACAGTTTTCTTCATCTCAATTGAATTAATTTCTGCTCTAATCTTTATGATTTCTTCCCATCTTTGGGCGCTGGGTTTGGTTTGCTCTTCCTTTTCTAGATGTTGAAGGTGCAGCATTAGGGTGTTTATTTGTTCCCATTCTGTTCTCCTAACATATGAGTTCACAGCTATGAATTTCCATCTGAGAACTGCTTTCATCGCATCCCATAAATTACAATAAGTTGTGGATGAATTTTCATTGAATTGTAGATATTGTTGAATTTCTTGTTTAACTTCATCTGTAACCCATTGATTGCTGAGTAGGGTGTTGTTTAATTTCCATGTATTTAGTGAGTTTCTCTGGTTTCTTTTGTTATTCATTTCCAGTTTCATTGCATTGTGGTCAGATAATATGCATGGGATAATTTCTGTTTTCTTGCATATACTTAAGCACGACCTATGTACTAGTATGTGATCTATTTTAGAAAATGATCCGTGTGCAGCTGAAAAAAATGTGTATTCTGCTGTGGTTGGGTGGAACACTCTGTGTATGTCTACCAAGTCAATTTGTTCCAAGCTCTGGTTCAGTTGTGCTGCTTCTTTGCTAATTTTTTGTCTGGTTGATCTAACTTTTTAGGATAAAAGGATGTTAATGTCTGCTGTTGAGATTGTTGTATTGGATATTAGATTTTTTCATGTCTATTAAAGTTTGTCTTATATAGTTGTGTGCTCCCATGTTGGGTGCATACATATTTATGATTGTTATTTCTTCCTCTTGAATTTTTCCTGTAACTTGTATATAGTGTCCTTTATTTTGTTTGATCATTCTTGGTTTGAAGTTGAGACTGTCTGATATCAAGATTGCTACCCCTGCTTTTTTTTGAAGTGCTGGGGCATGTAGTATTATTTTCCATCCTTTGACTTTCAGCCTGTGAGTTTCTTTATGAGTTAAATGTGTTTCTTGTATACAACATATTATTGGGTTTTGTTTCCTAATCCACTGAGCCAATCTATTTCTCTTAATTGGTGAATTGAGTCCATTTACATTGATGGTTATAATTGAGATGTGTTGACTTATGATTGACATGTTATTTGAATGCTGGTTTTTTTTGCTCCTGTGTTTAATTGTTTGCCCTATTTAGTGGGTTTCTTCTGTTCTCATTGGTGGAATTCTGATCATTTTTTCCTCTCTCTAGAACATCCTCGCTTGAACATCTTTCAGAAGTCTGTGTATGGTTGGTTTTGCCATCATGAAATTCTTTAGTTGTTCTTTGTCATGAAAGTATTTCACTTCTCCATCAAACTTGAAAGAGAATTTTGCAGGGTATAGTCTGGGCTGGAATCTGTTTTCATAGAGGACTTGAAATATTCTGCTCCATGCTCTTCTTGCCTTCATGGTTTGTGAAGAGAAGTCAGCCATAATTCTGATGTGTTTTCCTTTGAATGTGTTCTGCTTCTTTTCTCTAGCGGCTTTCAGTATGATATTCTCACGTTGGATTTCTGGGATCTTGACTATTATATGTTTTGGTGTGTTTTTAATTGGGTTGAAGTTATTTGGAGTTCTGTATGCTTTGATTACCTGAATATCATATTGTTTCCTCATATTTGGGAAGTTTTCTGCTATTACTTCTGCCCATATTCTTTTTTTATCATTTGTATTGATTCCTTCTTTCTAATTGATGTCTATTAGTCCACATTGTTCATCTTTGCATCTTCTTGCAGATGATGAATTATTTTTTCCTGCATCCTAGTTGTTTTTAAAAGATCTTTTCTTACCTTTTCACTAGCTGCAACAGCATCTTCAAGATCTGAAACTCTATCTTCACTTTTGCTCAAATGATTTTTCAGACTTGTGATTGAGATTTTAAGTTCCTCTACATCTCTTTGACTCTGCCTCATGTGATCTATTTCTTTCCTGTATTGCTCATTCAAGAAATTCATCATTTTTTTAATCTCCTGTATTTTTTTATCAATGTCTTCTTTAGAAGCAGTTATTAATTCTTTTACTGCAGAGTTTTTTACAGATTGGGCTTCCTCTTTATGATTCTGGATTTGATTCTTTAGTTCAGGTGCTATAAATTTAGAGTTTTCTTTTTTCATTTCAGACAGTAATTCTGTTTTGAGTTCCTTTAAACCTTTCTGCAGTTGCTTATTTACTTCCGACTCTACTAATTCATATATGTCAGCTAAGCTAGTGTCCACTGCACTTGTTCTGGTTGGGCATTGTGTTTCCTCCATGTTTCTGCATTTGATTCTTAAGTTCAGCTACTATATATTCAGAGTTTTCTTTTTTTATTCTAGAAATTAATTCTGAGTTCCTCTATATCTTTCTGCTGTTGTTTATTTACTTCCGGCGCTATTGATTCATTTATTTTAGCTGAGTTAGTTTCTTCTGCACTTGTTATGGGTGGGCTTGAGGCCTGAGATTGCATTTTGCTCCTTGTATTTATCATTTCATTTAACACTGACCTCTGGCCTTTGGTGTAGAACTTTGGTGCAATTAGGTCCTTATTGCTTAATGAAATTTGGGTACTGATATACCAAGTTCTAGTTCATGCAGTTGTTCCTGGCTTGGGTTTGGTTACTGTGCTCAGCTCCTTACTGTTGTTGCCCTTGAGGTGGGCCTGCTGTACACCTTGGTAAGATGTTCTGTTCCTGTATTAGGTGTGTGGTTTTGACCCTAGTCTCACTGCAGGGACCTTAGCTTCAGGGTTTTACCTCAAGCCTATATGCTAGGTCTGGGCTGGGTCTGAAGGGGTATGAGGAGTGGGGGCGAGAGAGCGCAGTAGCTCTCCCATACACTCACCAGTGTTGTGTTTTGGTGGGTCTGCAGAACTCCCAAGAGAGTGGCAGAAGTTCTTACTCAGATGGTGGGCTGTGCTGGGTCTGGCCAGGCAGGGCAGGTCTGGAGAACGCAGGGAAAGAACTCTTTCATGCGGCAGGCCTGGGCTTGGAGCGGCAGGCAGGTGCAGGACAGAGCAGAAGGTCTCCCCTACACTCACAGGGCCTGAGGTTGGTTGGATACGAGTTGGATAATTTAAAAACCTGTATTATGTCTGTATGAGTCTGTTGTCTCATCTGATAAAATTACATGGGTCATTGTTATAACTCACCCTCACTTTGTATATTGAAAGCCATCTAAACAGTTATTCATCATTTAAACTTTCACTGTTGATGGAAGACACATGACTTATAAAACACTACATCAAAGGTTTACTTTGCAAAGTGAAGGATTTTAAATGATTCTATTGCTGTTTCTCCTGCACTTAGGAACAATTCACAATGCTATAGTGTGGCAGGGAAAGCGTAGCTGCTCTTCAAAGATCCACATTCCCCTTCCCTAACTGAACTTGCCGCTGGGAAGTGCAGCTCACCTCCACCTGAGAATGCATTTCCTAATTCCTTCCTCCTTTTTTCATGTGCTGTTGGCTGGCTTATCCCACAGAAAGGAGACATAAATGGTATCACTTCTCCTTTGGAACGGTTATGAAGTGGGTGTGCTCTTTCTGTTGGCAGGTGCTCCTTCCCTGGTGTATGCCAACACCTGGAAGGCCATGTGTTGAGATGCCAGGTTCCTCAGCAATTTGGACCCTACATTGAGTTGGGCAAAGCAGCCCAGCCCCATCATATCAGGAACATCTGGACACGAGCTGTAGAGGAGTGGGAAGAACAAGTTTATCCTTTAATTGGCTCTTTGGGGATTTGTATTTTATAGCAGCTACCACTATCATAATTCTATCATGGTAGATATTTTAGAATTACTCAAAGAGAATAACTGATACACAAATAAATTAATTTCACAATACATTTACTATAGACATGACCAGTCAGAGATCTGGAATTGCTAATAAAGCTAAAGAACAATGTCAAAGCAGCCAGCTGGTACTATGATAGAGCTTCTTAATGTAAGGTGGTACAGTAATTAGGGTGAAAAGTCAACCTCAGGGTATTGGGATCCACTCTGGAAACTGAGCATGCTTACAGATATGTCTAGGTGTGCTGTGGAGGCCAGGTGGAAGGGGCTGTGTCTGGGCTTCTCCCCTTCCTCCCAGGTGCTGTTCCCTGCTTTCCTTCCTGCTGTCCTGAGCTCAGCTTCTCTGTTGCTCTGCTACCTCAGAATGCTCCTAGAGCCTGACAGCCATGGAGTCCGTCTTCTGAACTTTGAACTAAATTAAACCTCTCCTCCTCTAAGTTGTGAGTGGTGGGCATTGTGTCTCAGTGACAAGAAATAATACAGCTTTCCCTGTCACTGTGCCTTTGTGTTCCACATGAACTGGGTTTTGGCCTTCTGTACTGCAGGTCCAAAGCCGACTTTATGTAAATGACCCAAATGAGGTTAACTAATCAATAGGGGATCATATATGAATTTCAGTGTATTAATTTATTAAGACATCTATATTATACTGCTGTGTAGTACCCAAGACAGTTACTCTTAAAGATTTATTTACCATTTAGTTTTAGATCTATTCTTCTCCCCTAAATTTTGTATAGCTTGCAATCCTATTAACATAATTATTTGAAATACTCAAGTTATAGCATGTCATGGTGTGGCTATGTTCTCTCCTCCAAAAAGCTAGTTATGAGGAAGGCTTGCTAGCTGATGGGCTTTAGTAGGTGAATGAAGCATGAGGTCTCCCTCCTCCTTGAGTGGGCTACTCCACTGATAAGACCACAATTCGATGGCATCATTGTTAGGCCATGGGAACCCTCAACACCTCATTGAAGGGAGTGACCCAGAGAGTTCTGGCCTTAGAAATGAAGCCTGAGCCCCAGCTGCCTGTTTGCCAGCCTTTCCCTGGCTCCATCGCTTCCTGGCTGCCCTGAGGTGAGCAGCATTCCTCTTTTCCATCCTTCTAGTCTACGATGATGCTTCTACCTTGGAGCCAGCCTGATGTGTGCTGAAACCTCTGAAACTGAGCCAAAGTCAACCTTCCCTCTTCTCAAGTTTACACCCCAGGTGTTTTGTGAGAACATAACAAACACACAGCATGAATGGGTAGATAAGAGTTACATAACTATCTCCATGCAAATGAACCTAACTCACGTGGTAGATACCCAGAAAGCATTTTCCAAGAATTTCTGAAGTTAGATCACTGCACAATCAACTACATGAACTTTACTATTCTTTCTGTACATAATTGACCTTCCCAATTATCCTGAGAACCACCTTGATTTACTAAAATGAATACATAAGATCTAAGATCATAGACATTGACAAATTGGGAAGAAACAAAGGAATGGAACAACACATTAGTATAAGATGAAAAGCCGTGGAGAAAGATGGATACACCAAACTAGAAGGACATTTCCTGTGACCTCAGTATCTAGACTTCTGGCTGAGAAAACTGAAATTACAAAAATATTTACTTATTGTGCTTATGTTTGTGATCTATATACATAGTGTTATATCATCCTTTATGCCTTAAGTAAATGAAACTTTAGAACATATTTATGATATACCCACATGATATGCTTTCCTTCTCAGAGCAAATATTGTTTTTAAAGAATTTCTCATAAAATGTAAAGTTTATGGATTGAGGAGAAGCTGAGATAGGGGAGCACTATGAGTCTGAACTGCATAGCAATACCATGTATCAACAACAACAAAAGTAAAATTTATCATATCAGGAGATTAGAAGACCCATATCACCTGCATAGGATTTTCAGGATAGAAAAACAAACAAAACAAAATAAAACAAACCCCCCAGAACAAAAGGGGATCTTAAGTAGATTAAAAACTGCTCTTAATGTTAAGTCAGTGTGATTCTAAGAGAATAGAGCATATCTATTTGAAAAGTTTGGAGTGTGCTTGAATTTAATTTAAAATAAATATCTTACTAGAAACAACTATTGTGGAAGGTAAAGTATATTTTAAATGCAGCATTTGTAGCAAAATTATGCATAGAGACTCTCTTCTAGTACATTCTGGCATAAAATGCCTTCTCTATCCTTGTGCTGTATTGTGTCCCTCTGGGTTACAGGATAAGATGTTAGCTCCCAAAGGCAGGAACAGCATTATTCTTGTTCCACCCTTTATATCCAACTGACTCCAAAATAGAGTGATTAAAGAAAGTAAGCAAGACAATCTATTATAATACAGGAATAAAATATTAGAACTTCAATTAACTTCCTTAATCTCATCCTTCTACTGATTAAATATGACTCATAAAATAACCTAATATTTTATTTATAAAATATCTATTTTGGGAGTGCATACACAATGCTTCTTAACTAACAGGAATACATGACTAAAAATTGTGTAGACCCCTGCATGATGGAAAATAGCATAAGAAAAAATGAAAAAAATTATAAAAATAACAGGCTGACTGGGATGTTGCCATGTGCATGGTGTAGCTGCAGAGAAAATGACATGTATTCCCTGAAGATTGAATTCATTCTTTCATTTGGCAATTATGCATTGAGAACCTATCATATGCCAGAGGCTGTTCTAGACAGCAGCCACCAGAGAAGTGATTGGGTTGTTAAAAATAGAGCAAATGACAGTAAATTCAAGACCATTTTTCCATATGGGACTGTCATTCCTTTTGCTAAACAGTGCTCTGATCCTTTATCTTCTAGTAAAGACATCCCTGGAGAATCTCAGCCTCTCCTGTATGACTGAGAAGTTATGATGGACACTATGGACACTCAGTGGACACTTATTGATACAGTGGGAATAGGACTGCCAACTGCAGTGGAGGAGGGGAGGTAAATGAATTCAAGGGATTTCATTGAATCCCTGAGAATTGTCAAGTGAATATACATTGAAAATAAATGGGCCAGAATCCCAAGGGAGCAAATTTGTATCCATATACATTTGCCAAGAGGGGCAAAAAATAATAATAATTTTCCCATTCTATCCTGATAATCATCTGAAAGATAACTGGGGAATCCTGGATGCTGCATCCACTTATAACAATATACTTAAATAGAAATGGATATATGGAGTTGGATTGGGATATGAAAGTAAAATTCTAATGATCCTTCAGTTTATCCATAGGAGAAAATTTATCATTGGCAAGTTACATATGTAAGGCATCCATATGATGTGAAATAATGTGATGCAAAACGGATACATTTGACACATATTTAGTTTGCTTTTTCTATTTTTTTCCCACCTTTAAGAGCATTCACATGGTTTTCTTATCCATGTGATTTTCTGTCTTGCAGACATCTGGCTAAATACATCATGATGTTGTAATCCATGTTGTGTCTCTCAAAGCAGTGTTTCTCCAAAATCCAATCCTTGTTTAAACAAAAATGACCTTTTCTTTCCATATGAAAATTAAGATTCACTGGAAGAAAGATAGCCTCTTTAATAAATGGTGCTGGGAAAACTGGCTTTCCATATGCTGAAAACTAAAAGTAGACCCATATATACATTAACATGTAGTAAAGTCAAAATGGATCAAAGATTTGATCCATTTTAAAACATTAAATCTATTAGAAGAGAAAGTAGATAGAAATCTTGAAGACATAGGGATAGGCAGAGAATTCATGAACAAAAACCAAACTGTGTGGGAAATACTTCAAAGAATCAACAAATGGGATCTCATCTTACCACAAATGTTTTGCATTTCAAAAGAAATCACCAACAGAGTGAAAAGAAAACCCACAGACTAGAAAAAATATAAAAAATAAAAAATTAGCCAGTTGTTTCTCAGAAAAAGGGCTTCTATATAAACATATGAAGAACTGAAAAAAATCAGGCCTCTCAAATTCAGAGACCCAATCACAAAATGGTCATCTGAGATGAATACACACATCTCAGACAAAGAATGGCAAATAAATATATAAAAAATGTTCAAAATCATTGGTCACTCAAGAAATGCAACATAAAACAACACTGAGATTCCATCTCACCCAAGAAATAAAGGCTATCATTAAGAAATCAACCAATAACAAATGTTGGGGCTGTGGAGAAAAAGAAATCCTTCTACACTGTTGGTACAACCACTATTGAAATGAGTGTGGAGATTCCTTTAAAAAAAACTAGGATTAGGTCCTATTTTACCTATGTATTCCCCTTCTGGGAATTTTCCCAGAAGAATTAAAAATATAATACCACAGTGATATATGTGCAGCCATGTTTATAGCACCACAATTTGTCATAGCTAAATCTTGGAAACCACCCAAATGCCCACAAACCAAGGAATGGATAAAAAAGAAGTGGCTTTTTTGTTTTTTTTTTTAACTAGGAATTGAACTCAGGCCCTTGTGCTTGCCAGGGAAGAACTTGGTCTGCTGAGCCATCTCTCTGGCCCCATGATGTGGCATTTTATACAATGAAGTATTACTCAGATATAAAAAAGATAAACTCAAGGCTTTCATAGGTGCCTGGATGCAACCAGAGACTACATTCATAAGTGAAATGAATCAGACTCACAGGTGTAAATGTTGTATTGTCTCCTACTATGAGAAAATGAAACTGTTCAAATAGAAAGAACAACTGGGATGGGGGAAAGGACAAAAGAAGGAAGGGAAAATTATATATATAGTAATTATAATAATATATATATATATATATATATATATATATATATATGCTGTACACAGAACCTGATGAAAAAAATGTGGTTGATTTGATTATTTTGGAAGATGGAGGAGGAAGGGCAGCAACCAGTGGATGAGTCAAGGCCTTCCACAGACACTCCATACACTCTATGGATGAGAACTCACCTCAGGAGAGCATTACTGCCCTTGATGTAAAAAGAAATATCCAGGAACTGTTCCTGCAATGATGCACCAGGAAATGAGGACGTTTTAAATGTCACTGGTTCTCCATTTTTATTCAGTATGATAGCGATTCCATGTAAATTTCTCCTTGCCCCAAATTCTTCTTCTACTTCATCTCTAGACCTAGAGTTTCATCTGATTTTGATTCTTCTCTTAATACTTTATGATGCCACAATAATTTTATTATGTAGACTAAGAATTAGGCTATTCAATTTAAAGTAATGCATTAACAAAAAAAATACTCATTTTTCAAACTTGTTAGTGTATTCATTATATTTAATGTGCAGGATGAAAATAATGTGGTGTAGAATATGCTTAAACTTAGTCTTAAACTCTTAGTCACAAGTTAAAAAAAAAGAACTTTAGCAGTTTAGCAACAGAGTTCTTCAGAAAGGAAAAGTGGAAGCCAGCCAAGTTAGGATCTGATTAAGTATTCAGCAGAGAATTTTCTGTGGCTCTGTCAAAAGCTCTGTCAGTGCATTGAACTCTCTGGACAAAAGGTTGTTGAAATCACACAAAGGATTCTCCCAATTCGAATGCTACAGATGAAATGATATTCACATAGAAGCATGCCTGATCTTCAAAGCATAACAAAGGGCACATCTATGCATTTTATGGATTTAACTTGCAAGCAGAGTTAGAAAATAGATATAAAACAAGCACAAGAAAAAAATCTTTGTAGGTATGAAAACTTTATTTTTCCTAACATACTTATTTCAAGACACACATTCAGGAAGAAGGCAAATGCTAAGTCCAACAAAAGAAGAGATGTGAACAGGTTATTCTGCCCCAGTATAAGAATAGGATCACTTGTACAGGCCTAAAAAGCCTCATTATGTGAAAAATACTTTTGTGTGAGAACATTTGTAGAGAGAATGGCAGTTTAAGAGAATGGTCTGAAAACTGGTATTCAATGTACTCACATATTTACATCTACATAAGGCTGAAGAATATGACTCCATGTATTTAATGGTTCTTTGATAAAGTTTTTTTTTGTTTGTTTGTTTGTTTTTTTTTTTTTTTTTTTACTTTCATGGGCCAGTGAATGCAATGGCTTCAGTCAGTGTTAAATTAATGATAGAAAAAATTAGCTGGCTAGTTTGCCTCCTCAGGGTGGGTATGAATGCTGAGATCTCCTTGCCGTGATTCTGTGTTCCTCATGCAGCACAATTATCAAAAGTTCTGGATAGAATTGAGGACACTTACTAGAGAGGTCCTGAAGCAGTATTCTACAGATTCTCTAACTTCATAAAAAGTGGCAGGAGAGGGGCAAAATGAGAGGAAGACAGAAAACAGAACTTCTACCTTCCCTTGGGAGGACCACTTGTCTCTTCTTTCATAAAAACAAAATTTGAAATTTCCTTAATTTTTAGATGAAAACAATAGAGCATTTTAAAGCCACAAAGTTAGTTAGAGGTAAAATCAAAGCTGGGACTTGACTTTTGTGTGCAAGCTCTTTCCAATTTAGACCTTGTAGGATAAAGAGATTCATTTCATTTGAACATACTAAGCATTAGAACATCATTAAGATTTAGAGAAGCCTGACTTATCCAGACTTCCAGCCAATATAGACATCCTCCCAACAATTTCCACGACAGCTGGTTACTGGCCTCCACTTGGAAATCCAGGGATAGAAAGGTCAATTCCTTATAAAACAGTGTATTTCTCTAGAAAGAGACTATCTTTAAAAAAAATAACCTTCTAAAATTGGAATTTAAGCATGTACTATGGGGTGTAAGAGGGGGTAATTACAAATTATAATTTACCACCATGGTAGATCTTACCTGTAATTCCATTATTTCCTATCTCATGTGAGAATATCTTTAATATAAAAGCACGTTCAAATGCTGGGAAAAGATCTACTACTTGGAACCTTTCTTCTTCAGTATAAAACCTAATTTTAGGACTCAGGGAAAAGAATAAACAAAACAAAGCATCACAGATGTGATTTTTCAGTGCGTTGGACACATGTAGACAGTCTTTCACTCTCCACAAAATTCAGTGTGTCAGGAATGCATGCAGTTGCTAGTCACAGAAGCTAATTCCATTAGCAGCAGCATAAATCATATATTTGCTCTCTTCTGAGCTGCTTGGAGATAAGCATTACCAAGACAGAGTCAGTGGTCCAATGAATCCTTTATGCTGCAGTGCCCAAGCTTTCTGGCACCACGGCCCAGTTTTATGGAGGTCAACTTTACCATGGAGCAGGGTTGGGTGGGATGATGGCTTTGGGAAGATTCAAGTGCATTATATTTATTGTGCATCTTATTTCCATTGCCCTCCATGTCCTCTGCTATTTCATCAATTTGTCTGGTTATGGTGCCCTCTAAAACAAGAACATATGCCGCCTTTTGAATAGAAACCTCTCCTAAACATTCATGACAAATATCCTTGGCAGGCAACATCAACACACCTATGGTCAAGGGCTTCCTGGCTCTTAGCCATGCAGAAATATTAGATGAAGTGGTGGGCTGCAGTAATTGCTGCTATTCATGTTCATTTTTCTCTTTGTAAAATCTCGAAAGGCCTGTCCTTTCCTGCAAGGATCTTGGTCTTCTGGTGGCAAGGCTTGGGAGGTGTCATGGCTTCATTAGCTAGCCTATCATCACATAGTCTACAATAGGGAGTTGGAGAACGTGAGTCACCTGTTTCAAAGAACCCAAAATTTAAGTAAGATGCTTGGAATTTTCTTATAAGTACAGTTTTCTTTTTGTTAGTATTCTTACCATCTTCTGCTTCCATTTTTAATTCTTTCTTCCTTTTCAAAGAAATGCTTGAGTGACTTTATAAAAAATCATCTTGGTTAGAGTTAGCTTGTGGGCTATCAAAACTGAGACAAGTGTGCAGAGTAGGAAGGGAGGCATGGATGGAAGTGATTGATAAAATAATAGGCAGGGACACAAGGACCAAAACTTGTGTAGATTCCAATCTAAAGCCTGCCACCATTTGAAACTGTACAACAGAAGCACATGAATCACTTGCCATTGTAAACCCTAGACCATACTTACCACACACGAATAGACCCTTGATATGAGTGTGCATCCAGTTGATTTATTATGGCCTTCATGCAGTCAAACCTGTCTGGTCTTGATCTGTATTAGCAGCTGCTCTCCAGCACTAGCATCACCGTGTCAGCTCCATTTCAGATCATCCATCATTGCATTTCCATACAGAGCATGCACACTGCACAATAGGCTTTGTACTTCTGTGATAATCAAATGCCTCAACTGGAGGCATGAAGAACACTCAGGCAATAATTCAAGTGATCAGAACAGCTATAGGCATAGATATAGCTTCTCTTGTTTGCCTCTCTCTCTCACATCCTGTGTGTCCCAGTTCTGAACAGGCTATGGATTAGTACTGGTCTATTGGTCAGGGACCTCTAACTGTCAAGACCTGGGTCCCTTGTTACTATTCTCTGCTATTTTCAGGGAGTCAGCCATGTATCTTCTCGTCAAGTGGCTAATGCTCTGTTCTATCCCATGAACAGGTTTACAAAAATAGAGAGCACAAACAGGAATATTTTTTCCAACATTTCAGATACTGTACAGGTGAAAAGATGTTCTGACTTCGAAAATGAAACAGTGCATTTGCTTGATAGAGTTAGCCCATTAGAAGAAATAAAATACTGTTGTTTCTGTTTCACATCTAGTTAAATTGCAGTTATGTTAGACCTGTAGTAGATCATTCAGGTCATCGCTGACCAAGTTTTGAACATCTCCAGTAACAATAGATCTGTGAGAGGTAACTGATTGTGTAGCTGGAGTAGGAAACACCTGAATAAAATGGCTGAGCATAGTTCTGGGTGTGGAAGACCCACCCTAAGGAGGACTGTTGCCAGAACAGTACAAAAGGAAAACACAAGAAAGGAAGGGTTGCTTCTGTTTCTTAAAAGGACCTCTGCAGGTCACCTTTACCTTGAACATTGCCTTCAGCCTTTCAATATACACTATTCAGCCTTGCATCACATACCCCTCAACTTCCTGATACAGACCCTCGTGGAACATCACAGTGAGCTCCAGGCCCTCAACTGGATCCTTCAGATTTCCAGGGGGCAGTCAGGCCTTTTGCACTGCTCCACATCTAACTCTCTGGAGTGGCCATTGTAAGCCAATCTTGTAATTTTTTATATATTTGTGCATCCTAAATTAAATCTGTTTCTCTAGTGAACACTGTCTGATACAACAGCTTCCCAGGGAAATTTATGTATATGAAAATAAAGCAAGTATTGGGCCAGAAGACTGTGCTGTAGTAAAAATGATGAATGAAACAGACCCAGCTTTAAGGCTATGCAGACTTGTATTCATATCTTGTCTCTGTTATACATAAACTGTCTGTGGGTGATTTATTCAATATTACTGAATTTAATTTTTTTCATCAATAAATGGTGACATTTATAAATATGGAAGATTATGTTGAGGTCTGAAAAAATAGGAGGAACTTGCTAAATAGTTTAGAAAAGAAGGGGAGAAAAAATATGTATTTTTCCATCCCTGTTGATATGTCATGTGACATTTGTTGGCGTAATCCATCAAATCATGCCTCTGATATAAGAAAATTTCATTTAAGGTCTAAGGACCAGCCTTAATCCCTAGTTCTTCAATCAATAAACTACCTCTAGATTCTCTGCTAAAGCAGCCATAAGCATTGTAAGTGATAGCTATGGACTGAAAGTTCTGGATATCATATCCAGCAACTTTAACGAGTGTTTCAATATTCTCAGCTCTGAACAAAGAGTGACATCAATTGGATCTCAGCTCTCTGGCAGTAATCCTTTAAGATAGTCACTCACCTCCACAAGAGGCATGAAGGCAGTGAAAGGAAACAAAAAAGCAAGAGACTAAGCTACAACATGATGAAAATTCAGACAGAATGTTTGTGCTACCCTGTGAGAGTCTTATTTTCTCTCCCTAGGACAGAACACAGGCTAAGATTCTAGCTGCCTTCTAGCATTCTGTTACTGACTATGGTCACAGAAAAATAAACTCTTCTGAAAATACTAGAATATGATCAACACTGACTTAGGCATATGGGAGTTGTTATTAAATTTGACAGAGCCCAAAATATATTTTCCTTGAGCTAAAGAACTTCCCCAAACATCATCCAGGTTAAAACAACACTCATTTTGATTGAAGCTATAAACAGAATACTTCCTTTACAAATAGGCTGGCAGGTGGGGATTGTCCATCAGGGGCAAGAAAGTGTGTGGGGGGAGCCTTCACCTGCAAACAGCTATCAAGCACAGGGACAAAATTACTAATACAAAGAGAGCTGAATTCCAACGTTGAGACAATTTTTAGCATGAATCCAATACCCAAATAAAATATTTATCAGGCCTATATTTTTCTTCCAGGATGCTCTCTCACTGTAAGTGCAACTGATGGCTTTGCAAAAGAAAGGGAAAATCTCACTGAATCTAGATCTTACAAAATAGCACTATGATTCAGATACTGCTTTGACAAAAATATTTTGATATTCAAGTCTTTTCTGTTTTTTGACTTGCAAGAATTCAAATGCTTATCCTTTTTTTTTCAGTCTCTTTCAGCAGGTAGGAAAACCTGGATTTCTTTTTTCTGACCACTTGGTAGCTCCTTCTGTCTCTGCTACATTTCCCAGTATTGATCAGAGAGCTGTTACGAACAGAAAAGAGCACATGTTGTGCAGCCTGTCCCAAGGGAACCAACTCTCAGGAAGGAGAGAGTAGGCATGAAGTTGATTCTAGATCTCAGATCTCAAATGTTCAGTTTTGTTTCTAAGAACCCTCTACAAGGACATCTGTGTCACTGGTCAGTGTCTAAGGAACAAGATTTGATCAGCGATTATGCTCCCAAGATTATAAACCGTATAAAAAAATGGAGAATGCAAATCCCAAGGTAAGAAAAACAGAGGAAATGAGCATCCAATAAACCAGAAGAAGTTGTCAAATTGCCAGAACCAGAAATAATATTAAAGTAAATCCTAACAAAATGTCTAAGGTCCCAAATGTCCTTCCTACCTGTCCAGCCATATCTCAGACCTCTCTCTCCATCACGCATCCTGTGCTTCAACTACGGGCCTCTCCATCAGGCCAGAGGCCCTATGTTTGCCTCGTCATTCTCTGGAGAATTCTTTCCCATTTTCCATCCTCAGTTGTTTTCCTAAATTTGTTTCAACAAATCCATTAGATACCAACTTTAATGTCAGTTTCCCAGAGGTTTGTCCTGAACCTCTAGACTAGACTGACGCACACATTGTGTGTGTTCTTTACTTTCCACAGAGCCTTCCCTCCTACACAGCAAGTTCCATTTGGCTGTGCACTACTTCTGTTCTACTCAGCCATATAGACTCATCCTCCAACTCAGCATGGTAATTTAGTAAAACCTAATAAATGGATGAAAATCCCAAGGACAGAGAGAAGTAATGTATGTCAAGTACTTTATATAACATATGAAATTCTCTCCTTAATATTTTCATAATTTGCTATTAACTAGTATGAGACACAGAAGTGTGCAGCAGGCTGGAAAATAGCCAACCCAGGTTGTGCCAGAGCCTCCTAGAGGAATCCACTGAGAGGAAAAGCAAACAGATTATTCAGGAATTTGACCACATCAGACTTGAACTGAGACACTTAACAGAATTGTTGGGGTCTGGAAGACACGAGCTTACATTCAAAAGAAGAAAAATTTTAAAAAAGCAAATGCATACTCTAGGAAAGTTAAAAAATAATATAATCCTTATATATTATTCAGACATGAATATGATCCTGTTTTTAAGCTACTAAATAAAAATTCAACAAAAGAGTACACTCATATTGCAGGAGTTAGATGAAAATTTAGAAAAAAAAAACCAGCAAAATCCTAATTGAAGTCAATAGATTAAGTCAAATTAAAAAATATAGTCATATATGTAGATATATGGCTCTGAAAATGGACACAAATTCTAGAGTAAGCTGATAAAAGTTGAGCAGAGCAGAGCAGTGGGTAGAGAACAGGCACCCCTTTTGTGTTATAAATCTTTTAAGGCTGCCTTAGTTATTTTTTTCTCTTTTCTAAGACAAAGTACCCAGTCATAGTTGAAAGAGGAAAGGTTCATTTATCTCAGTTTGTTGAGGTTTCAGTTCTTAGTTGGCTGGCTCCAAGGCAGGGTGGCAGGGCACACACAGGGGCATCACAGAGGAGAAAATAGTACATGGTGGAAAAAAAAAGCTAGCAAAGCAGCAAAGTAGCAGAAAAACAACAAGAAACAAGGGACAAGTGAAAACCCTCTTTCTGTCCCTTACATCATATCCAAATTATCGACCCTTAGGGCTGGTAGAAATCACACCCAGAGTGGGGGAGCCTTAATTCTACCATGGTGCCACTAATCAATGCCAACATCGCATCCTTAATACCAGCATCACACACCCTAGGTCTAGTCACCTCTGAAAGGCCCCCCTGTAAACATATAAAGTTTCAAGGGAACGTCTAGATACATGCCTTAACATTCTTCCCTAGTCCTCCTAAGATGCATGTGCATCCCTTTATACAAAAGGCACTTAGTCCCTCTCTAAGAGTGGCAAAAATCCTAACAGTTTCAACCATGCTGCAAAGTCCAAGTCCAAAGTCTCCTCTAAGACTTAAGGAAAGCTGTTAGCTGAAAGCTCCTGTACTAAAGAAAAAAGGTTAAATTCTTCTAACTTACAATGGAACAAAATGAATATTACCATTCCAAAGTTATAAAGAGGAGATACAGAGGAATTTGACCAAAGGAAATCCAAAATCCAACATGGCAAACATTAAGCCCTATAGTTCCATGCACAACTTTCAAGGCAGTCTATGGCAAGTTATGTACACCAAGAAGTTTGTGTGGCTCTGACCTTCTGGCATTGCTGGTCATGGAAGCTCCTCCTGCTTTTTTCTTGGGCCATCTCTGCTTCATCCTTATTGCTTTCTGTCAACAAGCCACATTTATGGCTTCTTTAAACTTCTGAAATATCTTCTGCACCTTCAGGTCTCACACTCCCAGCTGCACACACTGCCCTCTCAGGAGCACATTGCCTGACCTCGCATGCCTTATGAAATCCAGGTGAATGCCTTCCTGAGCCTACAACTCTTCCCTTGTGTGAATGATGCCAGGGTCTGCCACCAGCTGGAGCAGTAGTAGCAGGGCTTCCTTCTTTCTTGGCTGACAGGGTCCAGAACTTACAAACCAAATCCTGAGCAACAACTTCCCTGGGCTGCCAGCATTCTAGAAAATGGGGCTCTGGAGACTTTCTTCTCAAAGCAAAATCTTTCATTTTTGCAATTTTGAGGATGCACAAAGTGGAATTCTGCTGTTTCTTGTGATGTCCTCATGCTATCTTTTCTATGTTCTTCTTCTGAAATACTTGGTGTTCTCATGCTGGTCTTTTCTATTTTTATTCATTTTGATGAGAAAAAAGATAAAATAGCAATGAAACAGTTTCAAAACAGGTTAGTAGAATAGTTACAATAATTAATACCTTGCATATTGTTGTCTTTGTAGTCTTGCTGGTCTTTTCAGTCACCAATTTCTCCTCCATTCTATCTTTGCCAGCTTCAATTTCAGTGGAACTCACTTTTGGCACAATTAGAAACATTTTAAATTAATCTGCTGAGCTCTTTGCTCTTCATTTTTAACATAAGTCTAGCTCAAAGTCTGCCAATGTAGCCATGTCACCACTTACCACTTGCCTGTCTTGAGATTTTTTCTACCAGATTAAGTACTTTGCTGTCCTTCAGTTCAATCTCAGGCAAAGTCTCTGGACATGAGCAAAATATAGACAAACTTTTTCCCAATGCATAACACATATCATCTGGAGTCCGATAGCCAGTTCTGTCCTTCTCAGCAGATACCTGCTGAGTCTGGTCTTTACCAGCAGTATTTATGGGATGCGAAGAAAGCAGTTCTTAGGGGGAAATTTATAGTTGTGAACTCACACATGAGGAAAACAGAATGGGAACAAATAAATACCCTCATGCTGCACCTCAAACATCTAGAAAAAGAGAAGCAAAACAAACCCAAACCCAAAGATGGCAGGATATTATAATGATTAGAACAGAAATTAATGCAATGGAAACAATACAAAGAATTAACAAATGAAAAATCTCATTCTTTGGAAGATTAAATAAAATTGATAAGTCTCTAGCTAACTTCATCAAAAAGAGGAAAGAAAAAACTCAAATTCAAGAAATAAAGAATGAAAAGGGTGAAATTTCCACAGACCCTGTGGAAATTCCTAAGATCATCAATAGTTATTTTGAGAATCTTTACTCTCACAGAATAGAAGACACAGAAGAAATGGACAGATTCCTAGAAAGGTACAAAATATCAAAACTGAATCAAGAAGATAAGAACTTTCAATAACCCAATAACAAAGGACGGTCAAATAGCGCAGTGAATTAAAGTGCATGCAAGCAGGCAAAGGGACCAGGGACTTGATCTCCAAGCCTGCCAGGCCAGCTCTGCCCCAGGGCACACTGAGATGGCAATTATGACTGAGCATGGTGGCCTCAATCCCAGCTCTTGGGAGACTGTAAACAAATAGATCAGTATGAGTCTAATCTAGTAGTGACACCGTGAGCACCCTGTAGACCCTTCCCTAAAATACAAGATAAATAAATGAATAATAATCCAATAACAGTCAATGAAATTCAAAATTAAAAAAAAAACCACAGACAAAGAAAAGCCCAGGTCCTGATGGATTCACATCTGAATTCTATAAAAAATTTACAGAAGATATAAACCCAATACTCCTCCAACTCTTCAATGAAATTGAAAAGGAAACAGTTCTACCAAAACCCAAAATCATTCCTGGAGGCAAGTATTATACTGAAACCAAAACCAGAGAAAAATGCAACTAAGAAAGAGAACTACAGGCCAATCTCCCTCATGAACATAGATGCAAAAATCCTCAATAAAATCCTAGCAAATAGAATACAGCAAATCATCAAGAAAATTACACAACATGGCCAGGTAGGATTCATCCCAGGGATGTAAGGAAGTTTCTATATATGCAAAACACTATATCAATAGAGCCAAATCCAAAAACCACATGATCATCTCAATCAATGCAGAAAAGACTTTTGCCAAGTCAAACACTCATTCATATTCAAAGTCTTACAAAATATTGGAATACATGGCCTCTACTTCAATCTGATAAAAGCCATCTATGACAACCCAATAACTAACATAATTCTAAATTGGGGAAAAACTGAAATCTTTTACTCTCAGATCTGGTACAAGACAAGGATGTCCTCTATCACCACTCCTATTAAATATAGTTCTGGAATCATTAGCTACAACCATTAAACAGTAGGGAGAAATAAAAGGAATAAGAATAGGCAAAGAAGAAGTTAAACTATCATTATTTGCAGATGACATGATACTTTACTTGGAAGACACAAAAAATTCTACCAAGAAGCTACTAGAATTGATACACAAACTCAGTAGCATAGGAGGATACAAAGTCAATACCCAAAAGTCAATAGCCTTCCTGGACACAGATAACAAACACATTGAAAGGGAAATTAAAGAAACAATACCTTTTACAATAGCACTGTGGAAAATGAAATACTTAGGAATTAATCTAACTTAAGAAGTCAAAGATCTATTCAATGAAAGTTACAGTACTCTGAAAAGGGAGATCATACAGGATTTCAGAAAATGGAAAAATATTCTCTGCTCATGAAGAGGAAGAACCAAAATGTTGGCTGTCCTTGCAGCCCTTCTTTTTCTCTAATTTTTGGTCTGCAAACTTAGGTTGTTAACCCTCCAGAAGAGAAGCTTATTATTGCCCTACAACATATGCAAGTGGGTTTAACCTCACTATCTTTCTGAATATCAAACATATTAGGCATAAGATGGAACATCTTTAAAAAAATATTTACTTGAGATATAGTCTGGCCATAATTGGTATGTTATGGCAGGTGGTACATATTTAGTAGAAGACCAGAATAAAGGCATTTCAAGCATGACCTCACTATTACACATCATTATCTTTGGTGCAGTCACTCAGTTCACATGCATCAGCATATATAGTCAAGGTGAGAATCCAACCAAGTAACTACTAGGTTCAACAACCTTCTGATAGTTCTCAGGATCATTGCCTTACCCATCTTGTACATATAAATGTATGGCTTTGCCCCTGTCATGTTTCCTAGCTTTTCTCCTTGCCCTCTTTTCATTGACTAATCTCATTTTCCTTTTAATTGTGTATCTGTACTGTAACATCATGCAACTCAGTTGTGCCCCAAATTTTCTGATCAAGGAGATTATGGAGCCACAGAGGAATGTGATAAATGATGTAGTATGCGCCTAAAGAGAGTCACATGGAGAGAAAACATTCTCTCATGCTTTCACAAAGAGCAAGTTGGTCAAGCAATGGCCATGACTCATCCACATGGCTGACATTCACAAAGGATCTACAAACTGCGGTATACGGTTTCAGGTTATATCCTGAGGGGATTTGATGACTTTGTCATGTACAAAAGTTACATTTCTTGCTATATAGGTCTTGCTTTATCATGGTCTTAACCATCCAGCAGAAAAGTGTACAAATGAGGTATAAAAAGTGAAGCCATGTTAATATGCTCAGTGTGGAAGACTCAAGTCATCAGATTCAGACATTGCCAGTCTTGTGGATAACCCACTACTATTGTGCAGTACTAGACTATATTGGAATATTTTGCTGAATTCATGCATCTACAATATTTGGATGGCAATGGAATACCCTTCTCTGACAAAACTGAAAAAGGATGATATTAATTAAGGACAATTTTGTATCTGTATATATAAAAATAGTTAGGATAGATATATAGCTACTTTCTCTTAATTCAACGAGGAGAAAGATCTATACTAATAGTGTTTGGACAGGATATCATGTCTACACCTTGTGCTATGTATGACTACCACAAAGACAACAATATGTAATGTATTAATTGTTGTAACTTTCCTACCAACCTGTTGTGAAGCTGTCACAATGCAATTTTTCTCAATAAAATTAATTTTTAAAAAGCCAGGTAAAGGGCTATGGAGATGGCTCAGTAGAATAAGTGCTTGCCTAGCAAGCACAAAAAAAAAAAAAAAAAAAAAAAAAAAAAAAGACAGATAAAAAGACCAAAAAAACTTTTAAAAATTTTAAAAATGAATAGGAATAAGCAATATTGTGAATATGAACATACTCCCAAAATTGTTATGAGGGTTTAATGCAATTCCTATCAAAATACAACCAACATACCTCACAGACCTAGAGAAATCATTCCTAAAATTTATTTGTAATCATAAAAACCTAGAATAGCAAAGGCAATCCTGAGCAACAAAGGCAAGGCATGAGAAATTACAATCCCTGACTTGAAATTATATTGCAAAGCTACTGTGATAAAATCAACATGGTATTGGCAAAAAAAAAATAGAACTGAAGATCAATGGAATAGATTAAAAGATAAAAATACAACTCCATACACATTGAGCCATCTTATCTTCGACACAGGAGCCAAACATGCTTACTGGAAGAAAGATAAGAAAGATAGCCTCTTTAACAAATGGTGCTAGAAATACTCGCTCTCTACATGCCAAAAACTAAAACTTGACTCAGGTCTATCACCATACACTAAACTAATGTCAGAACAGATTAAATATCTAAACATTAAAACAGAAACACTAAATCTCCTGGAAGAGAATGTAGGTGGAATTTTTGAAGACATGGAGGTTGGCAAACAGTTCATGAACAAAAATCAAACTTCACAGTAAATACTTGAAAGAATTAACAATTTGGACCTTCTCTTATTGAAAAATTTTTGAACGTCAAAATAAATTACCAACTGAGTGAAAAGACAGCCCACACATTTGGGAAAAACCTTAATTAATCAGCACTCAGACAAAGGTCTTCTATCTAGAATTTATAAAGAACTAAAACACATTAGGGCCCCAAAATTTAAAGACCCAATCCTGAAATGGGCATTTGAGATGAACACACACTTCTCAGAGGAAGAAATACAAGAAGCAAATAAATACATGAAACAATATTCCACACCACTAGCCATCTATGAAATGCAAATTAAAACAACACTGAGATACCATCTCACCCCAGAAAGAATGGCTATCATAAAGAAATCAACCAACAACAAATGTTGGAGAGACTGTGGGGAAAAAGGAATGCTTCTCCACTGCCGGTGGGAATGTAGACTGGTGCAACCATTATGGAATTCAGTGTGGAGACTCCTCAAATTAGATTAAATTAGATTCTTGATCCTAAGAATCTCCATCAGGTTTTTGAAAATAGCTGTTAATGAGTGGAATTTTCACCCTGACTAATTGTATATTCTGATATCTGTGAACTAAGCAACTACACTGTGGATAGCAATATGTAGTACTAAAACCATGCTTAAAACACCTGTCATTTTGGTCTTCTAAATGTGTACTGCTTCTAATGTCATACCAATTATTGCTATACTCGCTTTAAAGTAATTTTTTTAACAAGGCAATATAAGAAAACAAGAGACAAGAGAAAAAGTCATAGGATTGTCATGCTACAATTTTGCATATGGTTTGATTTCTAAATTTCTGCATAAAAGTGTGTAATTGTTTTTTGATATTCTATAGGGATTTAAATTTTAGCATATCCATGTTTGCTGGAAAACAGCAGTGTCATATTATGTCTAAGGCGTTTGATATTCAGACAAATAGTGATGCTAATTTCAACTGCCTTTGTTACAGGGTAGTAGTATCATTAAGCTTCTTTTCTGGATGTTTAACAACTAAAGTTTGCAGACCAAATATTAGAGAAAAAGAAGGGCTGGCTTCTTAAGGATACCCAATATTTTGGCCCTAGCCCTTCACTATCAGTGAGGACTCAGGACATAAGAGAACCTGTGCTGTGATATCCTATAACTCAGTGGTGTCCCAAATTTTCTGTTCAAGGAGATTATGGGACCACAGAGGAAAGTAATCAATGATGTAGAGTGTGCCTAAGGAGAGTCACCTAGCCCCCAACCCATACCAGCTATGCTGTTTATTTGTGGGTTTGACTGAAGAGAAATTGCCATCATGGGAGTTGACACCAATTACAACAAGGACTGCAAATTCTGGTGCAAGGAGCCCAAGAGCCAGGACATTTACCTGAGGCTGTTGGTTAAGCTGTACTGGCCCGATGGACAAATTCCACATTCAACCAGGTTGGACTGAAGAGGTTATTTATGAGTCTCATCAACTGACTACCTCTCTCCCTTTCTCAGATGATCCGGAAGATGAAGTTTTCAGACTGGGAAAATAAAGCAGCTGTGGTTGTGGGAACTGTCCCAGATGATGTGCACATTCTGGAGGGGCCCAAGCTGAAGGTTTGTGCTCTGCATGTGAGTAGCTGGGTCCGCAGCCACATCCTCAAGGCAGGGGGTGAGACTCCCCCAAGGACCATGGCACAGTCCTGCACTTTGGTCTGGGCAAGAGCTGAGAGGTGTACCGGTATTTCAGCACGACACCAGGAACCCTGCACAGGCACACCAAACCCTACTTCCTCTCCAAGGGCCTGAAGTTTGAGCATGGCCAGAGGCCGATGGTCCAGCAGAAGCTACAAGAACTGATGCAGAGATGTACTCTGTTAATAAAAAGATTTTAGATTCAAAAAAAAGAGAGAGAGTTACCTAGAGAGAAAAATTCTCTCAGGCTTTCACAGAGAGCAAATGAGTCAAGCAATGGCCATGATTCATCCAGATGGCTGACGCTGATGAAAGATCTACAAGGTGCTGTACATGGTTACAACATAAATCATGAGGGGATTTGACTGGCATTGTCAGATACAAGGGTTGCATTTTTAGTTGTACAGTCCTTGCTTTGGCTTAGTCTTGACCATCCAGTGGAAGAGTGTAGCCAAGACTACACTATAACTTTATAAAAGGTAAGGTTATATTAATATGCTTAGCTGTAAAAAGCTCAAGTCAACAACTTCAGACATTTGCCAGTTGTGCTGAAGATTCACTTTTGTTGGGGACTATTGGACTACATTGGATTGTTTTGCTGAACTGAAATATTCACAGTCTTTAAACGGGTTTCAACTGTGAGGGGGTCCTTTGAAGACTTCTCCAAGTATAGCTCCTCTGGTTGCAGTAGAACACCCATCTCTGAAAAGACAGGATGAAAAAGGGTATTATGTTGGGAGCCACAAGGCTAGGAAATCAATCAAATATATGTAGGTTGGACTTGGGGCAGTGCCTACAGCAAACGAGCTACCTCACTCCTGAGATGAACATCCTGTCTGGTTAAGGTTAGCTGCCAGCTGCTAGGCAACCTAGTGTCATGCGTTACTAACTTTACAAACATGTAAAGGACAGTTTTGTTGTGGAAAAAAAAGGGAAGGAAAAAATATACATGTATAGACAATAAAGTTAGGATAGATATCAGCTACTTTCTCTTAGTTCACTGACAATAGACAACAGTATGCAATGTATTAATTACTGTAAACATCCTACTAACCTGTTTTAAAACTATTTCATTGCTATTTTATCTTTTTCTCATTAAAATGAATAATTTTTTAAAAAAATCCCTTGCTCTAAATTACACTGTCATTTCTTTGTAGAAATGACTACAAAGTCATTTCTTTATTCTAAAAGCTTCCTAACCATCTTTAATTGATCAAGAGTTCCACACCAGCTAGCTTGTACAACTTCACCCCTTCCATTATTCAGATAACTAGCTGATCTTGACTGATTATTCCTTATCCTTACATTTTTTTTCACATATGGAATAAAACACCTCTCCTATTTGTTACAAACTGATTTTTTTAAGAAATACATTGAACTCGTTCAGGTCTTATTTTCTTTAAAATCTAAGTAAAATATTAGAAAAGATTTAAAATATATTTCTATATATACATACTGAAAGAAAATTGCAGAGAGGAATTATTTTTGTAAGACTTTATGAAAAAGAAATTAAGATATATTTATAGGAAGATATTTTGGACAATGAAAATAAATGATACTATAGCTTTGAAGAGATTTATCTGGATAGAGAAAATGTATCTCTGGGCATAAAATATAACCTTACACATGGTAATAGTTTATTATAACGAAAGGAAATTATGTTTTGCAAATTATGAGTGTGACTAACTTAGCTTACTTGCTTCTCTGTAACTATCCATGTAGCTATATCTGGTCTGTAACTGTAAAGATATGGCCAGTATGTTTCTTCTTAAAATTAATAGACAGAAGCACTGGAGATCTGGTTCAGTGGCACAAGGCCTTTCTGGCAAGCACAAGGTCTTGAGTTCAATTCCCAGTACTCCTCCCAAACACACACACACACACACACACACACACACACACACACACACCAACTTCATAGAGACTCTGTCTCAAAAAGACAAAAGACAAAAAAATTCATAAACAGAAATAATTGGTTGACTAGGCTCTCCAAGTTTCACATTTTTCATTTACCTTACAGAAAATGTCAGTGAATACCTATTCCAGATTTTAAAATAAAGATTTTATTATTTAAAATGAAGATTTTAAATAATAAAAAGTCAAATAAAAAAGATGCTATACAAATTTTCAAATAAAATTGGGAAGCTTCAGGTAATTATGCAACATGCATTTTTCTTTAATTTGTGCATTAGCAACCATTGTTCTACACTTATAAAAACAACATTTTCTGCCTGTTGGCACATTTAATCAAAATACAAGGTACTAGAATATAGCTAAAGCCAAAGGCTTCTCTGTTTTAGAAAATTGCCACTAGATTATGCATGTTCATTTATCTATTCTCATTTGATACATTTACATATTCGATTTACTTTTGCCCCTTTCCCTGAAGCAATACAAGTTGGCTAGGTGATTTTTTATTTTAAGTAAAAAGAGAAAGGGCTTGCAACGCATCAACCCTTGTTTTTACTTATAAGATGTGCTTGCTTAATAAACGAGAAATGCTAGGAGAGATGACAAGTTCAAACTGTGTGGAAATTTGACCAAATCAGAACTGCCGAGGTAAGGTGTGAAAAGGTGGACGAATGAATAAACTGGATGAACAATTTGAGCTGAGCACTTTGGGGATGCCACCTGCTAAATGCTGGAGCCCATAGAAGCATTCCTTGTGTGGTGAGTAAGAAAGGGGGATTGTGAAGAAGAATTAAGAATAGTAGATGAGTCCACTGGATGGAGACAGTTAACACCGGGAATACACTAAAGTTACCAAACTGAGGACAACTGTCTTGTTAGCACTTAATTAGGATGATAGGTATATCCCTGGTACCCTATCAGGCCTCTTTCTTACTTCTAAATTGTAAGAGTTGGGTTATTAGGCATGAGCTCTTTAATTACCTTTATAGTCACTTGTCCAATAAAACTGGTAAGAGTCATAGTGTCCTTCAGACTAAAAACATTAACTCTACCAGCGGTGCAAATGAGTAAGAGAGAGTGGACCCTGTTCACCTTTAATAGGGCATTTCAACCAGCCCCCTCATCAACTTGACAGCAGGCTTATTGCTGTGAACCCTGAAGATCCGTAACAATTACATGAATGCTAGGAAGGAAGACTTTACTTTTTGCCTCTTGTTTCCATTAGAAAGCAGTCTCACCAACCTGTGTGTAAATTACTCAGAAGACTTCTGGGAAAAGGATACCTGTCTAGATCTGGATTCAGGATTCAGTAACCAAAGTATAGTTCTCTCTTGCTTTCCCTTTTCCTTTCTAGATAGATAGATGATATTAATATAGATATAGATGTAAAATATGTGCATGCTTTCAATCAAAGTCATCAATTCTTTTGGTAATCAGCACTGTGGGTTTTACTAATTCTGAAATACTAGATCCAGAAAAGATAAGATTGAATCACCTAACTTATTCCAGAGCAAGTGCTCAATTCAAGTGAAATGGAAGATAATTTATGCTGAAACAAAAAAGGGAGCCCTCCATTCATATCACCATTGCTTTCATGGTTTTACCTTGACTATAAGTCAAGCACAAATAATATAAGCATCAGGTTTGCTGTGAGATGTTATAGGGAACTGAAATGAAGAAATAATTTCATGCCTTGGGAAAGCCAATATGGACTGACAGGAGCAGGGCAAACTTGGGAGTTCAGATTTGATCTGTGGCAAGATGGATTTGTTCCCTCGGGAGCTGATTCTCTTGCTGAACCCTCCTGCCAATCTGTGGCCAGGCTCCTAGATTCAGCTTTTTACTATTCCTATTTCTTGCAACCTTGGTGGGACTATATGTAAAGTTACAGCTGAGTCCTTTGCAATCATCTTGGCCCAGAAAAGCTGTTATGGCAAAAAAGGAAAATTCTAGGGAGCTAGAAGGAAGCTGAGAGCAATGTTTTCAACCTCATATTATTTCCCAGTGGATGAAAGAATGATGCCTATCATGCCACAAGGTAGTTGTTAATCAAACATTCAATCTTTTTTTTCATTTAACACTACTTTAATTCATTTAAGGATTCCAGAAAGTTTAGCTTCTAATATTTTGGTCATTTTTATACGTTTCTTGTAACTGTATTAAAGCCTTCCCCACAATTCTAAATAATGAAGCAATACTTTTTCATAGCATAAGAACAAAGTCCTAGCTTTTGCATTTTAAATTGTAATTCTAGATTCAGTTATTGAATTATATCATGCCTTTACTAAATCTGACGGTAAATTGTCTTCCTGTAAGTGTCAGCACATTCACCAATCAGGCTGCTGTCTATAATTCTACGTGGGAGACATTGTGTAGTGTGTGTGTGTGTGTGTGTGTGTGTGTGTGTGTGTGTGTGTATGTGTTGAGGATTAAAGTCAAGGCATCACACTAAGTTACATTCCCAGTCTTTTACATTTGCTTAAATTTTTTAGCTAGTTAACTACGTTTCTCAGGTTGTGCTTCAAACTGGCAGTCCTGATGCCTCCACCTCCTAGAAGATTCCAGGGGTGCACCACCAGACACAGCAGAGGCTATTATTTTAGGCCGGTCCCAGCCCAGGCATAGCATGGGTGAGACCCACTTCCACCCCTTTGGGACCCCCCTAACACTTCACAGCACCCCCCCACCCACAGAGTGAGATTTTCTGCTGAGTTCTAGGGACCCCCAGATCCAGTCCTAGCCCAGGCCCGGTGAATGTGTGGGAGAGCTTCCAACTATCCTGTGCCAGTAGGACCTGCTGGTCCCAGCCCAGGTACAGTGTGAGTGAGACCCTCTTCCACCCTCTTAGGACACCCCTAACATTCCACAGCACACCACCCCCACCCTGCCCACCCAGTGAGAATTTCTGCCACGTTCTGGAGACTCCCAGATCCAGTCCTAGCCCAGGGCTGGTGAGTGTGGGGGAGAGCTGCCTTGCCCCCCTACTCCACCTTGTCCCTTCCAGACTCAGCTCAGGCCTGGCATACAGGCCTGAGGTGAAACACTGCACCTGCAATCCCTGCAGAAAGTGTAGGGGACAGAACCATCCAGCTAGTCCATGAGCAGAACATCTTGCCACAGATTCACCCCCAAAGGCAGCAGCAGGAAGGAGCACAGCAGCCAGACCCAAGTCAGGCATAGCTGGATAAATCCAAACTTTGTAGATCTGAACCCGAATTTCATTAGGTGCTAAGGTTATAACTGCACCAAAGCCCTACAACAAAGGTCAGAAGACAGTGCTACACAAAATGACAACAAGAAGAAGCAAAATGCAATCTCAGAACCCAAGTTCACCCATAACAAGTGCAGAGAACATTAACACAGAACAAATTGGGAATCACACAGCTGAAAGCAATGAATCAATGGCTTCTGAAATAAAGAAACAGCTGTAGAAAGGTATAGAGGAACTCAGATTGGAAATGAAAAAAGAAATCCTTGAATTAATAACATCTGCAGTAAAGAATCAAATGCAGAAACATATGGAGAAAACCAAATGCTCACCCAGAACGAGTGCAGAGGACACTAGTTCACCTCAAATGTATGAATTAGTAGCATTGATAGTAAATAAGCAACAGCAGAAAGTCATAGAGGAACTCAGAGCAGAATTCTTTTCTACTAGCTCAGCTCAAATGTACAAATTAATAGCGTCAATAGTAAATAAGCAACAGCAGAAAGTTATAGAGGAACTCAGAGTGGAATTTTCTGAAATAAGAAGTCTCAGAACTCATAGCATCTGAAGTAAAGAACCAACTACAGAAACATAGGGAGGAAACCCAATCTGAAAAATTCCCACTGCAGTAAAAAATTCATAACTGCTTCTAAAGAAAAAATTGATAAAAAAAATAGAGGAGATTAGAAAAATGACGGATTCCTTGAATGAGCAATACAGGAAAGAAATAGATCACATGAAGCAGAGTCAAAGAGATATAGAGAAATTTAAAATCTCAATCACAAGCTTGCAAAGCCGTTTAAGTGAAAGTGAAGACAAAGTTTCAATTCTAGAAGATGCTGGTGCAGCTAGTGAAAAGGTAAGAAAGGATCTCTTAAGAACAACTAGGATGCAGGAAAAAATAATCCATCATCAGCAAGAAGATGCAAAGATGAACAATGTGAGACTAACAGGCATCAATGAGAAAGAAGGAGTCAATACAAATGACATTAAAAAAATGGGCAGAAGTAATAGCAGAAAACTTCCCAAATATGAGGAAACAATCTGACATTCAGGTAACTGAAGTATACAGAATGCCAAGTAACCTCAACCCAATAAAAAACACACCAAGACATATAATAGTCAAGATCCCAGAAATTCAGCACAAGAATAATCTACTGAAAGCCATTAGAGAAAAGAAGCAGATCACATTCAAAGGAAAACCCATCAGAATTACGGCTGACTTCTCTTCACAAACCATGCAGGCAAGAAGAGCACCGAGCAGAGTACTTCAAGTCCTCTATGAAAACAAATTCCAACCCAGACTACTATACCCTGCAAAACTCTCTTTCAAGTTTGATGGAGAAGTGAAATACTTTCATGACAAAGAACAGCTAAAGAATTTCATGATGACAAAGCCAACCCTACACAGGCTACTGAAAGATGTTCTAGAGAGGGACCAAAATGATCAGAACTCCACGAATGAGATCAGAAGCAACCAACTAAATAGGGAAGCAATTAAACACAGGAGAAAAAGGAGTAAATGACAACAGGTAAATAACATGTCAATCGTAAGTCAATACATCTCAATTGTAACCACCAATGTAAATGGACTCAATTCACCAATTAAGAGAAATAGACTGGCACAATGGATTAGGAAACAAAATCCAACACTATACTGTATACAAAAAACACATTTAACTCATGAACACATTCACAGGCTGAAACAAAGGATGGAACACAATATTACATGCCCCAGCACCTCATAAAAAAACATGGGTAGCAATCCTATTCTTAGACAGTCTCAACTTCAAGTCAAAAATGATCAAGCAAAATAAAGAAGGCCACTATATATTGGTTAGGGGAAAAATACAAGAGGAAAAAGTAACACGCATAAATATGTATGCATCAAACACAGGAGCACCCAACTATATAAAGAAAATCTTAATGGACATGAAAAATCTAGTATCCAAAACCACAATCTTAACAGGAGACCTTAACACCCCCTTATCCCAAAAAGATAGGTCAACCAGACAAAAAATCAGCAAAGAAATAACAGAACTGACTATCATTTTATTAGACAGATTGAGACAAATAACTTTCTTTTCTTTTATCAAATACCATTGTGGAAAAATACTGAGAAATCTTATATTTGATTAAAACAGTAAAACCTCAGTCCAAATGTTATGTTAGAATATCATTAAATGTAAATATATTAATAATTTTTCTAAGTTCAAGTTACTGTAAAATGTCACTGGAAAGATCTTTGAGTTCATAAACTATCCTATCTGATGGGAAGACTTGATATATCACCTATGAATCCTCATCCTATTGTAACTATAAGTAATCGAATTAATACTTGTTTTAGAGTGCAAAAGATACCCAGGGAATCTTCTTAGCCTGAAAGCAAGAAATATAATGGCAGATTTGGGTATGCTAACTGATCTAAATTCTCTAATTTTAGAACCCCTAGAGTCTGGGGAGACTGATGTTTCAATTCAGGGCTCCAAAGGCTACAAGAATTGCTGCACATCTCTGGCAGCACTGAGGCCAGCACCCACTCCCAGAACAACTGTGTGATTCGGGATGCTTAACAAAATAAAGAAGTTATCTCTTTTCCTCCTCCCAGACTGTTCAAATGAAAAGACTTTAATAAAATGAATAATTATGGAGTGGAGGTCAGGGTTAAAGGAACAAACAGGGCAATATTTAGCAACAAGAGGAAGGCATTACTATTAATTTGATTACAGAAGAAAAAGGAGGAAGTAATATTATCAGAAGAAAATGAAAACTGGAGTCACTAAAGAGAATCTTCCAGGCAAGGCTCATATTTCAGCTACTCCCCAAATTGTGGCACCAGAGCAGGGAGGGAGTGCAGATGAAATCCCTGATTGTCTCTCCTGCCCTTTCATCTCCTGCCAGGGCTTCTCATTGGTCAGTCTTATTCAGAATCCAGAACAGAAGTAGGTTCCAAGGATTAGCCTCCTGGGGCACAAAACAAGGCAGAGGAGAAAATAGAAGGGGGCATGGAAAGGGATAGATAAGAACCATCCAAACCAGCAAGAACCAGCAAGCTAACACACAAGCCGTATGTGTATGGAAAGTCTCCCTAGCTGTCTTCCCCAAACTCCTAGTGAGGTCTGACAGAAATCATTTCCTTCATCTATCTTTCTTCCTTTCTTTTCTTTCTTTCTTTCTTCCTTTCTTTTCTTTCTTTCTTTCTTTCTTTCTTTCTTTCTTTCTTTCTTTCTTTCTTTCTTTCTTCTTTCTCTCTCTCTCTCTCTTTCTTTTCTTTTCTATTTCTTTCTTTATTGTATTTTATGACAGGGTCTACAGGATCTACAGGGTCTCATTATGAAGATTGGATTCATACTGATCTATTTTTGTTGAGCCTCCCAAGAACTGGGATTACAGGAATGTGCCATGATGCCCAGTCTCAATCAAACCCCTGCCACTGCATCTGCCTAAGCATGTGCTTTAATCCGCTGAACTATTTGGCTGGCCCTCAACTTTCCTTAGAAAATATATGATGTTATTCTAAATGGTTCCAGCCTGCACACGCTCAGAGCAAATCGTCACAAAATGAGAATCAACAATACTTGAAGGTTTGAGTCAGAATCCTCAGAAACAGAAATAGTTGATTCACACAGCCTATCAGTGGCTGAAACATGGAGCCCAGAAGTTTAGGGAGCACTCACCAACCAAGCAGCTGGATAAAACCATTGGCCTACAAATCTTGGAAACAACCAAGATGCCCATCACCCGAGGAATGGTTGAGAAAGATGTGGTATTTTTACACAATGGAGTATTATTCAGCTATTA
>NW_004524589.1:19783126-19784887 GCF_000260255.1 Octodon degus
GTATTATTTGTTGAAACTGTACTTTCGATTTGATTTGAAACTGTCTCATTGCTATATGTTTATCAATAAAACTTTGAAAAGAAAAAAAAAACCATTGGCCTAATGTTATATAGTGATCTACTGAAACCCAGAACAATATTTGATTTTTTAGAAATAAGCTATTTTAATAAAACAAAACCAAGCTTATAGTCATTATTTCTAAAAATAAAATTTGACATTTTGACCTTAACATCTGCATTTAATAATATCTTCTTACCAAAATACAGATGATAGATCAATATAATTACAATATTCCTTTTACAGAATACAGTATGTTCAGTTTACACTTACTTTAATATTCTAGTTGGTCATTAAGTACTCAATACTTCAATATTATGCATAACAAAATTCTTACAATTAACAAAAACATTTTGATCTGGAATTATCAGCATACAAGTTCATTTAAAAATATCCATGTGTAAGGACTGAGGGACAGCACTACATATAATAATTTTATATGTGCAGTTACATCAAAATAACTATAATATGTGATTAATTGGTTTATATTCCTAACAGAAAATAAATGAGTGGATCACAAGATATCTTGTCAGTATTCTAATTACCAATTTAAAGGTGATTTTCATAAGTTCTGAGTGACTCTTTCCTTAACAAAACCCAAAAGGATAGTGTAAGTGTACATATGTACAAAATTTAAAATAAAGTAGAGTTTGCTTGCATTTTTCCATTTTTCTCTCTTTACCTTGCTTCCAAATTTGTCATTTCTCCTTCTACCTAGATCCCCCAGGGGATCATATAGTCACCTGCCTACCTTGGCCCATTCCCAACTGAAACAACCAGCACCAGTCAAAATTTTCTTTTCTTTGTATCTTCCTTATACTGCACCTAACAGATGTACCGTCACATCATTATTTTTCCATTTATGTATTTCATACAGGGTCTCACTAATCAGCTCAGACTCATGGTGATCCTCCTGTTTTCAGCTTCCCTAGCGCTGGGTTTATAGGCATGTGCCACCATGCCCTGTTTCAATCGCTGTCTCAGCACAGCCCTGGGGGTTGGGGATGCAGGACTGGGGATGGAACCTTGTTCCCTGCACTTGTCAAAGCAAGCATTTGGTTCACTGAGCTATCTCTCCAACCCAGTCACATCATTTTTATTGCTCCCATCCACTGGCATCTGGGGCCCAGCAGCTTCAAGAGCCAACATGCCTCTCCATGAGCACATAGGAGAAGTAACCACAGCACTGCCTCCACTTTTCTCACTGTCCTTCCTCCTGTTTGCCCCAGGCCCAAAGGAGCAGAGCTGAGCAATTGCCTCCTGTGCCCAGCCAGTTCTCACATTCTATGCATTCTTCACAAATTTCTAATTTAAAATAATTATAAAGAATTTCATTTCTTCTATTTCATGTCAAATGTAGAGTTTCTAGAAAGTTATTGCTCACATTAAAATGATTTTGCTCTTCAATTTTCCCTCAAGAGTCTCTCTGGGAGGCTGTTATAACAGCGGTATTGGAGCTGTCTACCTCTACCAGTGCCTCTCATTCTGGGATGATCAATGGCACAATCTAAGGTAGGTTCTGTCCTCACAAATCCTGAGTGAATGGTGCTGGCAAAAGCATTTTTATAAGCTCACCAGGCCCCAAGTTAGTCCAATGTATGTTCAAGGTCAAGAACTACTGCTATAGGGGCTGGAGAGATGGCTCAGTGGTCTAAGGTACCTACTTAGAACAAGCTTGGCAAAGCATCAGGGACCGCGGTTCAA
>NW_004524589.1:19784987-19804469 GCF_000260255.1 Octodon degus
TGGTGGGCTGAGCTGGCCACACACACACACCACTCTCTCTCTCTCTCTCTCTCTCTCTCTCTCTCTCTCTCTCTCTCAAATAAATAAATAAATAAATAAAAGAACTACTGCTATAGGCTGAGGAGGTATCTCCAGCCCTTTTTGCAAAGCACAATGAGTTATAAGACTGCCAAAAATGGGAAGAAGAACAAGACGTGGAGAGAAGTGAAAAGTACAATGAAGGGATGTGGATAGAAAGGGAGATTGAGAAATGTTGTGCACATGTACCAACTCTGCACAATGAATGTAATCATTATGTACTAATAAAAAAGCACGCATGAGCCGACAAGATAGCTCAGTGGTCTAAAGTGCCTCATTAGGCAAGCTTAGGCAAGCACAGAGACCACTGTTTGATCCCCAGCACCACATGAAGCACCAGCCCTGCCCTCAGGGTGGGCTGAGCTGGCCACAAAAATAAAACAAAAAACCTAAAAAATAAATGCATGCATGAGATTATTGTGACTTCCTCTGTTCTTGGCATACGGTATGTGCACAGCTGAGGAGCTTCCCTATACTTGTGCGTTTTTCTAGAGTGCCCTCTTAAAATAGCCCTGAGGTTGTAAAGTGTCTTTAGATGAAGCCATAATTTGTTCTTCATCAGGGTTATTAGCCATATTTTTTGGTCTGAAACACCTATACTAGCTAATAACACACAAGATCTAACCACTGGAAAGAAAAATCCTTTAGGAGTAACATAAAGCTCAATAGAAAGAACAAGAAGGTTGTTCATAAAGATAAGAGATAGCTACAAAAAAAATCAAGTTTGTTTGATTCTGATCCCTTTGTCAGTCTCTTCAATGGAGCCAAAACTGTTTACCGTACATAGAAATAGTTCCTCAGCAGTCAGTTTTTTTCTCAAACGTTCCTCCTTCACTGAATCAGAAATGATCACTAATGGAAGCATTTTTAAATTTCCATTTAAGGACTATCAGAAAACTGCTTCTCATATCTTTTCCACCTGCCTGATAAATCCACTGTCATCCCTTAGAGGCCAGGTTCAACCCATTTCTTGCTATAAATCTTCCCAGATCTTCTTAGGTACAATTTCTTCTTTCTCTCTCCTCTTACAATTTTTTTCACTTGGAAGCACAATATAATTTATTGCTAGACATATGTAAGTGTGTGATCATCTCTAATTAACCATGAACCCAGAAAACAGAGATAAGAATTGTTCATTTGTGTGCCATCCGCTCCATATGGAATAATACCTGACCCATGGGGAGGGCTGCATAATGGTTATGGAGCTTAAGAGTGTGATGATATTTATTTTACACATTGTTCTTTATTAGACAAATGCATCCCTAAAATATAACTGTATGTGTGATATCTTGCAACATTAGCCACAGGACATGTAGTAAATATGGGTGCAAGTACACGATGCTCATTACAGAAACATCAAAACAAGGTAGGAAGCCACTAGTGACAGTACCACAGTCTTACACATGTTAAATACTTTAGAAATAATTACTATAATAAAAATGACACTTTACTGGCAAAAAAGTCCCAAACTTTGCCTAAATGGGTGACTGCAAGTCATTGTGAAGTGGTGGAAAAAGGGTTTTCTGAACGAGGAGGAAATGTTGCAATAGCAGATGTGGAGGGGTCTCGCTCCTAACAAACCAAGGTCTATGAGCTGGACATGTGGGGTGTATGGGTTGAATTTGTGTACTCTTGTGCTGCTAGTCCCAGCTGGCTGTCATGTTCTATGTTTACCTTGTGTTTCTAAGGATAAAATTGCACATAAACGAATGTGAACTTCACATCAGGTTCAGAATATTCTCTGTCAACTATTTTGGATCAAATGCATATTTTCAAAGTTAAATGTTATAGCAGAAATGCACTTGCCCGACTATATAAATAGTGTGAAATACTCTGGCTTAGGATTCAAAAATAAGCAGCAAACTTTACTCAAAAGCATATTCTTTAGTGCTTCCAAAGAAAGCTAAAGTAAAATGACAGCATGAGATTTCAAGCCAAAACTAAAGCTTATGATTTCTTTTTAGGACGTAATTATTGTTGGCAAATTTCTTAGGCTTACTCCATTTATCTTTTACATTCTCTAAAATGGGGACAACATATTGTGTCTTTACCAGACAGGTGCAATGCGCGGACCTTCCACAGACCATTGAAGATGAAAGCCATTCTGACAAGCTCTAAGAAATGAGCTTTTATAAAACTTCATAACAGAGTTCTAGTCTTTGCATATCAAAGCTGAGCTATGTCAACATATCTGTTTGTAATGTCTGTAAAGAACTTAATAGTTGAGAGAAAGTCAACAATTCTATACAATGTACACAGGTCCAGTGGTACATTACTCAAAGACAAATCATTTCTAGTCAATTTGTTCATGTCCAGGAATGGCCAGCTGTTTCTTCAGTGTAATCCCCAACTTGCTTCTACAGCACCAATAAAACCAACAGGAAGGAAAGTGGCATTGTGTACGGCTGGCGGTATGTTTGTTTAACACTTTTCCCATCTTGAGTTTCTATTGTTTCTGACTCTGTTTTTGGTTTTTGTTTTTTTTTCCTCATTTTTTTAGAGTATATTAAAAGTAATGTGGCTGGCAGAAAAAAACAAATAATTAAAAGATAAATATATTTAAAAGATGATTTAAGGAGAGACATGAAATATAACACTAAAAACTCTCTATCTGGGAAAGATAATAAGTAAAGGATCTGAAATTTGCATCAAGTAAGATTTTCACATTGCATTTGCTTCTCTGAACTAAGACCTGGCTCACTCCTGCAACCTCCCTTCTCCCATCAGTCCCTAACTATGACACCACTTTTACTTCCAGTGTTTCTTACTGTAGTTGTCTAAGGGGCAACTCTCCATTCTCTGATGAAGTGGTAATTCTTCTGCTCATGGAAGTCCATCTGATCTTTTGAGACTGACAAAACTGGGGGGAAGAAGAACAAAAGCCTCTCCCCCTCCTCCTCCTTGACTTCCACTGACCCTCTGAAACTGATTCCATATTAACTTTGAGACTTCGGAGTCCCAAACAGTCTCCTGCTTTTCTACTTTCCCACTGTCTGAAGGAATTTGAACCAGCAGGTGGTCATAACAGTCACATGGTCTAGCCTAACTACAACAGGGACTTGGGAATGTAGGCTTCCTGAGAAGCCTATGAAGACAGGATCAAGAAGATTGGAAAAATAACTGCCTGTCAAAATATTTTCAGGCTATTTAATTGTCCTATTTGTGGTACAATTAACATAACCAGTTCCTGATTTCTCATTTTATAAGAATCATGAAGGAAAGGAAGCTCTATGATTAATTTGACCAAAGGCCCAAGCTTAAACAGAAATTATTCATTAATTCCCTCCTTTACCCTAATGCACTCTCATGACAATGGGTCCTAAGTCCTAAAATCATAATGTACTTTCGTAAAATAAGAAAATATTTAAACATTTAAAAATTCTAATCGTGCTTCTTTAACAGTTACCTTCAACTGAATGCATTAATGGCTACCTTTGAATTATGTATCAATAACAGAACAGTAAGCATTTTCTGAGCTAGCAACACTTCAGACAAAATATATCTTTAAAGTTTCAATTATAAATTTCTTCTTAATGGAGCTTTATAACACCAATTGCTTCATACAAGTAGCTGGTCATTTAGTGATCATTACTGCTTACTTTATGCATATTGGTCAATGAAATGTCTTGAAGCATCTTGCTTCCTGGGTGGTAAAAAAAATCACAGATTGAGACTGTACTTTAATAATAAGTTTTCCTTTTAAGATAAGTGTGAAAGAGGCAACTTCATTTTCTTTCACCCTACTGTGGGAATGAACTGGTGCTCCTCCAAAATGACTTGAGGCAAAAGACATTAAGGGCTCTTCTATTTTCAGAAGGAAGTGGAGAGCCACATGAATACCACATGAGACTAGCCAGTCATTTCCTGAGATGCCGGTTTGGATTTGTAAGTAATAAAATGGGAAATAACTGTACTTTTTTCATGCATTAGGACTCATAAGTCTATTTATCTATTAAAGTATTTTGGTTTTGTCTACCAGCTACAAGTAGGTCCTTTCCTACCTGAAAGGCATGAAGTCCTGTGTTCCGTTTTATTCCACTATGGAAGATCATTTGCTAAGCGTCACCCACTCCCTATTTCTGCAATGCATATATGTTCATTCCTCGCTACACAGAGTTACAAGTTCTACATTAGTTCTTAAAAGCTTATGCCTTTCAAAGTTAAAGCCTATAGCAATGATAGCCTCTAGAAATCATTTAAATATATATTAATGATAGAGTATAGTAATTATTGAGTCTATAGTAATGATAAAATAGTTACACAATGCTTTGAAATGTTATAACTACTCTTCTCAAAAATTCTTCTCTTCCCGTATGATAGGTAGCATACTGAGGAGCAAAATAGTTCAGTGATTTTTCCAAAGCCACAAATTGAATTTATTGGGCCTGGCATTTGAAAGTGGTGGTCTGATTACAAAGTCTCATGTTTACAATGCTATACGCCTTTATATGTTATAGCTAAAATACCACATCAACCTTATCAAAAAATATGTAGCTTCTTTTGTTGATAATTGAGGTTTTCAATTATAGTTCCAAAACAGATCAAATTGCTTTTGTTTCAAAATCTACCTACGCTTACCCCTTCTTGCAAATGCTCTAATTGTATAGCTCTTGTTTTCCCTGCACTTTAGTTGATTTTTGGTGATTAAAGAGAACTGTTCATCTGCAACAAAAGCAAAACATTTCTGCCGATAGCAAAAAGTGACAGCTGAAACAGCATTTAAAGTACATCTTGAATAAATGTTCAAAAGCATGGCCTTAGGGCAATTTCCTGTTTTACTGGAAAATCTACTTTGCTAGTGTCTGATAAAATTGTATGAACAGTGGAAGCTTAATTCTCTAAGGCATGTTCTATGAAGCATTTGACAGCTTATCTGATGAAATCCACTCTACTACCAGTTCAGAGAGACCGTGTGTCCCTCATGGAGGAAACCTTGTCTGAATAGCTCTTTTAGCCTTGGGGCTGATGTTATTAGTTCTTAAATGAACTGATTAGTGTTTCGTTGACTTATTTCCAAGCAACTGTACTTATGCTTGACATGTCAAAGGTTTTCCATTTTGTATAATCAATCTGCTGATGAAAATGACTTGCTGGTATATGGAAATATTATTAGAGCTATTTAATACTTGGAGCCATCCAGGTGATTCAATAAATTTAGACAAAATTAAATCATTACTCACATAATATTGGACAAAGTGTCATTTAAGTTCACAGTTAAATGTTCCACTTTCTGTAAACTCGAGCAGGAAAAAGCTACCATTCATAAGTGGAATGCCAAGTGGCTCATGCCGTGTGCTTCATGCCAGGAAGTGGTAAAGGGTATGAGAAAAATAATTGTACTATCTAAAATACTCCTGACCGTATAGACTAACAATATATTAACATGAATAACTCTTCAAATTGAAGTACAAACTGTAAGATTTTCTACCAAAGATCCAAAAATTTGTGTCATGTCTCACAGCTTCTTCCGAACTTTGCTCACTGTCAAAATTTATGGTTAATACTCAAGTGAAATAAATCAGATCCACATGTGCAAACACATTGTCTCCTTAGTGTGAGAACCTGAAAGAAAAGGAATCTGAGGGGTACAATAGATACTGAGAAAAAGGAATGAACCTGTTCAAAAGGAAGGAATTGCTAAGTTGAGGAGCACAGGACACAGCATGGGGGAGAGCTATATCTATGTATGTAAGCAGGATGCTTTGGACCACTCTACTGTGGAGTTCTTCTGGCCCATGGAAAGAAAAAGTTAATGCTTAATTTGTTTTGTCTCCTTTTTTCAATTCTTTGATCTTTTTTCTCTTCGTAATTTCTTAACATATTTCTTTTTTTCTTTCTTCTTCCAATTTTGCATACACATATCTGGTAATATAAACAACTAATCTGAAGACAACACTATGCAATACAACAAATACTATGAAATTCTTATTAGTTTGTTTAGTGAAATTCTGTATCATTTGTAATTTTTCTGTTTTAGTACTGTTTTGTAGTCTCTTTTAAAAGTATATATATATAAAAGTGTATATATATATATATATATATATACAAAAACTGCTTATGATTAAATATTTAATTAATGTCAGGCTTCCGACACTCCAGGTAGTTGCTAGAGGTTATGAGGGTATATATTGGTGGGAGTAGAGGGATCTACCATTCCCTTTACACCAAGTACAGATCAGCCTGCTTAAAGAAAACAGTGTTTATGTTCTGATATAAATGTGATCTCTCCAAAATGATTTAAAATATATCCTTTGGGATAAGCTATCTTAGAACCAAGCTGGAAAACCAAACAGCATTTATGGGTTCCCATAAAATTATTTTGGGAATTTTCCATAGAGTTATGTTCCGAGTCTCCATTGTTTTTATTCATTAAATTTCACAGTGCAATCATATTAAAAGGAAAATGTTGACTATATTTACCACAAAGATATTGTGGAGAATACTATTCTTTATATCATACAGTGTTTTTTTGTGAGAAAAACTAAGGATGTCTCTGTAGGGTACTCGAAATTGTTCCTCTTGTAAGTGATTGATGGGGGGCCTGTGGATACTGGAGAGTGTTATTGATCAGCGTAGAGCTAGCAGCTCACCACTAGAAAGAGCAAGAGTTTCTTGGATTTGGGTTACTCATCTCATTGCTGGCCTCGTGCTACACTTTTAAGCTCATCTACTCTTGGGACACTTTTTCTCTGCCACTTATTTGACCATGAATAGTATCCAGCTACAGAGTGTGCTTTGTTGAACCATGTGGAACTTCTCTAAAGCATGTCAGGGAATGCACGACTCACTGATTAAATGCCTTAGGATTAAGTTCATTCATGCTTCACACTCCAAGGTGATGAAAAATGATGAAGAGGAGAAAGAGGATTTAGATTCTGAGGATCCTAAAGATCTGACAAAGCCAGTGCCCTACACAATTCCTGTTTGCTGGCTCTGCATTGCAAAAGAAGTTACTTAACTTGACGGGGTCTCTCTTCTTATATTCCTTAAATAAGAAAGACAATATCTCATATATTTTGTGAATATTGGATGAGAACATTCACTGATTTATTTACCCAGTAGAGTAACTATTGACTGTTATATGCTAATTGCTTTGCCTGGTGGGGACAGAACAGAAAGCAGCGCCAAGAAAATCACAAAGGTCTTTCAAAGTGTGTATTTCATGGTGGGGATAGGAAATAACTAAGTAAGATATTAAATAAATAAGATGATTTCAGATCAGTTTAATAGTCAGGTTCAGAGCCTGCACCTTTTCTGCCCCTGTAGTTCAGGCGGATTTCTGGCCACTGAGCTGGAATTATCCATTCAGCCTGCAGCAGTCAGTGTACCTTCTCTAGACTTTAGCTCAACTGGGCATCATGAGACAGAGACAGAAGTTGTTCTGGGCTCTGAGCTCAGCTCCTCTCTAAGTGGCTCCAGATGTATTGCTCTCCTGCAGGAAGGCCCACTCTATAGCTCTCACCTGCTAGGACATCCCACAGTGTCCACAGCACCATTGCACCACTGCATCTTAGTGGAGGCCTCTGGGGAAACCAGAAGTCACTGTGCATCCACAGGTTTGAACTGGTCCTCCTGTACAGTGAGTCCTGATTCAGCAAGCAGGTGCCACCCTCCACCTCCTTCTTCCTTGAGGTTTATCTCTTTTGCTCTCTCTGTGGGATTCAGTTCATACTCAGAGCCTTCCTGGGCCCAAAGGACCCACTTTCCTCCTTCTCTTCCTCATGTTGTTATCACTCTCCACTTTTATAACATTGACTTGTTTAGATTCTACCTGAGTAAGATCATGCAGTACTTGATTTTTAGATCCTGGTTTTCACTTAACATAACGCTCTCTAGATTTATCCATGTTGCTGCAAATGACAGCATTTCATCCTTTTTTCAGGCTGAATACTATACCTTTGTGTGTACATTGTCTTTACCCATTCACTCACTGATAGATGCTTACATTGATTCCAGATGAGAATAGACAAAACAGCAGCAATTGAAGTGTTACTGTGTGTAAATGGTCACACTTCATGCACCAGAAGTTTGTCTCTTCCTACAGTCCCAGGAACTTCTCAGTAAAGTACACTCCTATCACTTCCCTAAAAGTGTCTCAGACAGGCAAAAAAGTTCTGTTGCTGGTATTTCGTAAAATCTAATTCTCTGCACCTCAGTTCTTTTCACTAACACTCACAGCACATAACCTTATGAGAAAAACAACAGCATTCTTCTCAATTCCTAGAGTAGACAAAAATGTGAGAAGGAACTTATTTATCTTCCACTCTAGGAAAAAATTATAGATAGCAAGTATTAGAGACAGGATTAAAAATTAAAAATGAAAAGGACTCTCTTCTCCTGGGACTTTCTGACACTTACATGAGTTTCTGAGATAAGGACCATGTGACAATTGTTAGATACTTGAGTCTGTGTTGTTTCTTCCTTGTTGTTATTGTTCATTTTATGTAGAAAAATGGCAGTCAGAGTGGCCCTTAATATATATAGTATTTATCATTCTCTTCTAAAACTTTAGGATGTTCACATGGAGGACATAAAGCTGATTCATCATGGGATTGCAAAAATAAGAAAACCCTTCTTGATTGTTTTTCTTTATAGAGTTGGGTGTATTTGCCTTGGCTATTCAAATTTATTGATAATACATAAAAAACAAACGAGTACTACTTCATGCAATCCAGAATACCACATATATTTGTTTGACTCCAATAAAACAGTGAGAACCTAACATAAGCAAGTGCATGTTTGTGAAAGGACACAATTTGTAAAACCTCGAAAGAGTCCCTTAAGTTATAAGTTGTGGGACTGAAAAATAGAGCAGGTGATTTTTAAAGCATAATGTACTTTACAAACATAAATCTTTCTAAAAAACATTATTTATAACAAAACCCAGCATTTTCCATTTAGATTTCCCCATAACTTAACTTAATATGAGTTTCAAGACTTGGTCACACAGATGAGTTTCTGTGCTCTTCAAAGAACAAATGAGAAGGAAAAGACATTAGGCAGCTCATAAATTTCTCTCATCCACTCTGTTTCCTAGTCAAGAACATTGATTCCCAGCTCAGAGTAGAAGTTTCTAGAACTTCAGGCTTCTTTCATTTAAATACAACTCCAAATGACTGCATATAACTTGTATCATTCAGTTTTCCTGCAGTCTTCCCATCGTAGGCTTGAAATATCTCCAACAGATTAAACCAAACATGTACTGCACACACATGAGCAACATTCAACACATAAACAGATGCCTCTGAAATACACATAGCACTTGCAGGCTCCCCAGGGACATGACAGGAAACCTGCTTGGTTCCAGAGGCAGAAGAAGAATGCATCTCTAATCCTGTGGGTCCTACCTTTTTCTGTGCTGCTCAGTGAGCCTAACGCAAAGTGTGCTTCCTTCCTCTGCACAGGGAAGAAACTGAGTGTAAAAAACACAAGTGAGGCAAAGTAGGGGCTGATAGCTGGTCCGAGGGATGCTTTGAAGGACATACCTTGTCTCTACAGATCCATGTCCCTTCACAAAGCAACAGAGGCAGCCTAACTCATCGCTCTTCCAGAGTAATTGCTTCCACAGTGCTCCAAGAGTCAGCATCCTGGAAGTGCCTTGCTTTGACACTGGGCACCAAAGTTCCCCTCTCTCCTGATCACTGCCATGGAGGAAGAGTGCTGTGCCACAGACCAGCTGTCAGGAAGTATTGCAGGGGGGTGAGGGAACGATATGGGGCGGACAAGGTAGATCAGGCACAGGAGCACACAAGCACAGGAGCTCAGCCACTCCAGAAGTTGAAAAGTCAGATTTCCCAGCTTAAAAGATGCTAATGAAAAGGAAAGGAGTTTTTTGGGTCTTCTAAGTAAAGTATCATGTCATCTGCAAATAAAGATAATTTAACTTCTTCTTTGCCTATTCTTATTCCTTTTATTTCTTTCTCTTGTCTAATGGCTATAGCTAATGATTCCAGAACTATATTGAATAGGAGTGGTGAGAGAGGACATCCTTGTCTTGTACCCGATCTAAGAGTAAAAGATTTCAGTTTGTGTATTCAAAGTGGTTGGGATAGATATATAGTTGCATTCTCTTAATGAATAGAATGATTTGTTCTAATGGTGTTCATAAGTAGGATCACAAGTCTGCATCTTGTACAGCAATTAACCACTAAGAAGAATATATGCAGTATATTATTTGTTGAAACTGTACTTTCGATTTGATTTGAAACTGTCTCATTGCTATATGTTTATCAATAAAACTTTGAAAAGAAAAAAAAAAAGAAAAGGAAAGGAGTAGGAAAAGGGTCTGTGGAAGAGCCACTAGTTAAAATTCTTAGAAGTTTCCACAAATGGCTTCTTTTATGTTTGACTCACCACTAACTGCTAAAAAAGAACAGAAGGCATTTGCCCTGCCTGCTACCAGGTGGAAGCTGCAGCAGCCAGGGGTGAGAGAGAAGGTTTCCTGGAAGAAAAGTTATAGTGAAAAATTACCTGGCACTGCCATCCTCCACTGAAGCTATCAGTTTGAAAATTAAAACTTTTATTTCCCTTTAAAGCAAGTATTATTTGTAAAATCAGAAAATAAAGGTAAATAACAGGCAATCAGGGGAGAGAATATATAGGGAGGAGAGAGAGTGAGACAGGTTATCTTTAACAAGAAAATAAAATAGAGAATAAGTAGCTCTTGCAAAGGAATGACTTCCAAGCACAGTGACTGCCAACCTTACCCACCTTCAATGCATGGCTTCACCCCAGGCTAAAAAGTGACAGGGCTGGCTTGCCATGCACTGAAAATCCCAAAACTATGAGCTGGAGTTAAACTTCTCTTTGTAAGTTTATTATCTGGGGTATTTGTTACAGTAATGGAAAGCTGTCTAACGCACTCACATGCCAAAAGTGAAGTATCAATTAGTTCTTCAGCATAAAAGGAACATAAGAAAATAGAGGTTCCCCTCTTCAGTATGACATCAATGTTCAGCAACTTCTGGAAATATCTGTTACTATTGCTACTTTATATGCAAAGTAAAAACCAAAGAAACCAAAATTCAAGAAATTCAGTTAGCTAACATAGCACAACTGGAGCAAGAATATGAACTCAGGCAGCCCTGGAGACCATCTCTTTATCCCACACTCTGCGGACCCGAGCGCCTGATCTCAGTCCATCTCCCCTCCAGCTCCATTTAATTTATGAACTCAAGCTTCAGGTTATCTCACCAACACACCAAAACCTGGAAATTCAGGCTACTTTAATCAACATAAGTACATTGTTCAGCCTAAGAAGAGCATGGGGGATTGCGCTCAATGTGTTTCTTAGTTGCTAAACTGCAAAATAATGTCAATTTACTCAATCCAGTGCCACCACCACCCTTCAGTCGCTTCTGTCCAAGAGTCTAGTGGTTCCATCTTGGTAAATCCTGCTGGCCACCATGGCATTCCCTGGGGCTTTTGTCATTTTGTTTATTTTCTCTCCTCCTCTAGGATGAAAGCTCTGTATCAGCAAGGATTTTGCTGCCTTTGTTCTCAGTGGTATTTCTGGTGATACCTGTAGAACACAGTACTCAGCCAGACATATATGAGGCCCCACCAAATATTTGTCCAGTGAACAGATGAATCAGTGAGTCAGTGTAGGAGAATGCAATTAGGAAAGGGAAGGGAGTAAGAGATAGCGTTGCTGACGGATCAGGGTAAATGACATCGAGTACTTGAGCCCTTAGGAGTAGTTTGGATTCTACTCTGAAGACAACAGGACAGTTAAGTGAAACCCTAGAGAGTAGACGTAGCCTGGCTGATGTTTGAAAAGGAGCTGTCTGTGTTGTGGGGTGAATCAATTTCAGATAATTTCTCAGAAGCTTATGTATCAATCAGATTTTAATAAGTCAACGAATCACTTAAGACATCATACAGTTTTATAAAATACAGAGTCCATGAGCAATGAAGATTTTCCTAGAAAGGTGAAATAACAGCTAAAATGATTCCTACGATAAGCCAAGTAAACTGAAACAAAAACATCCTAATAAAGAAGGAGAAAATTATTTCTCATTTTCATCGCTGTAATCCTACGGACCTAGAATTTTTTATCGTTTGTTTGAACAGAAAAATTAATTTATTTTCAGAATTTTAAAATCTACTTTCACCTTAATTAGGTGAAAAATGACCTATGGGTCGTCCTGTGGAAAGGCCGCGCGAAGGAGCCAAGGGAAGGTCCTTCCCACGCCGGACTCATTTAAGCTGATGTTCTCTCTCCGGGTCCATTTAACGTCCTCTTTCCAGAGTAAGAATGAAGGGATATAACTGATTAATAAATCTAAGACAGACATTGAGTGACACTAAAAAAAAATCTAAAAGTACGTATTTTCTCTCTGGATGCCCACAATGAGCAGCCATATTTTGTGATATTCCACAATCTTCAAATGGAATCAAGGCGTTTAAGCAGCAGCGGAGGCAGTCCCTGCCAGTTCTGATGTAGTTTTTCTTATCCGGAACGTCTGTGAAATAAAGAGAGCCTTTCAAAGCCGAGGCCCTGAGAAACGGAGGCAAAACACCCCTAACTGCGAATGGAAACTCAGCCAGCCAGTAAAAAGAGGCTTCATATTCCAGGTCCCTGCCTGCGGCAGCACAAGTGATATTTTCTTTAAAAATGTTTATATGAAGAGGACGGATTCAATTAAGAAGATGGAGGGAACTAGCTCTGATCCCACAGCGCTGCACACAGAAACACAAAACAGATGAGTTTATTTGCTATCAGTCATATTTCAGGGAAACATGGGTGGGTTTCCAGCAGACTCCGTGTACACTCACCAGCTCACTGCGAAGATGGCACCTCCTTCTACGGGTGCAAATGCACAACTGGCCACATGGGCGTGGCAGGCGTGGCATAAAAAGATGAATTTGATGGTGACAGTGCTTCTAGTTCTGCTCAAGGACAGAGTAGGACACAGCAGAGAAGAGGAGACGCAAGCTTAAGTGAAGAAAAAAATTAAAAAGGAAATCTGGTTTTTAAAAGTCTTTTCTCCTTCTCAACTGAACCTCAGTAGTCACAACGTTAAAATTTACTGCATTGATAGTAAGGATTGAATGACAGGAAATTTGTTCTACTACTTGAAAAAGTTCTTTACTATTGGAAGTTCATTAAAAGTTAGTAATGAATAGTAACTGGAAAGGAGGAGCAGAAAGATAGGAAGAAGCAAAGAAAGGAAAGAAAAAGTCTTATTTATTATTAAAGGTCTGATTTCTGATACCGTAACAAGAAGCAAACAGGTGAAACTCAAAGTTCACGGATTCCTGCGCTGCTCATTGTGTAAACGTCTGGGCTTAATTCCTAACTCAGAAGCAGTCTCTTTATCACCAAGACAGCTCCTTAATCAGAGTAGAAACTTTCAAGTGCGCATCTCAAGTACAGCTTGGCAAACTGGCCCGGGGTTCCAGTTCCCCCTGGATGCACGAGAACGCAGGCAGGATCAGCGCCTGCAGGTGCGGGCCAGCGGAGGCCTCCCTCAGCCCGGCCCTGCGCACCCGCCCACGCCCTGGCTCCTGCTCGCCCTAGCCCTGCCTGCCAGCTGGCACCTCGCGAGTGAGTAGAGCTGTGGCCTTCCCCTCCGGAAGCCTTACACTTCTCCGACTGTTGCACACACTGCCTAGGAAATGACCAGTGGGAACTTTAGACCTCGGTAAGAAAAAGAAAATCCCCTTTTCCTGGACCTGGAAATAAACATTGCTGAAATCACTGTAACTGTTCATATTGTTTAAAGAGGATTGGATGCTGAAACCTTCCAGCAGGCAGAATCAGTCGGCACTGCTTTTAAACACAGGCGAGTCCACTCTGTCACAGTGCACCTGGGAGCTTCTCATAGTGACAATCCCGCCCAGATGGGGCAAGACAGAAGAGGAATTCTACCTGATGGAGCATTGCCTTGTCAGGAGGGTTAGGGTGTTCAGATGGTCTAAGGAGCAGGAGGCTGGCCTAGCAGAGGCACTGGCAGACCTTGCAGGTCACTTGGGGCCCGCACAGAGACGCACGGCCAGAAGAAAGGAAGATTAGAATGCCCACATAAGACACCTGATACGCTGAATCTGAGAAAACAATCCAGCTAACCTGCCTGGCTTAAATAAATCCATGTATTTCCTATATCCCTCAAACCTCAGATTTAGAAGCAAGGGTAAAACGATACCAATCAGTAGGAACACAGAGTTGTCAATGAGATGACCACAGACAATATATGTCAGTAACATTTTAGAGGATGGAGAAGCCAACAAATTACAGCAGGCTCAGCAGAGCCCAAAAAGTTAATTGATAAGGCCAAATCCTACTTTCTCACCCAGTGTGGATCCACTTCTCTGATCAAGCCTGGCTGGTACATCTACACAACCAATTATATTGAAATCAACTAAAATAAATTTAATATATTTAAAATTATTAGCCAACATCTATATCTAAACAGGTCTTTTCAAGATAATTTATTTCTCTAAAATCAATAAAATGTTACTGCATATGAAATGTTCATTTGCACAATATAAACTTTTCACAAAACTTGTATAAAAATGAAAAGATTTAGTTGTTTGGGGGGAGGAACTTCTCAAAAAGTGTGGGCAAGCTTCATGGTATGAAAGTACCTACTCTAATACTAGAACTGTGTTGCTGGGTTTCCCATTTGCCCCTGGGGAACCCGCAGACCCCCGACTTCAAAGTCAATGTATGGGTTTGGAAAGAGGTTTCGGTGAGATATGGGTCCTCACTGATGGATGTACCTAAGGACCTGATTGACATGAGGCACTTTGCTGGATGTGAAGCACTTCCATGAGCAGTGAAAACCTACTCATTGCTTCATTTATCCATTCAGTCTTTCATCCCAAAATATTTGCTGGGCACATTCGCAAAGTAGTAAGCAAGAGAAGGCTACAGCCGTGGAAGTTGTTGGTGATGATGTGAATGGATGATTATAAGTAAGTATAAATCTGCAGTCATAAGTGCTATGAAGACAATAAAACAGGTTATTGAGTAAAAAATGAGAGGGTCTTAGGTGTGTCTACTCTAGCTAGTGTGTCAGGAAAACTTCTCTGAGGACATGACTGGTAAGACTGAGCAACCTCACAAAGATCTCGGGTAAAACAAGCACCAGCGTGGAGGAAACAGCAACTGTGCAGTTTCTGGTGGTGGAAATGAGTCCTCTTTGCCACAGTGAGGCTACAGCATGGATGGGGAGGGTACCAAGGGTGGAGAACAGGAACAGGCCAGACTGTACAAGGAACTGCATCCTCTAATAATTGTTATGTATATTAGACAGTCTTCTGCTGTTATACGAAAATGCCTCAGATACTTAACTTATAAGAGAAAAGGTTTATTTACTTCATGGTTCTGGAAATTCCAATCCATGATCCAGGACTCTGATGTTTTGGGTCTCTGAAAAGGCAGCACATCATAGCAGGAGCCCATGACAAAGCAAAGCCACTCGCCTCATCAACCAGAAGAAGAGGAAGAAACCAAGGTTGCATATTTTCCCCTGAAGGGCACAATCCTAATGACCCCAGCACTTCTGCTGGACCCCATATCTTACAGGCTCAGTTTCCAACAATACAATTCTATGAACAGTCATTTAGCAGATGAACTTCGGAGGGCATTCAGCATTGAAGCAATAGCACTTTAGTTAGCTAAGAAATATAACCTGACATATGTTGAAGAATACATCTGTCTAGAGGAACAGGGTAGGAGTAAGACCAGGTATACAATATGCCATTTTCCTGAAGGCATCCTTCACAATGGGGTACATCTTATAAGGATGATAAAGGCCTAGGTCCCAGAGGACTTTGGGGATAGTTAGGTCTTCTCTTAGAGTTGTCCCCCAAAAAAGCAAGCCTGTAAGTGTGTGACAAAGTAGGGTGATGTCATTCCTAACTTCATGTAATTCTGGGTGGTAATAGGATGCTGACACTGTAGTTCAGTGAACTAAAGCAGGAGCTGGTACACTGCTTCTGTAAATGACCACAGAGAATGTGTTTTGGGCTTTGTTGATCACGTGATTTCTGTTACAAATGCTCAGCTCACTGCAGACAATACATAAGCCAACAACCACGGCCATGTCGCATTAAAGCAGATGGCAGGCTAGATTCGCTCCATGAACAGTGACGATTTCCTCCATCATAACTCTCTATGTGTAATTTGAAGAGGAGAGAATAACTGATGTCTGTAGATTCTCTTCCCTTTTCAGAATTGATTTCATGGTAAGGTGTGCAGGCCTGGAGGAAAGCATACACGCTCTTGCCCACCTCTCATCAGCCCGAGGAAGCTGCATTACTGTGTGCAGGGCATTTTTGTATCCTTTGGAAACAATCAAAGCATTTGCCATGACTCAAAATATGGTTATTAGAATTGAGATGTCAATAGCAGCTAGACCTCTGCGGAGTACACAAAAGGAGCAGTGTGTACAGGTGTCCTCCAGTTCCCTGCTTCAATGGCTAAGCAATGATAAAATCAACCCCGTGAGAACAGTGCTGAACGAGTACACTTGCCTTCTTTTCCCTTGAGAGAACGACTGGCTTGAACCCATAAACACAGATACTGAAGAAAGAAAAACTGATTTTTCCTGCATCACCTTGACATAACTCACACTGCACTTTTCACACAATAAATTCAGAAAACTCTGATCTATGGATAGAAACCCTGCAACCCTTCAGAAATACTACAGCAGACCCTGGGAGAAAATATGCTAAGTGTCTTGTCACAGTCAGAAGTATTGAATATAAATTCTTTTCAATAAAATCCAACAGAGAAACACACTGCTATTGTTCCCATCGTTTACCAGTCCAGTAATGAGCCAAATGCAATCTGGACTAAGCTATCTCTGCGGGATTCCCCAGGTCAGCTTTCTTAGAACAAAGCCCTTCTAGTTCCACACTGAAAAGGACAAGACTGCGGCGATGGGGCAGTAGCGTTGGTAAAGTGACCTGTGTGGGATTCCCAGGACCCCGTGAGGTGACACGAAAGAATCCATGCGAGCCCGCTTTGGAGCTGTCCAGAAGAACTGCAAGTTTTGTTACTGATTTTTTTTGGCCTCCTTTGTGTTCCTGGTCCTGGGCTGGATGCATTAGGTTGGTACTAAAGATCAAAGACTCTTCAAAGGGCCCCAGTTTGGGACAAAAATAAAAACCTCCCGGTATGCAGTGACCTGTATTTGTTTGCACTTCTTCTTCCTGTTTCACTCTCTCCTTTCCTTCTCTGTGAGTGATTTCACAGAGGCACCTCATTGTTTATGCATAAATTTAAGACAATGAGATTTCTGTTTGGAAGGCTAAGAATTCCCAAGCCAAGTCTTTCGGCCACCTTGCTCACAGGTGGCACCATTCTTACAGGTTTACATCATGTACTCCTTAATTTCATTTTTAATTCCAAACTCACTCAAAACAACAGAATAAGATAGACACCTGTGTAAGTCGTGTAAAAATTTAATATATTCTAATATTTTACCATATTCACTTCAAGATTTTGATTTAAAAAAAAAAAAGGATGACATTATAGTTACTTCTACAATCACAGTTCCTCATCTCCAACCCCTCCAATCCCATGGAAAATCAATATCCAGAGTTTGAGCTTTTTCCTTATTAAGTATTATTGAATTCTGTGATGCTTATATGCAATGTATAATTCAGTTTCAATATTAACATGTACATAAATGCTCTCCCTTTAGACACCTTTGCCACTTACTTTCATCACTTAAAATCATGTTGTAAGACCCTTCTACACTAGTCACTGTGGTTTAGCTCATTCAGTTTAACTCCCATATTGTTTTCCAGGATGAATGGTGACTTCTTTACCCATATTTCTATTGACATTCATTGGAATTATTTTCTATGTTTTATTAGAAAAAGTACATCAGAGAGTATACTGTGGATGTGCATGCTTTGGGTCTTATGTGGTCTTCAGTCTCTTCGTTTTAAGTACAGTTATAAAAATATAGTGAAAAAAACCATTTAGAGACGTGTGCAACTCGCTCCTCACACATGCATCCATGAGGAGCAACCTGTTCCTTCCCAAACATCTGCTCCAAATGAGGAACAGCTAGCAGTGTATTTTTATCAACTGTAGCACCCTCTGAAGTGGCAGCAAAGAAATCCAACTCTCACTGTTTCTGAGGGCTGCTATGTTTTAAACATAGACCATTCCATGACCAAAGCAAGAATATCTTCACATGTCAGAGAAATTAACCAAGTTCTAGAGTGTGGCTTACATTGGGTTTTAGATTTAGCAGTTTATTTTCAAATTCTCTTCCGACCTCACAACCCTTTCTACCCTCCTAAAACGTATGCCTCTCTCTGTTCCTCACCTGGGAAGCCCCAAGATGCCTCCTCCCAAACACAGACCATTTCCCCTGGGGTTGGTCAGACACATGGGGCCGCAGTTCTCTTGTGGAGCAGGTCACTTCTGGGAAAGATGAGCATGGGAAAAACGGGGTTTTTCCTGGAAGCCAGTCCCCATGCAGCTGTGGGAGAGATGACTGTTCAGGGCTGCCTTTTAAGGCAAAGCTCTCAGGAGCCATGTATGTGAAGGGAGAGGTGTGGCGCTGTTACTCTGACTTTTTAAAATGAGAACTGGTAAGATTAAAAAAAGGGAAGCGGGGGAAGGAAGAAGCATACATTGTGCTATAAAGCTGGAATCAGGAGCATGCAGCTCTAGCAGACCTATAGCTGGGCTGAGCTTATTCCTTCTCTCCAGAACTTGGGTCTTTGCACTTCACAATTCACTCCACGTGGCCCGGGCCCAAGCCTAGTCTCCTCTCTGCTCTTACACCCTGATCTCCTGAGAAGTCCACTTCTCCTCCCACATGGAAGCAGCCTGCTGGCTAACCGTGCCTCGCTGCAGGTCCTGGCAACCAAAAAAGAAAGAGGAAAAGCCACCCTGAAGCTCTGTCCCTTATCCCTCCCAAACCAAGGCATCTGCTGGCATCTGTGACCCATTCCTTTTCAGAGTCAAAATGAGGCCACCACCAACACACACTTCCCATTCCCTGGTGCTCCCACCGGCCCCGCTCTCTGTTCAGCTCTTCCCCCTCACACACACCTAGCCACCCACCATGCTGGCCTCTTCTTGCTGCATGACCTTGTCTGCTAACAGCTTGACACTAAGTGCCTCGTCTGCCAATACAGGGTCAACAACAGCGCCAATACGCACTTACGATTCAGTCACGCAGAACATCTTGGGCTGGGTCTACTATGCAGCAGGCGCCATGACAGGCTCCAGGAAGAGGACGTGATCCTGGCTTTGAGGGTGCAGTCTGTCGAGGAAGACACGCAGTAGGGCTCTATAATGTTGAGGTGCTGTTAGATGCAGAAACTCAAGAGGTCACGGCAACCCTGGCACTGGGGATGGAGACAAGGACTGGGTGGTGGGAACTGTCAAGTAACTCACAGGAGTTAGACCCAGGGGCCCTACAGAGG
>NW_004524589.1:19804789-19806555 GCF_000260255.1 Octodon degus
AAAAAACCACATAAATGGCTGTGCTCAACATACCTGATGTCCCTTTAAAATGCAGAAATGTGATCCAAGGAATGCAACAAAATAATGTGAAGCAAATACACGCTTAGGTCCAGTATTCTAACCTTGAGAATAGAAAGCCAAGTAAAGCAAAGGGCAGGAAATTTATTCCCAGTGGGATTTTGTGGGACATGCGGACTGTTTCGTTTTTATTAAGTACTAGAGCAATTTCAACACAGAGCATGACTTTAAGGTGAGACGAAAGTGGGTCCAGAAGAGCAGTGAGATGCACGATCCAGAACCGTATGTTTCCTTCCTGCAGTCATAATGAGATTTAAGTCTGAAGAGCCCCAGCAGTCTACGAACATTTAATTAAGCAGCTCTTTTGTTGTTGTGGGTTGAAGAAGCCTGTCCCAAGCACCTCAGAGTCTGAAGAAAAGAACACGTGCTCAGTCCTCCAGAGGCCAGGCGGGACTTTCTCCCTTCAGGCCGAGAGAGTCACAGCCACTCACAGAGAGGTGCTGTCCCAGCCACCAGTTGGCATAGGTGGCAAGAAGCCTGGCAGAAGACAAGTTCAGGGCAGAATTGAGAGACCTTATGAGGAAGCTGAAGCAGTGTTAAATGTTTGTGATTGCCACGGCTTCAGAACGCATGTGTAGTGGGACGCACCTGGACCTTGGAAGGGATGGCTAGAGAGGACAGAGATGGAATGATGCAAGAAGCAACTTGGGTTAGAAGAAAAATTCTACTAGTTCTCTTGAATCAGACATAAAATAAATCTCAGTTCTTTTGGTGTTGACGATTTATTCTTAATTGCCGAGACAAACTATTCTGTGTATACAAGCACACTGTAAAATACACTGCCTGGAATTTCTACTCACTAGAAAACTTCCCAGCACGGCAAGCCTCAAATATACCCAAGGCAGGTGCTGCCCTCCTGAGGACTACAGTGGTACTGCAGATTGCCTTAGCCTATAAACGTCAAAGTTTACCAATTTGCACCTATAATTTAGCTTATTAATTTGTTAAGATGCAATATTTTTGAATAAATACATTTAGATTTCTTCCTATAAGTGAAGTGGTTCCAGATTACTAATTGAGACAAAATTTGTCCACTAAGACTGTTTTCCAAATTATAGGTCATGAAATGCATTTTAAGTCATAACCACATTTCTAAAGAAAGAATATAAAATAGAACAGGAAGTGATAAAAATAAAACATTAGAAAGGATCTCATGGATCCTTAGCAAGACCCTTGTGCATCAAGAAGTGGCCATCGTGGACTGTCGTGGAGTAGGGCTTGAATGGTGTGACCACGTGAACGTTCCTCTCAGCCGGGAAGTGTTATTTGACCTTTCCTTCCCTGGCGTCACCCTCGATTGGTTGGCATGATAGTTCCTTTGACCTCCGACATAACAGGCAGCATGGCGGGCAGACTCTAAGGCGGCTCCTCAGGATGACTGTGCCCCAGTGTGCGTGCATGGTGCGCTTCTCTCCTCGAGGCTGGCCTTGTGTGGGCATACACATTAGTCCTGGGGTCAGTGACTCATCTGCTGCCTTTAGTCCAGAAGAAGATTAACCGTTTGGGTTAAATCTAAACAAGTCAACTCTCTGGAAAGTTATGAAGCACTGAGGGCATAAGGGCCACCGGTCAAGGTATTGCTGGTGCGGGAGGGGTTGAGCGGAGCCCCAGGTGACAGCCAGCAAGGCCTCAGGGAACTGAGTTTTGCCAGGATCCCAAGGTAATGTGGAAGGCCCAGTGCTCACGAG
>NW_004524589.1:19813115-19814664 GCF_000260255.1 Octodon degus
GATCTCAAGTCCGCATCTTGTACAGCAATTAACCACTAAGAAGAATATATGCAGTGTGTTAGTTATTGAAACTGTCCTACCGATTTGATTTGAAACTGTCTCGTTGCTGTTTATCAATAAAATTATGGAAAAAAATAAATTTGTGTTGTACTAAGTTTGTGCAGATTTGTTTGGCAACAAAGAAAAATCAATATGGCAATGTCCTATGGCTTAATTGTGTGTTTCACAAATCATCGTGAAGCCAGATGTAGCGTCCTCTGCCTTAAAGACTGTTGAGGCTTTGTGGAAGCTTTGCTTAGACTTCTGTCATTACTTCGTGTCCATTACATTCCTTGCAGGGAGTTGATGCATAGATAACACTTCTCAATTCTCTTTCACCCACTTCCCTTCACCTTCTTGTCCCTTTTTAAAAAAATTTTTTTGGTCCCCTCCCATTTTCAAAATGTCTATCTTCCCATTTCCTATTATCTATCTTTTATTTGGCTCTATCTTGGGTTTCTCATATAAGGAAACCCATGCAATATTTAAGTTTGTGTGTCTAATAAATTTCACTTAACATGATGGTCTCAAGGTACACCCATGTTCCTACAAGCAAATTAAGTCTATTCTTAATGGCTGAGTAGTACTCCATTACACATAAATATATTTTCTTTATCCATTCATGTGATGATGGATATGTAGGCTGCTAGAAAGATTTAGCTAGTGTTATAGTTTGTATCCAGTAGTCCCCCAAAGCCTCATGTAAAATCATGAGGCAGTTGCTGCCTGAGGAGCAGCGCGTGGCTCAAGGGGCGGGGCCAGAGGACCAGGGTGAGGCTTGAGGGACGGGGCCAGAGAGTTGCAAACCATTAAACTGAAAACATGCACCTCCCTAACGCCCCCATAAGGCCTGGTGGCCTCTCTTGGAGGTGTAGAGCCGATCATCCCAGACATGGCGGCATCCCAGCCTCTCTTCCAGACCCCGTACTGTGAGATGGCCGTGTCTTGAGGTCTTGCTATGTAATTCAGGCTGCTTTAAACTATGACACCTCCAGTAACTGTGAGCTAAATAAACCTTTCATTCACTAAGTTTGAGTGTTGGGTATTTGTCCCAGCAATGAGAGAAGAGTAACTAAGACAGAATTTGGTACCAGTGGAGTGGGGTCATGGCTGTGGCTGTACCTGATATGTGGATTACATGCTTTTGGGAATGGCTTATGGGAAAAGATGGGAAAGGTTCAGAGATGTTGCCTATATGCAAAGCGCTGTACAGCTCCAGCTGTTGTTTTGGAGCTTCTGGTCAGAGCTCAGACCAGAAGGCTAATGGGAAACCTGACTGTAAAGACTAGGCTGGGGAGGTTTCTGCTGGAAAGAAGGACAGCATTGGTTGCTGGACTGCGGATGATATGTGTTATGGCTTGGCAGAAGGCTTATCTGCATGTTGCTCCTGTCCAGAGACTTTGCCTGAGACTGAAATTAAGCACAGTGGACTAGTTAATGTTGAAAAAGAAATTTCAAAGCAGCCAAATATTGGGACAGTGGCATGGTTGTTGTTGGGGGCTTTTAGCCA
>NW_004524589.1:19815694-19820029 GCF_000260255.1 Octodon degus
TTGGGGGTCCAGGGGCAGAATGTTATGGTTTGTGTCTAGTTGTCCCCCCAAAACCTCATGTAAGTTATGGGGAGGAGCAATAAGTGACTTGAGAGGCGGGGCTAGAGGACCAGGGTGGGGCTTGAGGGATGGGGCCAGAGAGGTGCGAATCATTAGACTGACAGCCTGCACCTCCCTACATGCCCCCCACCCCCACCCCAGGCCTGGCAGCCTCTCTTGGAGATATGGAGTGGATCATCCTGGGACAAAATACCCAATACTCACAAGTTAAAGGAAGAATGATTTGGCTCAGTCTCTGGTAAGTTAAGCTTAAAGATAGGAGGCTCCAAGGTAGAAACAGCATGGAAAGGTGGGGTGGGGAGGTGGGGAAGCTCTTTGTCCTGGAGTATCTTGAAAGCAGAGGTGGAAGGGAGCAGCTGGGAGCAACCATAAGCCCTTGTAGGTGGTGCGTCCAGGGACTCTGCTCCCAGCAAGGCCTACTTCCTCACTGCAGGTCAGCTATAGAACTAATCTACTGGTGAGTAAGTGCTCCCAGCAGCCGATCACTTCCCAAATACTTAACAATTAGGGGGGCTGTTTCAGATACAAATCATAATACCTTGTCTGTATTTCCATTTCTTCTACCTTTCCAGTCTGCCCACGTCTATGGGTTCATATAACCATCCACTGTACGTACGTTGCGTCTTCAGTGTGTCTCCTGCACAGTTAAGAAAGCTTAGCTGTGCATCTATCAGACTTCTTTGATGTGAGAATTCCAGATGTGACTGAGTGCCCACTGGTCACACATCCTCTCAAGTGGTATCTGGTCAGCTTGTTCCTTTGGGCGAACACGCTGTCTCTGTGGCAACACTGACAGAGCTCCATGCCTTGTCGTGACTTCGTGAGTGGGACAGGTGGGCATATGGCCCATCTACTTTGATTGGTGCAGATCTGGCCAGCACAGTGATTCTAGCCTTGATGTGGCTGGCCTCCCAATCCCTAGACCACAGCAAAGGTAGTGAGTGAACAATAGTTCCAGCAGCTTCAGACTCCCCAGGGCACAATCCAGGCAGATCCGAGGTCTGCAGTGCCCTGAGGGTGGCCTATCCAGTCTGGCCCACCAGTCCTTCCAGGGGTTTTGGAGGCATAAAAATCCTCCACCAAATTCCACTGGGTGTTACTTAGCATAATTTCTTTCTGGTTCATATGCTCTTGCAAATAGCAGAATTTGTTTGTTTTCTTAAGCTGCATAGTACCCCACCATGTATATAAACATTTTTAAATCCTTTCAGTCACTGATGGACACTAAGATTGTTTTCGTGCCTTCACTGCTATAAATAATGTTGCATCGAACACATACTTTCCATCCTTGGCATACTTATTTCCTGAGGTATATACCTAGTAGTGGGATTACAGGCACAGAGACACAAACACCATGGGACCTCACTTATGTGTGGAATCTAAGAAGTCACTTAAAGAAGTAAATTGGTGGTTACTCCAATCAGGCAGTAGGTGTTGGCCAGGACGTGGGAAAAGAGAGATGTTGATGAAGAGGTACAAACTTACAGCTTAGCCAGCAGGAATAGATTCTATTTTTTTTTTTTTTTTTTAATGTATTTAGTACAGGGTCTCACTACACAGACTGGACTCGCAGTGATCCTGTTTTTAGCCTCCCAAGCACTGGGATTACAGGCACACGCCACCACACCCAGTCTCAGTGCGCCCCCGGGGGCAGGGCTGGCACAGCATGCCCAGATCAAACCCTGGCCCTGCGTCTGCCTAAGCAGGCACTTGAATCCGCTGAGCTATCTGTCCTGCCCTCAGAAGAAATAGATTCTGATGTTACACTATACAGTAGTGTCACTAGTAATGTTTAATTTAAAGGAAGAGATTTTCAGTTTTTCGCCACAAAGAAACATTTAAATGATGTGGAAAATCTGCCTTCCAATACCTAGCACAGCTGTGCTGACAGAACTGAATTCTGGATTAGATGCCACCCTCATCCTTACCTCTCCTTGGGAGACACCGAGCCACCTGGTCCTGCCTGGCACCAGCAAGGCACCTCAAAATGAGCTTCTCCTGTGCTTTTAGCTCAGCTTCTGAGATCTCAGCTTTGCACCCAACACTGGAGCTATATTAACCACCTAACCCTCCTAGAAGCGCAACTCTCCTTCCTTTGCCCATGCGCTTCTCTGTATGTGCTCTTCCCTCAACAAGGAACACCCTCTATTTACTCCATTCCCATAAATGCATTCTTACTTAAATTATTCCTTTTTGGCTAAAAGCCTGGCTTGAATCCTAGCACTTCATAGCTCTGTGATTTTGGGCATAAGCTATGTGACCCTTCAGTACCTGGGCTTCTTTATCCTTGAAATGGAGATAATAGGGGCCAGGGAGATGGCTCAGTAGAATAAGCGCTTCTCTGGCAAGCGCAAGGGTCTGAGTTCAATCCCCGTTTCTGCCAAAAAAAAAAAAAAAAAAAAAAAAAAAAAAAAAAAAAAAAAAAAAAGAAAAAGAAATGGAGATAACAATAATAGTATTTAACTTCACAATGCTATATGAAGATTACAGTTAAATGTCATCTTTAGTTTTTTTCTAAAAAACTAATCAGGTTGTCTGGCACACAGTAGGGACAGTATGGGTGTTAGCACTGTCAGTTTTCCTTTGAACTTGGAATAAAAATGAAAGTCTGTGGCACAGATGACATGTTACAAGATCTCATCCCCACCTCTTTCTCAAACTCCGCTCTTACCACTCTCCTGCCACCCATGGCTCGTTTCAAGGACATTTACAGTACTATATGGCCCCATGCTCAGAAGTACTGAATGTCTACTTTAACAGGTTACTGTCACCATCCTAAACTTCACTAATAATACTGTGGTCCATTGCCAGAGACCTTGGTTCTGGGCAAATTACATAGCATTCTTCCCTCTAAAAATCAAAGGGGCTAGTCAGATCTTGAGACAGAGGCAAAGGCCTATAGTTAACCATGCTCGGAGTATGCTACTGACAAGAAGCCACTAGCTAAATAGGTCTCTGTACTAGCAATGAAGTCTTTCCCCTCTAAGCACCTGAAAACCCCAACATGAAAAGAAACAAAACAACAAACAAACAGAAACATGAAAAGACAAGGCAATAATATACCTCCAAAACCCCTCACGTTCCCTAAAGGATCCGTGGGGCATCAAGAAAATCAAAAGTAAAATACTCAAAAGGATAACAGAGATTTCATAAAAGATAAAAAGGTGCTTAGCAAGCTCAAAGAAGATATAGGTAAACAGACAACAGATTTAGTAAACAAAATGAAGGGCTAACCAAATAGTTCAGCAGGTTAAAGCAACTGCAAGCAGGCGCAGGGGCTGGAGGTCTGATCCCCCTGCCATGCTGGTTCCATCCCCGAGGCGCGCTGTGACAGCAATTGATACTGGGCGTGGTGGTGCACACCTATAATCTCTGCTCTTGAGAGGCTATAAACAGGCGGATCGCAATGAGTCTGATCTAGTAGTAAGACCCTGAACACCTGTACACCCTTCCCTAAAAATACCAAAAAACAAAACAAAACAAAAAAACAAAATGATCAGCAAGTTTACATAAGACACTAATAAAAAGCAATACAAAACATGCAAGATCAGTTTAACAAAGAATTGAAAGTCCATGGAAAAATACCAAACAGAAACCCAGGAGATTAAACTTCTATTGAAAGTATGAGCAGGAGAAGTGGCCAATGTGGTGACAGATTATCAGAACTGGAATACAAGCCTACTGTTGGAGACCAATTAATTACTCAGAGATACTTTAAAAATAAGAGAGCATAAAAATAGACCCAATAGCTGCTAGGTAATGTAAAGACTAATGTAATAACCACCGAAATCAGTAAAAAATCTGAAGGCAGAACAAATGTCATAAAAACTTATTTACAGAAATAGCAGTGAAAACCTTTCCAAATATAGGGAAAGAATTAAGCATATACACAGATGAAGCATATAGAACCCCAAGTAACCATGATAAAAAATCCCAGAATTCCAATACCAGACAGTATCTTTAAAAAAGTTACACAAAAGCAACAAATCACCTACACAAGTGAACTGATTAGAATTACAGCAAACTTTGAGACACAAACCTTAAAGGCCATGAGAGGCTGGAGTAAAGCACTTCAAGCACTGTAAGAACCTGGGGAGATAGCTCAGTAGAACAAGTGCTTGCCTGGCAAGTGCAAGATCCTGAGTTCAATCCCTGGTACTCCAAAAAAAAAAAAAAAAAAAAAAAGATAAGAAAAAACACTGTAAAAATGCTTTTTCTTCTTCTTCTTCTTATTATTATTATTTTAATATATGGCTGACACTGACAAAGAATCTA